>NC_045752.1:18452876-18472037 GCF_008692095.1 Etheostoma spectabile | reverse complement strand
CGAGCACATCCTGACCTCTGACCCCTGAATCCCCCACAAGCCCTCCACGAACCCAACCTCCCCCTCCCACACCCCCGGCCAGCCCTCCCCTCAGAGCAGCTGCCAACTACATTACATCAATGTTAAAAAAAAATAATAATAATAATATCGCTCTGCTGGGGAGACGGAGCCTGGTAAACATGACGCAGAGTGGGAGTCACATTGTAACACAGGAAGGGCAGACACTATATTTTTTGTTATTGTCAATAATTTTCATGAAAAGACCAAAACCGACAATGTGTCATTTTCTCTCAATACATGCCATTTCCCCAGATGAGCTGTGGCTCACAACCTCAAGCCTGTTGGTTTCTTACTGAAGATGGAAATCTTTCAAATCTTGCTAAAACAAACAGACCTAAAACAGGGGGGAACTGTACTTTTTAACATATCATTACTTTTGAAAAAATGGAATAAAGGATTCGTGTTCAGGAACGTGTCAGCCAGTGCAACAGTGGGGCTCATTAATGTGTTTTTTATAGTTTTTGGACAATGATGGAGCTCAGTGGCACAGAGGAAGAAGATATGTCAGGTTTTGGCTACAGAGGCAGAACTTGTTTAGATCAATCTATTGAAGGTATTGGTCTTTTCATTGGATTTGACAACAGTAACAAAAATATAGACTATCACTAGACTTTTCCATTTGTGTCGTGCTGTTCGGTACAAGGCTGAAACCACTGAAGTCTGTGAATATATTCACAAACATATATTCACCACCAAATTGAATATATTGGTGGTCGACATAACATCAATTTGAAGACGTCACCTTGGAATTTTGTTACATTTCTTTGGACAAACGATTAATCAAATAATTGAGAAAATAGTCTACAGAATAATCGGTAATTAAAACAATCGTTGCAGTTCTAGGTTAGAAACGCATTCCAGCCACGTACGGGATTCTCTGCATAGATCCCATAGTTAGTGACCAACACTCTGCCTATTATTCAGAAGATGAATAAGCAAAGACTAAATGAAGGGAGAAGTATGATTTGCATTGGGCTCACAATCTTAATAACCGTGGTCTTTCTCTTCCTTCACATCCGTTCTTCTCTCTCAGCTCATCCAAATAAACACCATGACAGCCTACACTCTGGCCTACATAGACAAGTTAGAGAAAAGAATTCCTTTCCCAAAATGGCTGCTGGCTATCAGCTAACTCGCTGGCCCCTCTATGTGTGTCTCTGAGTTGGGCTGATTGATTGAAGTCATTACGCTGGTGGAGAGACTCCTTACCTGGCTAATCCAGGAGTGAATTTAGCTGCAGCATGACAGATAGCCGCATTACACTCCCAGAATCCTCTGGCGGATGAGCTCCTCCGCTCAGGACCTCCACTACCAAATTATGCAAAATGGCTTTTATGATACACATTTTAATATTCTCCCAGATCTATCTTAAAATGCCCAACTTCAGCGCTACACTCAATTCGAGGAGTCTAAAAATAGAAATGCTTAATCATTTGTAGGGCGGCAAGCAACGAATATTTTCAGTGACAATTAATTTGTTGATTATTTTCTCGATTAGTTGTTAGGTCTATGAAATGTCATAAAATGTGGATCAGTGTTTCCCAAAGCCCTCGATGACGTCCTCAAATGTCTTGTTTTGTCCACAACGCGATGATGTCAAGTTTACTGTCACAAAGGAGTGAAGAAACTAGAAAATATTCAGATCATTTTAACTCAAAAAAAAATTACTCAAACTGGTTCATTGATTATCAAAATACTTTGCAATTAATTGAATAGTTGATAATTAATCGATTAATCCAGGGTTCTTCAACAGGGGGTCCGGGACCCCTAGGGGTCCTCAGATGTTATTGCAGGGGGGGGGCTGCCAAATTATTGTTGTTAATTATTTAAAGTTTTTTCAAAAATGTTAGTTTTACCATGAATCCAAGATATTATTAGCAAATATAACTCCCCTCTGCTGACTGACCTATAGGTGCAGCCGTCCACAGAGACAGTTCATCCTAAGCATTCGCTGAGCCACATGTTTATCATTAAAACATGATTTCATTTTTATGTTAATAGCTTAGTTTTCTATGTAAAAAAGCTTTAGGCCACCCTACACGTTATTGTAGGCCCAGTTTAATACGCAACTCAACTTTATGCAATATATGTAGTGGGGGTCCCTGGTCCAACTCTCATTCAGTTAAGGGGTCCTTGGCTTAAAAAACGTTGAAGACCCATGGATAAATCTTTTGAGCTCAAATTATTTCTCACATTGACTTATTATATTCAGTGATCAAAATACATCATAAATACGTATCATGAAGTACATGTTTATATGAAGTGTTTTTTACACCTGTGGTACACATTTGTTGAAATTAAATCAGAACACAACACAACAGAAAAGGGCAGCATCTATTATTTTCATCATCAATTATTCTTCAGGTTGTGTGTTTGTCTGCCCAACAGTCCCAAATCCAAAGACTTTCAGTTCACAGTAATATAACACACACTAATTAAGAAGCAGTGCTTTTTTTCCCCCATTGGCTTGAAAATGCCTAAAATGATAAAACATGTATTTTCTGTCAAATGTCGAGCCGACTCGTCGTCTCAGCTCGACCCCAGATTTCCCGTTCTGGTGACTGTCGAGCTCTGGATTTCCTCCGTCCTATCATATCACAGAATCTTTAGAATAGGCTTACATCTGGAGCGGCAGCGAAAACAAAATAGCCCACTGAGCATCTGAGCAGCCCTGACCCGTCTCATCCCATCTTTAATGCTCTGCGCTCCATTCCCACACCCCCCCACCAACTACACTACAGCTCTGTGATGGAACAGTATCAGTCTAGCTCACAAACAACCTGCGAGGAGATGTTTTCCTCCAAGCATGAATAGTAGTTGGCAGATATGGATAAAAGGAGCTAAAGGGAGCAGCTGAGGCCTTGGATGGGCTCAGGGAGTGAGGATGAAACGAGGAAGGTGTTGCTAGGCACATGAGAGACTTTCACTAGAGAGGGCGTCTTCTACATTTTTTAAGCCAAGGACCCCTTAACTGAAAGAGAGGTGGAGCGGGGACCCCCCTATACTATACAGTATATTGTAAAAAATTGAGTTGCGTATTAAACTGAGCCTCCAATAACGTGTAGGGTGGCCTAACGCCTTTACATACATTTTTTGCATAGAAAACTAAGCTATTAACCTAAAAATGAAATCAAGTTTTAATGATAAACACACACGTGGCTCAGTGAATGCTTTGGGTGAACCGGGACCCCTTGTTGAAAATTTCTGCTGAAGAGTCATTGCTAGCCACTCAGCCATGTTGAATCTGAGGTACGTAGTGTGAGTTTTTAAAGTTGAGACTGGGTTTCTTAGCTGCAGGCTCCGAACGTTAGCGCTGCAGCAGTGAATGGGCAACAACAGGCTCACTGAACCAGCGTGCTGAACAGCATGTCTGCTAGGCACTGATGCCTTTTAGCTACTCCATGACTGCACTAGCTGTCTAAAAACACACATAGGCTACCAATGTATTGTCAAGAAATGCTGAATTTGGGATGTCATTGCTTTGTTGAAATATGCAACCACACATGAAAAGATTACACTGAAATATAATGTATTATTAAGACTCTGGTGTAAATCCAAGTGGACGTGTAATTTCAACGCATTCACACTCAACACTGAGGATTATTTCAACATCACACTATATAGTAATATCGTGTGTGTGTGTGTGTGTGTGTGTGAATGAGCCATAGCTGCTGATATGCGAGCGAGCGAGAGCCTGAGATGACAGAAAACGCCCCAAATTGCAGCGTCTGCCATGCGCTGAGCCTCCTGCACCAAGACATTGTCTTTTGTTCTCCCCTGCTAGCTGGAGAAGCCTGACAGCTCTGAAATGATCCTCTCTACTCTTTCTCACACACACACACACACACACACACACACACTCACACACCTCTCTGCCGTCTTTTCAACTACTACTATTATATATTTCCCAATTCTACGTGCACACAAGAGAGGCAGGCTATACACACAGGCACGAAAACATACATTCTCCTGTCTGTGTTGCTCCTATAGCCTCTCTCTCTCCCCTCCCCACCTCTGTCTGTCTTTCCCTCTCATTTTTCCTCGCTGGCTTGCTGTGAGGATGGCGAATCCCTCATGGATTTCTGGAGGGTATCACCATGGAGACGGGGCTCTGCCACACGTGTCTTTAGATCCTCCTGCTGGATAGGGGGCACAGCCAGAGGTGGTGCGCGTTCCCTCCATCTCGAGTCTGCTCTGTGGAGAGAGGCGAAGGAGCGGCAACAATGAGCCGAGGTTGAGGCAGAGATAGGAGAAAATGGGAAAAGGGGTGGAAAGAGTAAGTGGTGGAAATTTAGAAAGAAATTGGTGTGGCAGAAGGAGGTAATATAGACTCAAAGATAAACAGTGTATGGGGGAGGTAGATGTATGGAAGAAAAGAAAGAGAGCAGGTGAGGTTATGATGGGTGAGAACAGAGAGGGAGATATGTGAGGGGAGAATGTCGGGTGACAGAGAGAGAGAGAGAGAGAGAGAGAGAGAGAGAGAGGAGTTTAGAAAGAAGCAGCAGCGAGAGGAGGGAGAGGAGAAAGGCAACAGCCGCCTCATCCCTGTGTCAGGGAGACAAATAGCGTGTGATGCTAATGACTGGCTAAAGCTTTTTCCCCTGCTGAGAACAGCCGCTAATATGACTGCTAATAAAGGCGCCGTGGAACGCTGTCGCATTCCAGCAGTCGCTCAACTGTCGCCCAAAATTAGCCAAACGGGAGCTCTCCTTCTCCTGCTGCTCCAGTCTCCTGGCTCACATTAATGCTCCAGAAATGGGGCCCTCTCTGTGACGTTTCCAGGAGGGTTTTTTTCTGCATTAAAGGGCCACTTGTTCACACAGTAATATAATTTGTTCCGTCTTATAATGGCGAGGATGCCCACTCCATAAAATATGAAGTGGTCTTTTTGTGATCTGAAGCTCTTTTCTTCTTTGATTGCTACTTCCCATACTGCACACTCCTCTCGGAGGATTTTGTGATTCTGCCATGGGGACAAAAGCAAAAGGGAAAACTTAGTGTAGAACAGGACAGGATTTTCTCATCTCCTTCCTTTTCTCTGCACAATGCCTGCAGAATGTCTTTTCTTTTTCATTTTAATGCTACCTAATTATTTCTGGAATTTGAAGTGCCAAGCGCAGTGAGTTGGTGGGTTGCACCGCCGGTGATGACAAATGTTGTAGCCGAGGTCACACAGCGACCGAGCCGGGGAACGTGGGAGGGAGGGAGGAGCTGTGGAGGCTTCCTGTGGCTTAGTCATCGTAGGGGCTGACGAGCGGCGGGGCAAACGCGTCTCTCACAGTGTCACAACAACCTGACAACGCATCTTAACACGAGTGTGACTGAAAGTCGATAGATGCTCTGCATTTCCTTTCAGTGAACGGGAGCGTTTGAACAGGAGCCAAATACCTGCTCCACTGCAGGTGGAACTATTTTACCATAGTCAGGTTTTAAAGCATGTGCGCTCTCCGTTACCAAACGGCCTCTCTGTTTGTACAATGCTAACCCAAAAAAATGAAGTGCACTTGACTCCTTTTAAAGATCGGAAAAATGTACAATCCGGTATTTATTATTTGCCATTCATTTGCTGACGTTGCAAAGCAATTCAACATCTTTTTTCTTTTTTTTTTTTTTTTAATGGTTCAGGTGTAGTCACATTGATACCTGTCAGCCACTGAGCTCTGCTATGCCTCAATGCTTGGCAGAAAATGCTGCTTTAAGACTGGCTATTGTTGAGATAACGGTAGAGATAAAGGTAGAGAGGCTGGACCAGAGGACAGAAAGGGAGAAGGGGGGTGAGGGCCTATGTCTATGTGCCATTCCCACACCACTTCTCCCTCTCTCTCTCTCTCTTTCCATGCCTGCTCCCCCGTCCTGCTTCCTCCTACTCACCTATCCTCCTCTCTTGCCTGCACGCCTGCCCGCCTGCCAAGGCAGCCGCTAACCTGCAGGGACCGGCCCTTGATTTATTTGGAGAGGGCCCTGGAACGGAGGGGCCAGGATGAGTGGCATTTTAATGTGCTTTTGAGATGTTTGGTCACAAGCACTATTGATCACAGTGCCGCAGCGGCGCACACAACCCCTCCCTCACTGTCCCACAGACCCTCACGTTGCCTTGGGGGAGAGGTCTGGCTGTCAGGCAGGGAATGAGTTTCCATGTGGGCTTAGATTAATGAAATGAGGCCCCTGGTTCCCGGGCGGCGCAGGGGGTCAGACCATTAAGGAATCCCTGGCCTGGCCAAGATTGAGCCTGCCAGCTGACTGTACCCTGACTGACTGATGGATATCCGGGACTGAGGAGGGAGGGAGAGAGAGAGAGGCAGAGAAGGATGGATAGGATATTGGACTGTGATTCACTGACATGAAAAACAGAGAAAAAGAGGGAACAGAAATGGATTTCTAAGTCTGCAATCTACCATCCTACAATACCACCTCACCACTGGTCTTTTTCATAGCCACTCCACTACAAAAGCAGCACACATTGACTCACAACTACCATTTTCTCACACACGCCTTGTGGCATTCACAAACATCAGGTCTAAGTATAGGCGCCGACTTTAGTTCAACATAGAGGGGACAGGTCTGATGACGTCGTATTGTGAGGGGACTGAGTGCTCTACCCGGGTTTGGGCTGGATGAGTTGCTGTAATAGCTTGCAGGCGCTGGGAAGGGTTCTTTTTGACATGTAATTATAAACGCTTTTGGTGTGCCTTAAAGCATAACTCTCGCCAAAATGCACCTTAGGTTCTTTTTGTGAATGTACCCAAGTCAAACTTTAGTTTAAAACCATAATTAGGACGCTAGCCCCGCTTTTAAGATTTACCATATTTTCATTTTTTGGTCAAATGGCCTTTTTGAATGGGAGAGCTCAAAATCACAATTTCTTTTTCAAAGATTATTCTTTTTAGCTTTTCTGCCTTTTATTTTTGACAAGACAGTTAGGTGAGAAAGGGTGAAGACATGCAGGAAATCAGCTTAGGTCGGCTTCGAACCCTGCACCTCTGCATCGAGGCATAAACCTCTCAGTACATGTGTGCCTGCTCTACCACTGATCCAATCCGGCCACCAAAATCCTTTTTTAAACACTAAGAAGGCTCGACACAACATTAAACTTTGCTCACAGTATCACCAGGGGCTCTACACATGAACTCAAGCATTGAGAACAGTGTTTGTGTACACAGGAGTTTACTAAGAAGAAAGGTTTTAACAACTCACTGTAGCTGTTGGTTTTTCCGGTCGCCGTGCATCTCGCCAGCTACAAATAGTCGAGGGAGGAGAGTAAAGATGGAAAGCTCTTAAAGTTTAGTTCCATACAAATGCACGGATAATTTTTTTGTTTTGTCGTTAGGGAAAAACAATATTCACACGTTCACAAAAAGACCCTAAGTTGTATATTACGCTTTAAGTGTGATTTATCCTTCTGCGTAAAACCCACGGCGTGGCTACGTACGTAGGTACGTGGAGACATGGACCTACGCCAGACCCTACGCCGCCGCCAGATGTGTACCTCTCAAAGAGTAACTACACGTCACTGCAATGTACGGCGCTCCCCCGACTCATTTCCTGGTTCTCCTTCTCCGTAAACAACATGAAATCAAGGAGATGGTTAACTTTTCCTGCTACAGATGTCCCACCGTGGTCAGAAAGCACAGGGGAGACAATTTTTTTCTCCATCTATGACTCTAGAGTCGGTACTCACTCCGAAGCTAATCACCGTCACTCTCTCACTTGCTCTACACACTCTCCGCACACACACACACCCACACACACACACACACACACACACACGCCGGCCCTGCTATTCTCTTAAAGAGATCGACGACGCACACACCAACACATAAGTATAATCTTGAGGCCAGTTACAGTACGTAGGCTATGGTGAAAGCTCTGCGTGGAGCCCGCACAACCAAAAATACAGCTCAGTCACCTACTATACTGCATTCACCTGAAGTGATGTTGCGCACTGTCAAGCCACATTTTACGCCTGGCAGATCCGCAGCATCTAACTATTGTAAAATAACCCAGAACCCTGGTGCATATGTGCACATCAAGTATGTCTTTTGATTAATTACTCTACACAGTTTCTTCTGCAAGCATGACAGTTCACACAGCGCCACGAAAAACTGTGAATCACTTCAAAATTCTCGCTCCGCTTATAACTCCCTCATGTTCCTGCCAGTCCTTCACCCGACGTCTCCATCCTAAACACGAGGGACAGCTGCGTGAGTCATCTCTTCTTAAACAAGGCTGGCCAAAATGTCTCCTGGAGCTCCCCATTTTTAATTATAGCACATGAAGATGTGTGGCTGTGATGAGCAACATGATTAAGTTTAACTAAAGTTTTAAAATGATTTTCGTCTCAGATAACAATACGTTTCCTTTGAGGAAAACTCTCTTCAGGATTCCCAGACTGTCAGTGCGTCATGACAGGGAGCGCTCTGTGAATCGAGTGGGTGAAAGTGGTGACTGTGATGAGCCGTGATCGTCACAGCCTCTAATGTATAATAATGAGGGAGCCCGGCCGTGAGAGAGGCACCATTTCATTACCATAACCCCTTAAAGTTGGGGGACAAAAAGTTATCCCCCCCATTCCAGCACCAGCGACTCTAAGTAGCGCAGAGCCGGGGAAACATCCAGAGGTTGTATACAAAAAAAAAGGAGCCAGGGATATTTCACATCCGAGTGAACATGCCCAAAGCGTGTTTAGCTCTCTTACACTACAGCCTGAACAAGGGGTTTATTGGACGGCCAAAACACTCTGCACAACTCATCATAATTCTGACCGTGTGGGTGCTTTTGTCCAAGTGTGTGTGTGTGTGTGGGGGGGGGTGGGGGGGGCAGGTAGCAGCTCTGGGCTCTCAAAGGTTTGATGAGGGAAATGGATTAAGCTCCTGTGATCAATAGCCTGAGCGAATACACAGATTATCAGATTATCAGATTAGGATCTGTCCCCCCGCTGCCTAGGGGAGCCAGAGAATACATTAAAACCTGAGGTGCCTTGACTAGATTCAATTAATCAGGCTACAGGTTGTCTCCCCACCCCCCCACCCACACGTACAGTCAATTCCAGACAAGCAGTCGTGTTTTGCCGCACTTGGTTCAAGTCAGAAAAAGGGCAAATAACTCTGGGACATAGTGATTGTGGAGCATGCACCGTGATTTTCTTTTGCCTGAAGAAGAACAGACTGGTATTACCTTAATATACATGAATGTGAAAATAAACTAAAGAGTCTGCTTTGTTTGCTTCAAAGAGAGAGATTGTGTCTCTCCGTAGCTGTTTTCTAGAAGAAATGGAGCATTTTATTATAATTGCCCAATAGTTAATGAGTATGTCTAATTAAGGTTGGTTAAGCAAAGTTTAATATTTTTCCCAGCAGAAGAACTTAAGAGGCATTGCTTTCCTGTGCAGTAAGAGGCCCATTTGCCATTGCTGCTTTGCACGCTGTATTCCAGTTTAACCCTCATGTTGACCCGTTTTCCTATATCAATGTTCTTTTTAACTACCCAGTCGTAATTCCCCAAAATAACATGATTGATTCCAACGCTCTTTGGCAAGGACAAATCTCTACTTTCATTAATTTTGGGGTGTCTTATTCAATTTTATAGCATTTGAAGAAGAAATTGAAGTGGTTTTGAAATATTAGTGAGTAAAAGTTGACATATTCCAGTCTGTGATTACCCATCAACATCCATTCCTTTATTTTATAGTCTAAGTAATTCTTAATTTCTCCTTTTCTAACTTAAACATTAGGTATCATTTCCTATAAGTTAGTGTTACGTAGTGTTGAAAACGTAAAAAAAAGTGAAAGGTTGAAAAAAAAAACTGTCTAAAACTGGACAAAAATCATAAGAAAAAGTTAAAAACATCGATAAAAAGCGTTGATTTTCATTTTCATTTTGACGGGAAGACAACACAAGGGTTAACACAGAGGCCTGATTGCAGATGATCAGCATTTGTGGCCAGGTGAGGCTAACAGCTAACGGCTGTCCTCTTATCTCTCCTCTGCAGTGTGTACGGCTGCCCCCTGGCCAAGAAGAGAAAGGGCCTAGACAGACAAACCCTGGAAACCTCCCCCAAGAGGAGCACCTACCTAGATGACATGGACAACTCCACCATGGAGGAGTGCTACGAGACGGACGCAACCGAGGAGATGGACGACAGGGAGGAAGAGGAGGAGGAAGGAGCTGTAGAGGAGGAGGAAGAGGGAGAAGTGGAGGAGGAGGAGGAAGAGGAGGTGGAAGGCTACATGGACTACAATGTCGAGCAAATGGAGCATGAAGAGGAGGAGGTGGACAGAGGGGATGGAGAGGGTGAGGAAGAAGAGGAAGAGGAGGTAGAAGTGGAGCAAGAAGAGGAGGAAGAGGCTGATGATGGGAGGGTGGAGGAGGCAGAGGAAGAGGAGGAAGCGGTAGAGGAGGTGGACTATGAAGAGGGAGAGGAGGAGGAAGGAGAGCAGAGTCAAGGGCAAGGTGAGATCGCTTGCTCATCTTATTGTTCTAAAACCCATTTTCAAAATGCACCGCATGCACTGGAACTTTGTTTAAAATTTTAATGGAATACTTTGACAGTTTTTAATTTTTTAATTTCTTTTATTCTTAACATTTATTTTTCCAGGCAAGTCATGAAGAACAGGTTGTTATTTACTTAGACAACAGGAAAGAGGGATTGAAAATAAAATACTTTAGAAATACATACAGTTGAAATGACACAACATACCATTTGAAATACAACACAGACAGCAGTAGTACCGAGAGGAACACGCAGCTACATGGGTGAGTAAAAGAGAGAGAAACCTTACAAATACTGTTTGCTTTCTGGCTTAGAGTTAGATAAGAACATCATTACCACATAAGAGTAATATCAATCTTCTCATATAACTCTCCACCAGAAACCAAAATAAACAGATTTTCCATATGTCCATCAATTTCTCTAGACCATGCTCTATCTATTAAAAAATCTAAGCATTTTTTAATCACTGCATTTTTAATATCTGTGGTTTATATTTCCATTTTTGATAGGCTGACTAAAGTAGTTTGGGTCAGTTGGATAGATGTTCAAACACCCTTTGTATTTTCCTTTGGAATGACATAAAAGAATCCAGCATTGCTGAAGCCATACAATGTATTATTCCTACAGTAATTGGTTGTATTTTTAAGTTGTTTGATTAATTTCATTCATTAATTCATTCATGCATTCATTCATTTCCATATTTGTCTCACTAATTTGAGACTGTCTTCCCATGAAAAAACCCTCACATAGGTTATTTGTTCAAGCAGCAATTACAACACATATTAACGTTTATAGTGGCGGCGCCCTATAAACTATTACGGGATATAATATAATTATTATGGGAGCAAAGCCAAGTAAGATGACAAAGTAAAAGAATACCAAATTCCACATAAGGAGGCAGACTGTGGTGGTGGATGGGTCAAACAAACAGGAAGTTCACCCAGGAGACCCAGCGTTAGTGTCCCATTTTAAAACAAAAGCGGTGAGTTTTTTGCGGTTTTTATTGAGTTTTTCAATTTACATTTCAACGATACAAAACAGCAAAACAAAACCAGGCACATCAATAAGCACAAATAGGCATTTGTCGTTATTCAAAATGTAGATATGTTAGTATTATGTTTTACTGCTATGGTAACACACTGACTCCCATCGTGGCATTTAAGAAAGAAAAATAATAAAAATATTAAGGAGCGACAAACAAGTACATGCACAGTTGGATACTGTGGTGCAGAATGCTCGCACATTTCAAAATATGATCATTGACCTTATTGAATTTAGATAAGAAAGAAAAATTAAAACTGCATAAATTAACCCCAAATCTTTACAAAAGTATTATGTTTCCCTTTAACAACGTATGTAAGTTTCTCTAGGGCAGGGCATTGCAGTAGCCCTTCGACCCAGCTTCGCTTGGTTGGTCTGTGAACAGATTTCCAATTTTATGTTTAGCGGTGAGTTTTTTAAATTTATTTTACAGAAAAAAAGAGTAAAAAAATATACATGTTGTGCGTCACCTGCATAGCTGGAAGTGAAGTCACGTAACAGATGATTTTCACCCAAATCACGTTTTTCTTCTTAACTTACCCAAGTCATTTTTGGTGTCTAAATTTAACCAAACTGCAACCGTTTCACAATGTTAAAAACGTGTTTAAAACCAGGACTAGGAGAAAGAAAAAAAACACTCCTGTGGGTGTTATTAGAGGGTAGGAATAAACAACATTTATCAGTGTATGGTTTGGAGGACTTGTTGACTAATTTTCAAAACTTTTACTGTACTGCTGCTGTGGTCTAAATCTAAATTGCTGGCTAAAATCAGCAGGGTCCTCCTTTGCTATTATCGCCCACTGAAATGTGTAAGCCATCTCCAGAAGACCTTTGGCAGTGTTAAAACTGGAGCCATGATTATTTTTTGGACAGACTACTGCTAACAAACCAATCATTTGTAATAACAAAGTCAACTTTAGTTGCCTGTGCCATATTAAGAATATATAAGAATATTTGATATGTAGAAAATCAAAGTCTAAATAATTTACTCATGCCTTCCAGAAGACATGATACAAAAACACCATCTAGTTTTGGGACCAAAGCTGGTCTAACGCACGTCGGGAGGAGCCCGAGACCATGTTTGGCAGGTTTCTCTCTAGCAGATTCTGCTTTGCACCCCCGCATCAAGATTGGACCTGACAGTGCCTTCAAGTCCAATTAAGAGTGAAGCTCTGAGAGAGACGTGTGTGTTTGGCACGTAGCTCTACCCACCCAAAGTGTTGATGTGGCATCTCAGCAGCCATGCTCCTATTTTCTTTCAGAATGTGAATCTCTACAGACTGGTGTTCATTAGAGCCCACAGCCGAGGCCTTAGCTGTAACACTGAGACTGTTGCCACTGTCTCCTCAGCCTGTCAACAGCCTCTCTGTCCACGGGTAGTAGCTGATTACCATGTTTCTTTATTTTTTATAAAAGTGCATTGGACATACAGCAGTGCGTGTTGTTGTCAATGGAAGGGATTCACTTTCCTGATGAATTTTCCAAATCCTTCTCTGCTTCCCTGCTCTCATTATGTTTGCTTTATTAGAAATGCAGCAGCATTTTTAATTTGCAGAATTTCCCCCTGAAAAAAAGAGCAGGAAGCTCTTACTGTATGCATCATTACCATGTTCCCCATTTGCCTCAAGACAGCTGTACTGGATGGTCACTGGGCAGATTTCAATCTCCTAACAGAGGTGACATTCTGGGGCTTCTCTGTGTTCCTCAGTGGCATGCACATCTCTCTGGGGCTAATCCAAAGCCAATTCAGGGAAGGGCAGTCTCTCTGTTCCCTCCCTAATCTGTTACGCTTTCATATCTCTTTTGTGTACCTTGATTGCTCTTCAAATTGCTTTCGTGTGCCATGTTTCACACCTTCAAAAATTAAACCCCTGGTGCAGGAGGTTGCTGTAAAAAGCCTTCCACTGTCTAAATATGTGCCTGGTCATTCGTGACTGTTCCGACTTCCAGCTCTAAAGCCCTCACCCCCCCAAGCACCAATATTGCGTCGCTCTCATTAGATTGGAGTGTGTGTGTGTGTGTGTGTGTGTGTGTGTGTGTGTGTGTGTGTGTGTGTGTGTGTGTGTGTGTAGTATGTACGTGAAGAAAAGTCAGAGTATCAGTTTTGTCTATGTACAAATTATATAGTTGAAAAATATTCAGATTTGTCTGATGAATACATTCACATTATTGTGTGTATTATGATTACAGAAAAGTCTTTGAGCTGGGTGATAATTAATACTTCATCACCGACAAATAACACCGTTTCATTTTTTTCTATGATCCTTATTTTTTTTGTCTCGTGATTCACTCGTTCCCACCAGAAGTCAAACTCTTGTTTATCATATCTGTGCGTGGCGGAGGCCTCTGGGTTCATTTTCTCTGCAGGAATGTAAGTGGCGAATGTGACGCCAACGTGAGCGATGCGCTCTTGGCGGCTCAGGGTGGAAATGTGAAAGGAGAGATTGGAAGTGCTCCAGGAGTGAGTGCTTGGAATTACTGACAGAAGAGGTTCAGTAACCTTTTGCCACCTGTCAGAATCAATTAGGCAGTGAAAGGGATTCTAAAGATACTGATGATTGAATAAAAAAAAGAACTTTACTAGCAAACGGTGAATAGGTACTGACTGGGGTTCATCGTGTTGCAGATGGAACTCCATATAACTCTCAGATTTTAGACTTTCATTGTGTAAAATAAAAAAAAGCTTAATTCAAAGATTTTCTCACAGTATTTTGAATTGTACTGCTGAACAGTGAATAAAACGTTATCTCATTTGCAACTATTTACAGAATTCTTCAGTAATGTTGTCAATCATAAGACATCCAGGACACAGGGCAAGAATAAGACTTTACAAAGATATAGCCCCTGGTTTCATACTCCCGTTCACCAGACCATCTTTCTCTGGAAGTAACCCCGACCGCTATATATTTAACTTCCTGTGCTGATTCACAATTCAGAACACAAGCTGCTGTTAAGACGCTCAAAGTAAATTATTAGGGGAAGCAAAGAGTTCCTTATCTAATTTAGATGGACCGAGCCCAGAAATCTGATTTACCAGTAAAATAGAATGACGCAAATGAAATTACAAGACGTTTGCTCTTTCTTTCCAACAGAGGACGATGAGATGAGCGGCAGCGAGGGGGGCGAGGGCGATGGAGGAGGCGGCAGGGGCGGCGGTGGCGGCAATGCCAAATCTGGCCCGGCGACGGAGAAGGACAGCAACAACAATGACGAGTACGAGAACTACGATGAACTCGTGGCCAAGTCCCTCCTCAACCTGGGCAAGATCGCAGAAGACGCTGCCAACCGAGCCATGACGGAATCTGAGATGAACAGCAACTCCTCTAACAGCGCTGAGGAAGAGGACGACGAAGAGGAAGAGGATGAGGAGGACGAAGAAGAAGAGGAGGAGGAGGAAGAAGAGGAGGAGGAGGAGGAAGAGGAAGAAGAAGAGCGGGTTGAAACTCAGAGGGGTGATCTGAGTTTGGACGTTGACAGTGATGTGGTCCGGGAGACGGTGGACTCCCTTAAACTTCTGGCACAGGGACACGGTGCAGTATTGTCTGACAATTTAGATGGACAGGAGTTTGAGGACGGTACAGCCGAGAACGACTGTACTCACAATGGGGGAGGTGCACACAACGGTGGTAATGGACAAGTTAAGATCAACAGCAATGGACAAATAGAAAACAGTGACGAGGAAGTGTGTTTAAGCAGTCTGGAGTGCCTACGAAACCAATGCTTTGACTTGGCTCGGAAACTAAGCGAAACGAAACCCTCTGACCGAAATGGACCGTCGCAGCAAAACCATTTTTCATGCGGGGATCCCAATCAACAGCCCCAGCATCACAGCTATGGGGATTTCCACCATAGCCAAGACGACAGGCGAACACTTGAAAGGAACTATTCGGACATGGACAATCTCATGAAGCTAGAGGAGCAGCTGAGCCCGCGCTCCAAGGCCTTTTCCAGTTGTGCGCAAGACAACCGGTATCATACCAACCTACGGGACTTTGATGAGGACACAGCCTCTGTGACGTCGGACCGATCGGAAGAAGTGTTTGACATGACAAAGGGTAACCTGTCGCTGTTGGAGAAGGCCATTGCACTAGAGTCAGAACGCGCAAAGGCAATGCGGGATAAAATGGCGGCCGAGGCTGCCAGGAGAGACGGGGTGAGGTATAACCATGAAGACCATGGCCTGCGACATGGCTACGGTGTTGAGCGTAAAGCCCGGCTTCCTGACGGTATGAAGAAGCCTTTCTACCATAAAGGTGAGTGGTTCTATTACAAATACAGACACGATCCGATGCAGACCAAGCGTCCAATGGAAACCATATCTTCACAAGTGTAGACCTGCTTACCTCATTTAACAAGCTTGGGTAAAAATGTTTGTCTGCCACTGTTTGGCTCTGTATTCTATCTATCCTGTACCGGAGACTAGACAGCCCACATGCATTCTGGGAACCTCACTATAACCCCAGGAAAAGCCAATTTGGAAATACGCATCTCGGTAGCAGCGGGAGCGGCAGCAGCTTATGTTGTTAAAATAGGCCAGCATGGAAACATCAGAGGGTAGGCTTGTCAGGCATAAGTAATGGCAATCTGCACGGCCTGTTAGGACCGCAAATCTCATCCCTGCGATGCAGCTTGGGGAAAAGCTGCCTATTTTTAAACCTGTGCAAGCACTTGGGAGAGGAAGCTACAAAACAGAGGCCTTCTGCCTTTCAAAAAGGATTCATGCTTTAGGGACATTCATGACCTACCGTTCAGATTGATACATATTTGGAGCTTCCTTGTTTAACTAACCCATAATGATTCCTCTGATCGTCTCCTCGACTGCAACAATATTCAGACTTAGGTTAAATAATTCCTCCCCATAAGGAAGATATCAGATGAGACCAACAAATTGGAGCATGCTATTTCACAGCAGGGTTATATTACAGCTTAAATGCTGCACAACTCAGAGCTGGTAGAGTATATATTGTGACTTAAATGCCACACAAATGTTACTTTTAAAAGCCTTCCGTGGCCTCCGTGTCTGGCTAATGTTGGAATAATGAGAGGACGCTCAAGACTGTTGCGTCTTTCCTTGGGTAAGATGGTAGTAGACACTCTTTGACCAGAGTTCCTGTGTGATTCATAAAACGGAGCATGGAGGGGGTTTAGAGAAGAACCCTGCTCCCTACGAAAAGCATGAGACTGAAATGAAAATTGAACAGTATCAGAATGACCGATAACGAACGGCAGGCCAACTGACTGCGCATTAATTACCAGAGATGGTATGGTAATGGGTCCATTTGCTATGCAAAGCGCAGACTGTCCCCAGCCACAATCAATATCCCCTTCTTTCTAATATGCCTTCCACTCGGCTGCTCCCACTCTCTGCAATCGAAGCGTGGACAGGCAGAACACACAGGCATCACGTACTGTATGTGTACGTGTGCGTTTGTGCGTGTGGAAATGGAGAATTATTTCCAACATACTGTTCAAACACTAACAGTCAATGTAATAATGTGCCCCAAAAGGAGACATTATTAAGAAGCCACAATTTACATGCAGACCAAGTTCTGTATCAACGTGCACAGCCTTTATTGCACTGGTGCCAGACAGAAGATCCAGACATGACATAGCAATATTGTACCAAACTCATATGCCCCTAACAGATGATAGCCACAGAGAATAATGAGGTGCTCTTTTTTTTCTGATGAATGAGACATGGGATTTCATTTGGTGACTCACTTGTAAATGTATGAGTAGGTGTGCTCTCAATTTTGTCCTTTCTCAACCCTTGACCTTTGATTATTCTTCTCTTTGCTCTTACTCCACAACCTCTGGTTTATTTTGATTTGACAGTGAAGGTCTTAGGCCTGTACAACTTTAATCAGTGGTCTGTGTTTCTGTGGCCTGAGAGATAAAAGCCACTCCCCTGTCCACTTTGCTAATGCTTGCTCCAGATAATAGTTTCTGTCACTCAAATGGCTCCAAGTTGATTATACAGTCTGATACAACACTATACTCCTGTGTGGCTGAAACTACAGATTATAGTCGATTAATCTTTCGATTATTTCTCTATCAGTCATTTAGTTGTTTGATCTACATTTTTCACCATTTTCTGACATTTCATAGACCAGTGCTTTCCAAAGCCCAAAAAGACTTCCTCAAATGTATTGTTCGTCAAATGTCAACTAAAAGATGTTCAGTTTACTGTCATAGAGAAGTGAAGGAACTAGGAAAGCTGGAATTAGCAGATTTTTTATTTTTAATAAAAATTGACTCAAGCCAATGAATCGATAATCAAAATAGTTGGCCGATCAATTTAATAGTTCACATCTAATTGATTTGTCGATTAATCTTTGCAGCTCTGTTCTCCTGTAACTCAGCTGTGAAAATAGATTAAAGGATGTTATTGCTTCATGGATTGGAATTTTCCCAGTGTACTGGGTTTTCCTAATTTCCATTAAAAATGGTAATGTAAAAATGCATCCTACAAGAGCCATTGCATGTTGACTGTAAGAAAAATCCTTGATCTTGTTTGAGAGTCAAAGTGTTTTAAAGGGGGACGGTTACATTTGCAGAAGCAATGCCAGTTGGCACAGCTTGTTATCGCTGCTTTTTGGTGGAAATTACATCTGATCTGGGGTTCGAAGAAATGGGAGAGCCAGGTTTTGGGAAGGGAAAGACAATCTTATTTTGTCTGTGTGTGTGTGTGTGTGTGTGTGTGTGTGTGTGTGTGTGTGTGTGTGTGTGTGTGTGTGTGTGTGTGTGTGTGTGTGTGTCCGCGGTGTGTGTACTTTTTGAAACCTCATTGTCACACTCAGCTCAACAAACTCTGGTTTTAATGAAGAGAAGTATAATTAATTCTTAATTGAATCTAAACTTAAAGATGAAATGCTTTTTGTTGAAGGTCACTTAGAGAGAGAGATCCCAGTCCAGGAAATCCAGGACAGAGGGACATACTGTATATCAAATCTAAATAGCAAAACTATACATCTTGGCTTCTTCAGTTCTTCTTTTCCCTCCTGATGCAGCTGTAAATCTGCCTTATTATTATTTCCTTGAGTCAGGTACTTTATGTTATTCACCTATGGTTTTTTAACTATCTTGCAACCTATTTGACATCTTGGAGATATTTCTCTGCACCTTAAAGCTTGGATGTTATGTGGCGGCCATAGTGTCAGACCCACATGTGCTAAAGTGTTGTGCTCATGCAGCAGTCCAGCACTTTGTCATGTGTAATCGCCTAGATATGACTTTCTGCTCACAGATGCTTCACGTGCAGACAAGAAGGAAAGTCGGTGTCCGACACCAGGCTGTGACGGCACGGGTCACGTTACGGGCCTGTACCCCCACCATCGGAGCCTGTCCGGCTGTCCGCACAAAGACAGGGTGCCACCAGAAAGTAAGCACTTCAGTCACATACCAGCTAAACTCTGCTTTGGCTTAGTTACCCAACCTGTGGCCTTTGTGTTTCTTTGATGTTCATGAATCGGCATGATCCCGTGATGCTGTGTCTGGCTCGTTATGTGTTCTGTGTGTGTGTGTGTGTGTGTACTTGCTGTTGTGGAATTGTGTTTGATATTTCGGGGGGG
>NC_045752.1:18438992-18452866 GCF_008692095.1 Etheostoma spectabile | reverse complement strand
GGGGTTGACGAGCCAGACGAGTCACAGCTGCACTTCTCATGTTACCTTTTGCATGGGGCCAGGGTTTTGCTTGCGGGTTGCCTGCTTAGTGTTTCCGTGGTGATGAGGTGGGAAATGAGGCCTTGTTGATGCGCAAATAGTGTCAATGCAGCAATTGGTGGGATGGTCAAGAGCTGTCAATCAGTAACTTACTTGACTGTATGAGACTTTGTCCTCCACTAGATTGACTGACAGTGATTGAGAGCTAATATGCTAATCCCATCCACTGTTGTTGGTTTCATCATTGTAGGGGATATTTGGGTTGCATGCTTCTTCACAGCATGGTTCATTATTGAGTGTGTGACTGATAAGACGTGGTGAAATGCCATGTTTTTGCTAGCGTTTTAACGTTAATTGAGTCTGACCTTTGATTTTTTTCACAAAAAAGGATGATGTAAAATTGATAACACTGAGCCGACCTCACTCATCCATGCCATAAACCCCATTCATTTATTTGTATTCCTTGCTCAATCAAGTTCATTTGAATGGAATGGCTGTATCATATCTATAAGCCAAGGATCAAGTGAAGTGGCAATAGACATTAGCCTTGAATGACTAGTGAGTTTTCTCTTTTCAGACTTCACCCCGGCTATTAAGTCTCATTCACCTTGTGCAAACTTCTCAATAAAAGAACCATTTACACGTTTCATTAACTGCAGCGTGAAAATCAAGTTATGATCTGTCATGATCCCAGACTGCAATCAAAATAAAAAAGGGTTTTAATAATGGCAAAGAAATTTGTTAGCATTTAAGTCCGGCTTGTAAAGACCAGTAGTGTCACAGATTACTCTTGTTCTGTGGAGCGCCGCTCACACAAAGGTCCCTAACCTGAGATGTACTTGTCTCCCGGAGATGTGAAATGACTCAGAGCAGCTGACCTTGACTGGGAATCAAGAGCCCCAAAATGGAATTTGGAATGGGCTTGAATTGATTTTGGGATATGATGTCTTTGTTCCTCCTCCTGTTCCTCACTTGTGTTGATTGGGCCGACATTTTGGGGAAATGATACTGTACCACTAATACTGCATGGCATGCTTCGGATCACAAAATGTTCTCTTCTTGATCTCTCTGGCCTCATCTTCAGTCCTTCTTCCTTGACTTCAAAAGGATACTTGAGAGTGAAACCAGCACACACACACACACACACACACACACACACACACACACACACACACACACAGTCTTGTTGCAGTCAGAAGGTGACCTGCTTTAGGTGGCTTGAGTTATCACTAGGTGTCTCTACATTATCAGCCGTGTAGCAGCCACTCACCAGGTTTCTGTCAATATGCGGTCAATAGTCTCATGCAGACTGCTTGCTTCACCGCTTTAAAGGTGAAGATGAGCACATGTCACACATACTGCACAGCTGCCGGCCTGTGGGGAGGATTCAGCTATGGGCAAGACTCTCTCCCCCCATTAACACATTTGCTGTTCTGAATGGACAACGTATTATTAATGCAGTGGCTTCATTTAATTGGGAAATCACACAGTGCATCCACACTATATTTTGTGAAATTAGAAATAAATGATATCTCAAATTCATTATTCCCATTCCTGTTTGCTCATTGTGGCGATATTTTCTGCAGAATGCTAAAAAATTGCATCAGCTCACATGGGAGTCTTTGTTTTTTGTCTTGAAAGTGACATACCTCTGCAACATGCAAGGCATTTGGAGCCACATTGCTTCCTTGTATTGTTCTTTTCTCAGCATCCCTGTAGTTATGTCAGTGCCCACTGAATCAGGCACAGTGCTTCAATTTCTTATCTGTGTCTTTGCAAAGGGCAGGGCAAAACAGAGATATGCATAATGTATTGGCTTGTGGCACGTTGAGGTGGCAGGCTTTGTCCAATTACCTGCACCGAACGCCAATTAGTATGTAAGGGATGGAGGATGATGAGCGGTTAAAGTTTAAGGGGGTGATAATGATGAAGCTGGTGCCGATGGGGTTTGACCCTGCGCGCCACGGATTTTCAGACGACCCCTTCCCCGCGCCCGCGGTGCACCATCGGCTTCTCTTGGACATCCATAGATCATTAATCTAATTGGCTGGTTGCCGAGGGGATCTGAGACAGTTATGGACTGTTTTAATGGTAAATGGTATCGAAGACTGCGCTCTCTACCCTGACAACCTACCGATGATAACAAAGCACACTCTATCAAGGAGCTTCATACCATGTGTCTGCTTCTGTCATTGAGGGCTTGTGTTTTGCATGATTGCTAGCTGTCGGTTGCTCCGCTCTCTGCATGCCCAGAATTCCTTTTCCATTTCTGTCTCTTGCTGGCTTTGTCCTGTTAAACTTAAATGACATCTTTTTATTCATGGCTGTCCCCTATTCCATGAATACTAATTTGAAAGGCTGGATAAGTGGAAGCAATATGGTGGGAAACCTTGCCTGCCCTCTCAAACTAGCATTCATTAAAAAGGAGAAGAGGTCATTTGGGTTCACACAGGCTCATTTCTTAATGATGTTTATAATGCCAAGCTCCTCACACACTAATAGAGCTCATGCGTGATTGTAAAGGGCTCCTAACCTTCCCTGTCTTTCACTCCTATCTCCTGTCTGCGTGAAGTTGTGGCTATGTATGAGAATGTTCTTAAGTGTCCTACGCCTGGCTGCACGGGACGTGGCCATGTCAATAGCAACAGAAACTCCCACAGAAGGTAAGTGACAGACTGCCCATATGAAACTGGCACTGTCCATGTCGCACCCTCCTTTTTTTCACAGTGGGACTTTCTTTTAATGGCGAACTGTTCTGAAATAACTTCTTCATCCTCAATTTTCTTTTCCACTTTTCCTTTTTGTGTAGTTATTGTTAAACCCATTTGTTTTGTCTTTGCAACACATTATTTTCTGTGTGGATAAGTACAGTTCTTTCCTATAATGTTGGGTAGAAGGGAATACAATTAAAGTAGTTAATGGATGCTCAACAATCCCATGGTTCTAACTGAGACTGATTAGAATGCAGTAATTCACACCTTCCACGGCATAAATTATTTATCAGCTTGTGGCGAAAAATGGCATCTATCCGACGCAGGGTTGGAGGGAGAAACTGAAATAGCAGGGCGCTGTTGCCAGTGCTGTCAGATGGGGCGAGGTGACAGTGAAAGAGGAGTGTCACCCGCAGCAGATGCTCAGGGAGTCGGGCATAGCAGCAGCCATTAGCACCTTTGTGCCACTCAGCCAGGGTGACAGGAGAGGTGCAGACCTGGAAGGACCAGAATGCCTCCGTGCTGTGCTCAGTGACACGGCTGCAGTGCAAAATAGGCACGCACAGTAAACTTTCACTTTCACTAGAAAGAGCTGATATAAACCTCCATTTAGTACTGTATACCCCTCACTTCCCAACCTGGGACACACTCTTGTGCACATCTCATGACAGGTGCTCATGAACCCAACTCTATACTGGCTTCAGGCCATTGTCAAAGATCATTTTTTCACCGTGGCCCGGCACACTATAGTTGACAGACTGGATGGAGAATAATAGGGGTTAAGGATAACAACATGAACTTCTGTCACATTTGGTTAGTTAGGTGTCAGGAGGAAGTTTTACAGCTGCAAATGCAATCGGAACATACTGTAGGTGTAGATCCCAAGTGTATGCAAGTGTGTGTCTTGTCAGCATGTTTTTAAAGGAAATAAATGAACATTTTTATAATAATAATAATAATAATACATTTTAGTTAACAGCGCCTTTCTAACACTCAAGGACGCTTTACAGAGAATAAAAGACAGATACACATTATGCACATTTGTTGATACGGGAATATCTATTCTGAGAATAATTTCAAGCCATTCAACCAGAAAGCCAAGCTGTTGCCAATTGTGTTATTTATAAATGTTAAAGTGAGAAAAATGAATAATTTAGAATTTGAATCATACTTTCTGAACTATTGTCAGGTATTTTAAAACTGGTAGATATTTGGGATTGATTGGCTGACAGACAGATATGCACTGGCTGGCAAGAACTCTAACAAGTTAAACATGTTTTACAGCGTTCGATGGAACATTTTCACTTGGGTCTCAGATGCAAATTCCAATGTGCAACTTAAGTCGCTTTGTGATTTCAGTCTGTCAGGATGTCCCATCGCTGCAGCCGAGAAGCTGGCCAAAGCCCAGGAGAAGCACCAGGGCTGCGACGGCCCCAAGTCCAACCAGGCCTCTGACCGAGTCTTAAGGTAGTATTCACTCTTCCCTTTCATATACACCACATATGATGAAATTCTGTGTTGGAGGTAGCCAAAATATGGGATTGACGGCACATAGCGTAGATCAACACATTCTCATTAACAGGTTTGTATGGTATCTTCAGAAACTTGCATTTCTATGAACAGGTTTGTATAATATTGTACAAAATGTATGCACAGCAAGTCGTATGGTACACTACGAAATTATGGCAACTGCCAGCCGCGTGAAAGTTTAACAGTTAGTTAAGTTAAGTTTTATCAGTTTAACCCTTGTGTTGTCTTCCCGTCACCCATGAAGAAAATACGTTTCGGTCACTTTTTTTTCAAAGTTATTATCGCTTTTTCTGACATTTTTGTCACTTTTTAAATGTTGTAGGTGCTTTTTTTTAAAAAAAATTGGTGTTTTTTCTAAAGTTTTTTGATATTTTTAATGTTGACATTTCCAGCGCCTATTTCAATGGCTCATTTTGTTGTGACAAAACTACTGAAATACTAAACACAGTTCAATTCGGAGACAATTAATTGTACGACAAACATATAGAATTGTTACAGCTCTACTTTTAGCTATATGTATGAATGGTTCGTGAGAACAGCCTGCATTGATTCATGTCGTGCTATAACCGATGTCAGCGTCTAGTGCATATTCAATCCATATGTGTTCTACTGTCACAAGGGGTTGGGTGGGGTCAGGTCCTAAAAGGGCATGCAAATGTGTATTTTGTGTGAATGTGTACTGACTGAAATGAGACACTTACCATTTAGAGAACTGTCATGTTGGAAGGTTTTGTTCTTTTTTTCCGCCCCTGCATTTTGGGAAGGTTCTGAGATTTTAAATCTCCCCTTTTTTTGTTTTATGTTTATGTTCTGCTGTCCCCCGAGAATACTTCCTGGAGACGGCATGTTCACTTCTATGCTCACTACTGAAGGCAAATCGTTTTATTAGATAAAAAAAGAAATTGGCCTCATTTATCATAGCAAAAGGCAGAGCTTTTTGAATAAGAGTTTATTTGATAGTTATGAAAATGCTATGATGAAAAGTCAGAAGTAATTGTATTTTTTATGTATATACATATATATATATATATATATATATATATATATATATATCTAACGGAACATCAACAGCATACAATCTTACATTTCATTTCTTCCTGGTCTTAGATATAAATGCATATCAAATGATGAAAGCACATCAGAAGTGTGTAAGTGTAATGTGGAAATTCCATTTTGACTGTTATTATAGTCTCGGCATGAAAAACACTTAGCAGGGTCATTTTGTTGGAAAGCAGGAGGAAGAAAAACCTCCATCCTATGGTGTATCAAAGGGATGCCCCACACTCTGAGTCACCCCACCTGTACCATCTAGCATCATTCTCCATATTCTAACCCTACAGTATTACCATAACCCCTTACCTTGCATCTGCCCATTTTTTAACCAAACCCCCAGTTCTCCTCTCCTTCCCCTGGGCAATATTGAGTGCCTCGGTCCAACTTCCACCACCTCGTCATTTATTTTCCAGGCCTATGTGCTTTGTCAAACAACTGGACTATCCACAGTATGGTTACAAGAACAATGTCTCCACCAGCACGCCCCGCTCCAACCTGGCCAAGGAGCTGGAGAAGTACTCCAAGACCAGCTTTGACTACAGCGCTTTCGACGGCAGTAACAACCACCAAGTGTACGGGAAACGGGCCATCGCACCCAAAGTTCACGGACAAAGAGACACCTCCCCCAAAGGATATGACGGTACTATTTTACACAGGGTTTCCGCGGGGTCTTAAAAGGTCTGGAAAAGTGTAACGTTTCCTAAATTCAAAACTTTAAGCCTTAGAAAGTCTTAAATTTGCCCAAGAATTGAGTTCTAGGTCTTACAGACCCTAAACAAGTGTTTTAAGTTTATCTGGCAGCTTGGACCACTTCCCAGGACTGCTTGGGAGTGTTTAAACTGATTTGAACTGATTGATTGGCATCTTCCTGAGCTTCTTGTTAGCTTTGTTGCATCATTTAGGGCAGGACAAATGACAGCTTTTCCATTCTTATTGGTAGAAAAGATTTGGGACCTAATACATTTGTATCTAAGCTCTGCCTTCAGCCTGAGCCGAGGTCTTATCAGCCACTATAAGTAAAATCACCTATGTGTTTATAGGCATTAAATCATTTTAAACCAGTCTAAATGTTCTCATTGAAATGCTACAGCAGCTCTTTACAATGTTTACAATGTGTTGTAGTTCTGTCTCTGTACTCCAAATACAATTCGCTGTATTATGACTACAAAGGAGACCAATATGCAATTTATATTTCAGCCGAGTCTCTTTCGGAACGGATTTTATTCTTCAACTATGGGAAAGTGCAAGTTCAGCAATGTTTCCAGACTTTGACAGTGATGTTTGTTGTTGTGATATATGTATCAAATTTCATTTATAATGGACATAAAAAATATCTTAAAAAGTTTTAAACTTGACTTGGTGAAACCTACAGAAACCCTGTTTATAGCAAGATAAAATTGTCCCCATTTACTGTATATCCACTAGACATTCCCAAATCAACCAATTCTCCCATGGTGAATTTTACTGTTTTAATTGTTGTTCACACAGAAGATTGTGAAAATATTCTTTTCAAGCTGCAAGCATAAACATTTCAGGGTCACGAGAATATTTTGTGGAATTGTCTGACACGTTACACTATTTTGAATTTGGATAAGAGTGTCAGTTATTATACCAAATCTAATAGAGCTTTTTTTCAAGGCTACGTTTTATCCATCTGTAAACTTTAACAGTTTGACAGGGAAAGCAGTCTTCTTTGTAAATAAGTTAAAAATCTGGGCAGTATTTTGCAGGTTTGAAGGGTCTAACTTAAACACACACACACACTTCATCAGGAACATACAGATGGGTAAACCCACCTAAACTTAATTTACTCACCTTTAGAAATTGAACTTTTTTTTAACCTTTTTACTACACATACATCTATATAATATACAAATCTAGGTATTGAAGGTATTTCCATGCAGTGACTGTTCATTTTGCATTTCTTTAACCTACAGCCAAACGTTACTGCAAGAACTCCAGCTCGGCCAGCAGCACCACCAGCACCTACGCTCCCAGCAGTAGCAGCAGCAGCCTGAGCTGTGGAGGTGGAGGGGGGGGCGCGGGCGGAGGCCGAGGGGGCGGGGGCAGCAGCGCCAGCAGCACATGCAGCAAGAGCAGCTTCGACTACAGCCATGACATGGAGGCCGCCCACATGGCGGCCACGGCCATCCTCAACCTGTCCACGCGCTGCCGGGAGATGCCACACGGCATGGGGGGGAAGCCCCAGGACCTGTGCTCGCAGGTAGGAGGGTGGGGGGGGAGGAAGGATCACTTTCAGGTTGTACATTTTGTCACAGAAATGCAAAAACAAATCAACAGTAGGGCTTCACAATTAATCACAATTTTATTGAAATCGCAACATGGACCTGTGCAATATCCAAATCGCGGCAATATTTGTTTTTGGGAGGCAAAATATGTGTCACCATATTGAATAAAGTATTGTGGTGCTGCAGAGACGTACGACTCCTTGCACAAAAATCCCACTATAATCATTTTAATTTTTATATTTTCAATGAAAATGAGAAAAACTATCATTCCCTTCAATATTGTGAATCATCATCAGTCAAAATAATCACAATTAGATATTTTTGCATTTCATGCAGCCCTAATTAACAGGTGTATTCTGGTGAGGGTTTGGTTGAGCAGGGCACTACTTATTTTTTTTCCAAATGAAAAGAAGGTAAATACATCCCCTGATTTGACCCTGCAGCCTCACATGACTCGGTATTCACTTCACCTTAGCAAGTCTTTGGCCTCCTGCTGCAGTCACAACGAAATCCACTGACAGATTATCTCTGTGCGTCCTTCATTATACTAATGCTGGCAGTGAGAACTGACAAAGATGGGCCGATTTCAGCTGCGCACACCACACACACAGACACACACAGACACACACACACATTTCATCAAAGATCCGCGGCTGTGTCTTACACTCGGGGCTCAGCAGGGCAGTTTTTCTTTTTTCCGTCTGGGAATCAGACAGGAGCAGGACGAAGCGCCGTTTGACACGGCGTGAGCCCAGTGTGTCATTTCTGAGGAGATAAGGTGACGTGGTTCTGTATTATCTCTGCTCAGATGCTGAGCTGGAAAGTGGGGGCCAGAAAGAGCGTGCACAGCAGAGGGCTAATGCTGGCTTAATGCTAACGTTGACAGTGGAGACTGCCAGAGAATTGAGAGTGAGGTTGATAGAATTAAAAAGAAAGAAAGAAAGCAAAGAAAGCCCTTTTGGTGGGAGGTTTCTAAATGTCGCAGTGCAGAAGGTGAGAAGAGGGTACTGAGGGAAAGGAGGGGAGAGCAGAGGAAAGGAGAAGGAAAGGATGAAAGTCAAAAGCAGCGTACTTCCAAAGGAAAGTGGAACGGAATAAAGTTGGCGGGAACAAACGCCTGAAGCAGTCAGTACTTCCTCTGGTCCTACCTCATTTCATTGTCTGTCCTTCTCCTGCTTCGGGGCCAGACGGGCAGGATGCTCTCAGGGCATGATGGGAAGACGGGAGACTTCAGAGGGTTTTTTTTTTTTTTCCTCTCTTCTTCTTCCTCTTTCATCTCAACACCTCACCTCGTGGCACACACTGTTCCTTTCTATGTCTGAATGAAACTTCACTCACACATCTATTCTCGCCTCCTTGTTTTGTCAGCCTGGCCATGCGTCTGTTTCTCTTTGTCTCAGTCTGCTCGTTGAATTTATTCAACCAAAGTGTCATTTTCTCCTCTAACCCTCTGAGATTGTTGCATTTGAATAACTGATCAAGACCACAAGAGGTGTTATATCCCATTATAAAGGATCTTGTACAAATGAAAAAGAAATTCTAAATATAAGGCAGAATTTGTTTTGTAATGCAATATGCTGCCACATAAATGTCAAACATCTAATCCACTTCCTATTCCAGTGGTTATACAATAATGTAATGTCAATTTAAGGATAATATTAAAGTTAGGAATGTGTATGTCACAAGTACAGCAGCGAGGGAAAGAGCCAGAGTGAAGAAATGGCTAGAGTGGAAGACAGGACATGATTCTGGTTTTATTTTAAGACCTGGAATAGGTGGGCAGAAGTAATGTGGCAAGAATTCGCAAGTGACCTCTCACGCTCTAGCCCTCTTCCTCCCAGCATCTCCATGGCAACAGAGGTCAAGGGTTACAGGAGGGCCAGAGCGAGAAGGGGTGGTCTCTAATGAAGGAGGCGGGGTGCGTCTGCACATATCTTCCTCGTTAATTCGATAGGAAGGGGTGGGTCACGTTAAATGGACGGTGACATACAACACAACGGCTGACAGGGAGAGAGCGCTCCGCTGAGCATTTTTACTAGGACAACATGAGCTGTGGCAACACACGATGAGGCGCGTGCCATTGGATCTATTCCTCAGCAACTTTACCTTTTTATTTTACAGAAACAGTTTCTATTGTTCTTATCAGGGTAGGAAATTAGCACCAGCCAATGGCAGGTACTTTTTCAAAGTGGCGCGTGACTTTGCCTTGGATACCAGCCACAGTGGCGGGTGGAGTGGTTTTCAGCGCTAGTCCGTCATCGGTTTAAAAAATGTGGCAACATATCCCCGGTGTTAAGAGGCCCGCCGTCGAGCCAGCAGTAGCAACTGCTGAGTTGCTGAGATGTTACTTTTTGAACAAACGCATTGTGGCGAAGGGAAAACAAGGGAATGGTTGGGCTACTGGGATTGGGCGAAGTCCCCTAAATTGGCAGTTGATCAGACATACGTTTAAATGCCCTCTGTAAGTTGACAGTAGTACATAATGCCGGTGGTTGGCAGCACATTACAACTTGACCCACTTTCACCTGACTACGGGGCCGGAAAGTCTAGACTCGATCCGATCTCCGTGATCTGTGAGGGTTTGCCTTTAACAGAGTGACAGTAATAACCTAATATACCATCACTACTGAAATTAAACTACATTCTTGGTTATATTTGCACTAAATAACGCATTCAATGAACAGAAACATAACTATTGCAGCACACATGAACAGATGGGCAGTATTAGCTCACACATATAATAGCACCCTTGTGAATTAGCCTCCTGTTGCTAACGTACATTCATAAATCCTACATAACATCGCCATCAGACTGACTTATTGATGCACGCACACAGTAGTATCCACAAAGGAAGAAAGCGTGATAGCCTTCCACGTTAACGCCTTTTCTCTTGCTCGCTGTGTCCAAGCCGAGGCGCAGAGCATGACCCTACAGCATGCTGATACGTTACTAGGATCAGCGTGTCTGACAGGGTGGGGGGGGCGTGGCATCACGGTGGTGGCTCTACATCTTGATGCCAGTCAACCATCACGATGGACAATGATGTGATATTGTCCATCGGCACAACCCTATAGCCTACCTTACAGACGACCAGTCCATGCACTGTTCTTACTGTCGAACCTACTCGTCTTCAGAAAATCAAAACAATTTGTTCGTTATATATACAACTAACCTTAAATTAGAGGCAATAAAAGACATCCAAATCTCATGCCAAGTGCACTGCCATACAAAGAAGGGACCCCAGGAGCAGGGTGTGGCAATAAAGCCTTTCATTTTTTTATGGTATTTTTTTATTTGCTTAAAGTATTGAATTATGTATTTATAATACAAACTAATGTACTGAAGCATTTCAAAATATTCTAGTGTACTTTTTCTAAATTTGAATTCTGGAAAAAGTGGCTGGTAAAATTGGGCAAAAAGTTAATTTCCCACCCTGGTCCTTATACTCCTTTACTCATTTCCTACTCATCTTCTGCCTCCTTTTTCTTTTTCAAGCTATTAGCCAAACCTCCAATTGAACTTTTACCCCTGTTAAATAGTAAATGTGTGTTTGACTGAAGCGGACACCTACATTGTGTAATAATGTAAGTTGACAGGTGCTACTGAGTATGTGTTGTGTCCGCACAGCCTTATAATGAACAGTCTTTGTATATGGCACCCCAACATTTGTCTTTTTTATAGGACTCAAAGTGCATTTTACTATTCATAATGAGCTCTTGTTCTCCACAGACTAATGACCCAGGAGTAATAGTGTTTTTTCAAGCTGTTTTTCTACTATTTGAAGTTTTTGGTTAAGCTACAGTTCTTGCAATATTCATGCCCAGTGCTAAATCTCAAATCACCTCCCATGCTTTTGAGTCAGTGTGCGTCACAGAGGTTTTGGCTTCAGACACCAGGAGTATCCACCCCTAGGGACACTGTCGGCTGGAATCAGCATTAAAGCGGGCTTTCCTACTCATGAAAGGGAGCAAAGGGGGAGCAAGGAGGATTAGGAGGAGAGGGGAGAGGAGAAAGGGGAGTTAGAGACGGGTATTAATGAGAGAAACGACAGACACATGCACATGCATGCAAAAAAATAAGCCTTACAGGAGTTGGACTACATAACAACTGTACAGTAGAGTACAGTTGTTATACAGTAGTGTGTGCTAGATGTAGTTGAAAGATAAGGAATGCGTGCATACAGTATATAGTATATAGACACAGACCTACACACAGGAGGCAAAGTGAACGCTTTAGTGAGCAGTCAGTCTTGTTGGATGTGGCCCACTTTGTTCCAGAACAGGGTAGAGTTCTGCCTCTATTTTTGGGATTGCAGTAGTCTGCTGCTGCTCATCACTGCTCTCAACCCCACCCCTAACCCTGCCCCATTGCGATGTCCACTCACATTAGGCTCACACACACACAGGCTCACACACACACACACACACACACACACACACACACACACACACACACACACACACACACACACACACACACACACACACACACACACACACACACACACATCCTTCTGACTGCACAGAACACAGTAGAGACTAAAGTGGGATGGAAGGAAAGAGAGAAAGAAAGGAGGGGTTCACAGAGGGATGAACTCGTCCTTGAGCACTGATGCCCTCTTCTTCTTTTGACCGCCTTACACTACATTGCTACTGTACACTGCAAGTGTCTGTTTCATCCCAGACGGACAAAAAATAAATTGGAATATTGTTTCAGGTATTTGAACTACATGTGTTCTTGATCCATCTTTCCAGACATCTAAAAACTTCAAAAGTGAACACATCACTGGAGGAACAGAAAAGCACTTTTTCATGTACTTCTTTAGTATTCACCATGTATTCAGCTCCTGTTTTGCCCAGCTCTGATCCTAAAATGTGAATATGTTTGACTGCTATTCAATCAGAAACACTCACTCTCTTTTGTCCCTTTCTCTCCATCCCTGCCTCCTTATGTTCTGTGCATCTTTTTACCCTTCCTCATAATCATCTTACTGAAAACACACAACTCAATACGCACGCACACACATCCATCTCTTACCCACATTGACTGACCTGACTATCCCCCCCACACACACACACACACACACATGCACAAAAACCACATCCACTTTCCAGAGTCCGGGTCTAGATGTTGATGAGAATGGTACGTTGGACCTGAGTATGAGTAAGCGTCTGTGCAGCGGCGGCGGAGGGGACTCGGTGCTCACCCCTCTAGAGCCCATGTCCCCCCAGAGGCAAGCTGCCCTGCTGGGCTCCCGCTGCTACGGCATGGGGGACGCCGCCGACTGCTGGGACCTGCCTGTAGACTACACCAAGATAAAACACATAGACGAGGACGAAAAAGAGGTAAAGAATAAAATGACGTGCAAAATTCACTTGATCACTAATGTCTGGTTGTGGCCAGACATACATACGTATGTTATGAATATTTTTTTTTCAGGAAGGAAGGTAGATCACTGCCTGAACTAAGTCAGTCAGTATCTTCAAAATATAGAAGAAGCTACCGGTCATGGTTGTAAAAAAAAAAAAAATCTATAAAAACTGTGCTATATAAAGCAGAACACATTTTGTCACCAGTCTTGTTAATACAAATATTACATATTTGATCAGTGAGACCCATATGGCTACTCACCTCTCTGCCCTTAAAATGTTCCATCATCACACATTCAATTTCCTTCGGGATGTTCATGATGACACCAGGATCAGGCTACAAAGAGAGAGCTTACCAACAAATGAAAGGTAGTTGTGATGTTGACGATAATTATGAAGCCGTAGTATATGACAGTTTGTGGTTTTGGATGCTGATAGACCGTACAGTTGGCATTCATTACTGTCTTTTCAGTGTGTCTCGGTCCAAATTATTTCCCTCCAAGTCAAACATTTGCATTGCTGTCTGATCGTCTTCTAGGTTTCTTACCCTCCTGTCTTACTCACTGTTTTGGAATCATTAGAAAGTCATATTAGGTATTTTTGAGGGAAACCTAATGAATCTGCATGTTAATTGATGTCAGCATTACCATGCACAGAGGTATCTGCTCTGTTTGTATCATGCACCCCGCATGCTGGCTTTCTGTTTTTACATTTCGCTCTTCTCCAAAATGAATTATGCAAAGTAGCACCTTGGGAGGGAATTGGAATAGCTCATCTCATCAAAGAACTGCTGGAAATCAATGCACCACCGCTGGGTGTGCCTGTCGGTGTGTACTGGCGCATGCACGTACAGTACATGTGCCTCTGTTGGTGTGTGAGATGTGAATATTCATATGAGTTTGTGTGTGTGTGTGTGTGTGTGT
>NC_045752.1:18414964-18438982 GCF_008692095.1 Etheostoma spectabile | reverse complement strand
GTGTGTGTGTGTGTGTGTGTGTGTCTCTGTACCCATGTCTCTTTGGGAGTGTGTCTGTGTGTACATGCGAGTGCCATCCCTAGCCTACTTTCTGCTCTGCATCTCTGTATGTATGCATGTGTCGTTCTCCTTCCTGTCTGCCTCTCAGCCTGCGCTCCCTTTAATTGGAGAAGCTCGCTGGCTGACCCAGCATCACACACTCCGAGACAGCTTGAGCGCTGGATAATTTGGGCTGTATCTGGACCTGTTTCTTTATGGGCATTACTGTACATACACTGCAAGCATGGAAGAAAGGAAAGAGGATTTGCATCAACAGCCGTCAAGCCCTGGCTGCATGCACTGCAGACAAAGCATAGCCCCACATAGCCCAGCCAGCAGCGGTCTGAAACTACACCACAGTGCCATCTAGTGACTGGCTGGTGCATTACAAGATCAGAACCAGCCAACTCCCTGAATGTTCTGTTCATGCGTGCACACAAGAATGCTCAGTGAACATGTACAAACCCACGAGCAGGGCCTGAAGTTAACTTTTTTGAAGACCAGCCACTGGGCGGCCACAGTGACTTTTTACCAGCCAGGGTTTTTTTTGCCTTTATAAAAGGTGAAAAACAGGAATCACATGAACGTTCCAAAACAGCAGTCGCATCCTCTCCAACTGCGCTGCTTTCATGGACGTCAGTGCTTTGACAGAAACCGTCTCCTCCGGAAGCGCAGTCTTTGATAGTGTACAACTTATCGTGTGTAGGTGGCTTTTTGATGACTCGTGGTTCTTAATTGCTTCTAATTTTAAGTTTTTAGTCTTGATTACAAAAAGATTTGACTTTGCTTTCTCTGAGCTATACACACGACAGTCACTGCAGTACATTTGTTCTGTACTGCTGTCATAAATCAGACCCTCACAAACCTTGCCGTTGTCACCAATTGTCTTCTTTTACTTTTCTTTGACTCATGCTCATCTTTTTGTTGATTGTTCGTTTCAGCTGGCCTCTTTACCCCAGTAATGTGCCGCCATATTTTTAGCTAAAATCCAACGAAATGGGAGACTTCGTTTAAATGTAAAAGAACAACAGTTTCAAAAACTGTTGCTAAGGCAGGTTGATTGAAAGAGTAACCCGCCAATTGCTAAATTTACTCGCATTTGGCGGGTGGTCAGGTGTTAATTTCAGGCCCTGCCCACGATTGAGCGCACCCAAACACACACAGACACACACACACACACACACACACACACACACACACACAGTTAGTCTGGCACTTTGTCATTATTTCCTCCCAGGGAATCTATTTTCTAGCTCTGTTAGACTGACAGGTGAGGCTCACTAGTCACACAGGCTCAACCATTAGCATTCAAATTGACAATACTCTATGGTCTGACAGGTGTGTGTGTGTGTGTGTGTGCGGGCGCATGGCTAAAAACAGACAAAGTATGGAAGGTGAAGGAATAGGGCTGATTATTAAAAAGTCTCCAGATATAAGTTTTTATCATGTTCCAGTTAATAAAATGCCTTCTAACCAGCAAGGGGCAACTCCACTGGCTCCAAAAAGAAGTGTCTTTATATTAAAGTCTATGAGAAAAGGAGCCTACTTCTTGTAAACATTTTCATAATACGTTTGTCTCAATTGTTACTTTTTTCAATACAGCATGATGTACAGTATATTTAGTAAATTAAACCCACACCGCTAGCCTAGCGCACCACACCGCTAGCCTACCTTACCACAGATGCTGTAGGTAACTGGCTCCAACTAGCCTACTGCTTCGAAGAAGTGACAAAATAACGCCAACATTTTCCTATTTATATGATTTGATTACTATAGTCACAGCGTGTACAAATAACCAGGTCACATGAGACACAGCCATATTCTAACCGTAAACAAACTGGGAACTATATTCTCAGAAGCCGAAGCACTGCTACCTGGGCGGAGTGATTAGCGAAACACCTGAAAAGCATTGTTATTACTTTCTGCTCCTTACCGCGGGGCTTCTCCTGTGCTGCTAGCAAATCACTCCGCCCAAGTAACAAAAGTTGCAGCGCTTCAGCTTCTGAGAAAGTCTGCTGATTTTCTGTGTGCTGCCGAATGCAGATGAATGATGGCCGTTGCCCAAAGGGGTCCACTTGACGATTCTCTTCAGAAGGGTTAAAAATCGGCAATTTTCCCTCTTTAGCATTTAGCTCAGCGCCATTGCAACCATAAACAACACTGGCTTATAGCTGCGTAATCCTCCCCAACCAACTCCACCCTCTCGTCTTACATCATTACGTCTAGTTTAAAAAAAATAATAAATAAATGGCCACAGCCAAATTGCCAAACTTAAGGCTTCAAAACAAACCATTGTGTGATGTCACTGATGCTACATCTGTTATTTTTACAGTATGACTCCAACTGACTGTTGCTCCTATTCTATGTGCACACACGCAGGATTTCTTGAAAATGTGTAATTATGGAGTGAGAAACAAAACAGCCCTCCTAATCTGTCTCTTCCCCTTTCCTTCCCTTTCTCTCTCCTCTCATCTGTCTCTCTTCCCTCTGTTTCCACCCCAATCTCAGCCGGATGACCTGGACCCCTTCCATGACTTGCTGGATGACCGCTCCTACACCACAGATGTTACCATGCCCAGCCCCAAGCCCAAGTATGTCCAGTGCAAGGAGAGTAAGAAGGACCTGATAACGTAAGAGCCCTCCTACTCTTCCCAGCACCCCAGCGTTCCTTCTGTCCACCCTAACCCCACTCATGCTTTGCTTTCCCCCCCCCCCCCCCCCCCCCCCCCCCATCTTATTTCTTTCTTTTGTTTTCTTCATACTATTTGCTTCAGCTTACCTCAGAGAACCACTGCCCTTTTTCTCTCCCTTCCCCATCCTGTGCTGCTGGCTCGCTATATGACTTTTATTTAACAGCTTTATCTGTTTTTGTCCACTCTATAATCTCTGAGGCGGTAGCTTCTACTGATGCCTTCATTGTATTTTCCTTCTTTTGATGCTTTATCTTTACAAGACACAACACTGTCATACCATATCAAGTGTGGCTGATCCCGGGAACCACAATATTAATCACAGACAGTGAAGCTAAACTGGAAACAATGAAAACCAAGAATGGGGGGGAAAAAATCAGGAACAACCCCTTTTTCTGTAATTTTCACATTTTCTTCTCCTTACCTTTGGGCTTATAAATCTGTCTATTTTTCCGGTGACAGCTGTCCCACACCGGGGTGTGATGGAAGTGGTCATTTGACGAGCAATTTCTCCTCACATCGAAGGTGTGACTTCCTTTTCTCCTGGTGGATTCTAAGTCTATTTCTCTTAATTGTTTTCAGCTTACCTTGACTATGCTGTCAAACACCTGTAGGCAGAATCTCTCTCTCTCTCTCTCTCTCTCTCTCTCTCTCTCTCTCTCTCTCTCATGTGTTAGCCCTTTGACTATTGGCAACATCCCATCCTGAAACAAGGCTATCACGAAGTAACAAACTAAATTAGTTAAAGGTTGTATATAACATGTAAAATTATTTCTCAATCGGCTGGGTACAAAGCCTTTTAAGCTGATTTTTCAGTCATTCAAGCATTTCCCACAGTGCAATGCAACCTAAGCATGTACCATTCAGAGTAAGAAGACGTAAGCAGAATTATTGAGTGTTGCAGTGTGAGAGGAGTCTGCAAGGATGGAATGATATCAGACTGGAGGCTGACATGGCTGCACATACATGAGATTTTCCCTAAACAAGTTTGCGTGTCCAACTGAGTTCTAGTCTTTGAAAGCAACCCCATATGTTAATTTACTATTCTTTATTCTCTCAGTTCTGTTTGAATGCAGTGCAGAACACACCATGGATGAAAACAAGAGTTCCTTGTATGAATACAAATACTCAGAGGGTTAACTTATTCAAATTTAAATCAACCCCCTGCCCTTGCATCATGGCTTTATTTTGCATTTCCTGGTTGATGTTTTATGTATGCATGTATTTCAATATGTCTGTGTAGAGATGAGTGTGGTCTGAGAGATTACTTTGTGTTACAGTGGTTGGGGTGACTTGTCATTCTGGTGTAATTAAATGTTCCACTGGTGTATTTTTCAGTCTCTCAGGTTGTCCTTTAGCTGATAAAAGCATCCGAAGTATGCTGGCCAACAACGCACAAGAGCTCAAGTAAGGCGTGAGATGATTCACAAATACATGTATGATTTGTATGTCTTGCTCAAGTATGGATAGAAACAGAAAAAGGCTGCTTAAATATGGAGTCCTTGAGCTGTGTTTCACTCCTTTCTATAAAAAAACAATTTCCAGACTGAAGATATTCTATATTTTTATCTTGTCATTAAATTTTTCTATAAGACCTGAACCAACAATGCATTGATCCTTCTAACAAGTACTGTTAGTAGCCAACACATGTATACGTAGTTCAACACTAGCCAAATGCTTGTTAAATATGAAAGTGGCTGGTAGATTTGCTTCACTCACCAGCCAAAAAAAACAAAACATGGTAATCTATTGAGTGGCTATATATATATATATATATATATATATATATATATATATATATATACACATACACAGTATTTCAAGTTTATAATGTTGAAATCTTGAATGCAGCACAGAAAATGCAATTGTGAATCAATGAACAGACAACAAATGTACATTATATCTTGCTGGTGCCAAAGTTGCTAACATGGATAATACATTTGCCTGTCCTAGATGTGCAACTTTAAAAAAATATATGAACATAGTCTAATTAATGCATTATTTAACCTCAAGCCCCTGTGCTGTATACACAAATCACAAGTCACACAAATGTCTTCATTTATCCAAAGTTTTAAACAGTTAAATAAAAATATTAGTGCTGTGGCTACACCATTAATGGACCATGTATGCTCACTTTTATTATGGAGATCATTTTAGAGATCCTTTCATATTTGCACCTGTGCTTTCGCATTTAATAGACAATGGACTTAACAACGACTGTAAAAGCTATGAATGATATACAAGACATGAGGTATAGTATTATCCTCAAGATGCTAAACCTTTGCTGTAGACCCTGAGCCCTTTTTGTGTTTTCTGCCCCAGGTGCCCGACACCAGGGTGCGATGGTTCGGGACATATCACTGGCAACTACGCCTCACACAGAAGGTACGACATACATACTGCATACAGAAACCTCAAAACATCTCTCTTTTCTTTCTAGCATACTTCCTAAATTTGCCTAGTGCAATCTTACTTTCCTCCGTTTCTACTTTTTTCCACCTCTCTCTCTGTGTCTCACATGGACACACACACACACACACACACACACACACACACACACACACACACACACACACACACACACACACACACAGACCGTATGCTTCAACTTTGTAACACTGTCATTTGTCTGCAGTCTCTCAGGGTGTCCGCGGGCCAGGAAAAGTGGGATAAAGATCATCCACAGTAAAGAGAACAAGGAGGACCAGGAACCTATCAGGTACAGTTGGGACACTGCTCATCAGTCTTCTGTCTCCCTTTAAAACCCTTAAACTAAAACTCCTGCTCTCAACACTGCTCACTGTTCACGGCTTACTTTACATTTCCAATTTGAAATATAAAACATGACACTCAACTCATTTTTCCTGTTTTAAAATTATGCAAGTTGCGTGAATGGGAACAAAAGAGCAATGTGCTGTTTTCTAATCAGTACAGTGCTCTTGGGTGTGCACTGATGTAAACAGGAACAAGTCAGTTTTAGCTCTGACAAGACAAATGTGCTATGAGTGTGAAGTCCCAAACCAAATCTGAAGGTGCAGGACAAATTTCAGAGGAACAAGGTTGTAGAAGCTTAGAGAGAGGAGATTCTGCAGTCTCTGGTAAACTCCTGCAGATACACAGGTAAGGAAAGGCAGAGTGCAGACAAGCAGAGAGGGGGAGAGAGAGGTAGAGAGAGATTGATTGGGCTCTGCCTAAATCCCACAATGGGCTTCTCTGGCCTCATCCCTGCAGCTGCATTGATTTCTCTGGTGGTGCAGAGAACAAATAACACACATTGGCCATTATCGATCTAATCCTTGTCATTCTGTTGGATTCGGAGGACAGTTTGCCACAGGTAACCCTGCCAGTGTGCTCTGTTGACATAAAAATAGCTTTGTAAAATATTTGTGTTCACAGTTTGAGCTTTGGAAACAAGTAAGGAACTTAAAGCTATAGTACGTATAGTTACTGCCGCCCCCATGAGGAATTCTAAGTAATGCCTTCTGTGACAGCGCACCCTCCCCTCCTTCCTAGTAGCCAAGGAGGACACGGAGGATTAAAAAAACCTGATGGACTCTTAAGAAGATGTAATCTTGAGTTTCTGCGTGGCTGCCACTTTGCTCGTTTGAAAGCCATGATGTTTCTTTTTTTCAAATGGGTGGGCCAAATTTTCTGGGCGGGCAGAGACAAGAATGGGGAGGTAACCTTGCCCCTTATGACCTCATAAGAAGCAAGATCGGCCCATCTGAGCTTTCATTTTCTCAAAGGCAGAGCAGGATACCCAGGGCTGGGTTTACACCTATTGCCATTTCTAGCCACTGGGGGACCACAGGCAGGCTGGGGGAACTCATATTAATGTTAAAAAAACCTCATAAAGTGAAATTATTCATGCCATGGGACCTTTAATATCAAAAGGTTAACTAAAGAATTGATCTGATGTTGTTGTTTGATGGAATGGAAAGTCCGAACACTCTGGGTTAAGGTTTTAGAGCCTGGCTGGATGGATCCCTTTGACTTCTAATCTATATTTACTGGGGGAAAGATCTCTAATACAACAGATAAAGACACTGTGGCAGACAGCAGTGTCACAAAGCCATAAAGCTGAAGTAACACCAGGTAGCTGCTGTTTGCACACAGAATTGATACTTTCACAACTGTAGCTTTGGCTTTACACATAATCCATTTTGCGAGCTGTGACATTTGGAATAATTTACTGCCTCATTGCATCTGATTAGCACTGGGGTTGATGCACTGTCAGCATTCCAAAACTGCGATAAGGCTGCCTGTGGGACACCTTTAAATAAGATGACGGTATCTTTGTTTATATCACAGCAGCAGAGATAGAAGGATACAGAAAAATGATACTCACTCATACAGTGTATGGTGTGTAGGCAAACATACTGTAGTGTACCAGAGAGCCAGTGGCTGAGACTCAACTGGTCAGTCTTTGATGGAATAAAGGATGATGTCACCAATATGATGAAGAGATGAGATGATCAACTTTGAATACAAATGAAGGTTGTTGTTGAATGAATGCATGTGTGAACAAAAAAATAAATTAATTAAAGCGTTAAGTGTGTCTCCTCTCATCCCCAGGTGTCCAGTCCCAGGTTGTGATGGTCAGGGACACGTTACAGGGAAGTATGCGTCCCACAGAAGCGCGTCCGGATGCCCCATAGCAGCCAAGAGACAAAAGGACGGCTACCTAAATGGCATCCAGTTCACATGGAAGTCTGGCAAGACAGAGGGCATGTCCTGCCCCACACCGGGCTGTGACGGCTCGGGTCACGTCAGCGGCAGCTTCCTGACACATCGGAGGTGGGTCTGCAGAACTTGGCTGGGAAACTACATATTAAGATTTGAAGAGTAAATGTGTAATGTTCATTTAGTATATTCATACATTCAGTATTACTTACCAGAACACATTATGTGAATCCTTGAGATTTAACAAATGCTTTGAATGCTTTACCTTTAAACTGATACATATAACCAAGATAAATTCAGTGAAGAGTACAAACACTTTTGGGTTTTGTGCAGATTTAAAAAAACAACACGTAACATGTTAAAGCTGCAGTAGGTAAAAGAAGTAAAACTGAACGCCAGAATTTCAAGTAGAACCCTTCGTGCAGCTCTCCCTCTCCCCTTTTTGCATCAACGCCAAAGATATCCCTACCATGGTTTTGAGAGTGGTAGGCAAGCTCCCATCAAACTATTGTCAAGAAAGCAATCGTTGAACTAGTCCTTTAAGACTGACATTTAAGTAATATTTCTTCTCAGCCTCCCTATATATTAAACCCTGTCTGTCTGTCTGTAATATACTAAAACAATGCTTTCTCTTCAGCCTGTCGGGTTGTCCACGAGCCACCTCCGCCATGAGGAAAGCTAGGCTCTCCGGAGTGGAAATGCTAACAATAAAGCAGCAACGTGCCAGCAACGGTAACTACAACTACCGCGTGTGTGTGTGTGTGTGTGTGTGTGTGTCTGTGTGTGTGTCTGTGTGTCTGTGTGTCTGTGTGTGTCTGTGTGTGTGTGTGGCGAGCATTGTCTGAGTCAAAGCTTGCATTGGAAATAAACAGCCATTCAGGGATATGACGTAAATAATGAGAAGAGTGGCTCCAATCTGGAAGAACAGGGCTGGGCATACTTGACAGAAATCAGACATGGGATATCTGAACTGGATTGTGGTTGTGTGCTCCATCTGTGATCTGTGTTCCCAACACTTCACCCTTGACTCCATTGGAGTTTAACGCTTCATAAAGGCATGTGACAGGATCATAATGTATTTTGTCTGTAGGATGTTGAGTCTTAATCAGCTGAATTGGTCTGCCCCAGTTCTATTGGAGAGGTGAAGACAGAAACACGCACACACACGCACACGCACACACACACACACACACACACACACACACACACACACACACACACACACACACACACAGTGTCCAGCAGAATTCTTACTTAGCTACGTAGTCATATTTAATTACTGCAGTTCAACATGAAGGCCGTTAATCGGATGTGCGACTGAGGCCTTGTACTAATGGCTCGTTGTCATTGTTGCTCCGCTGTAGGACTGGAGCACGAAGAGGATATCAAACAGCTGGATGAAGAAATCAAAGATTTAAGTGAATCAAATTCACAAGTGGAAGCGGACATGATCAAACTTCGAACACAGGTAAGTCACGTCCGGTCTGCTACATTCGTTGGCCTGCGTTTCTCCATATCTGAGTCAGCAGTGGTGTGGTGTGAACCTGTAACATCCTCTCATCCTCCCTCCCGCCCTCTCCTCAGATTACAACAATGGAGTCCAGTCTGAAGTCCATAGAGGAGGAAAACAAGGTGATTGAACAGCAAAATGAATCTCTCCTGCATGAGCTGGCCAACCTCAGCCAGTCACTGATTAACAGTTTAGCTAATGTCCAGCTCCCTCATATGGTAAGGGCCACCAGGAATGGCAAGCCGGAAAGTTGCAGAATCTAGCTAACCGTAGTATTATAGCAGCTTATTTATTTATTTGTGTATTTATCCACAGCCTATTGTGCATGCTTAGTCTAAAATGTGGAGCATTGCTTGTCTTTCCAAACATTGAGGGGGAGTTGAGAAATGAGGTTTGATTAGGCATTTTCTTTTTTACAGAGGTAGCAACTCTAAAAACAGAAATCTATGCTATATTTTACAGTTTAGGTGAATCAAAAGTGTATATACAGTAGTATATATTGATGTTCTGTGTGTGTGTGTGTGTGTGTGTCTGCATGTGTGTGCTTTTTGAATGGTAAGATGATTAAAGGCTTTATTGTAAAGTGTATAGCAAAGTGGTTGACTTATTTTTTTTATCATCCATGTGCTTCAGACACCTTCTATTTGCTGTCATACTTGAAAAAAAGCAAAGAAGTTTTACATTCTGTTGCAAAGAGTTTAAAAGTAATCACACACTATTTCATCCTTTTCTTCATCCTTTACTATGACATTCTTTCACAATATCCTCTTGCATAATGGATTAGTTAACATTCAATGATAAAGGAATTCTTTTTTTCCTCAGTTAAGAGTCTTGTCTAAATGGCAACCTATTTTTATAACCATATCCTCCTTTTACAGAATATTTTAGCAGTTATTACTTTTACCAGATTAGTCTAATTTAAGCAAGGATTTAAGTTAGAATTGCACCTCCTTATAACCACTCTGACACCATTGGCTGGCCTGGCTCTGTTTGTCTTTATACGACTTCATCTATGTCCACCTTCTATTTTTTCAGTTAATCTTCTATATGTGGCTGTATACCAAATGCTTCAACCTAGCGTTTTAAATGTAAGAATAATGATTTAGTTTCTCAAATCCCACTAAGCTAAAACAAAGGTGTCCCTCCTTTCCCTCCATAGAAACCTATGGCACACAAAGAGCCCCCTCTGAGGAATAACAGCTGCTTACAGTTGCACCAGCAAGTAAGTCCATGGCTTATGTCATTTAAATTGCTTTTTTTCACACTCCGTACTTCGGTATTGTATTTCACTTCCTCTATGAATGTTGTCATTGTATGTATGGAAACAAATAGAGACCATAAGGATTGGATATTTAAAGGAACTGAATACCTAATCAATACTAAATAACACATACACATTATATACGAATATGTTTGGACATCTTAACCCTTGTGTTGTCTTCTCGTCGACCATGCACTTGTTGTCTTTTTCCACGTCAAAACTGGAAACAACTGATTTTTGGGGGGAGTTTTCCCGACGCTTTTGACGTTTTTCCGGTGCTATTCCTTCACTACCGCCAGTATAAAACCAGTACTTTTACACTTGTTTTGGAAATCAAGGTCAATTAAGCTCATGTAGGCTATATGAAATTATAGGCAATCTAATTTTTGGGTTAAAAAAAAACAAACAAAACTTATGAATTATTTTGACTATTAAGTAATTAAGTTGATTGATAATCACAGAATGTCAAAGTTTAGATACTGTTTTGAAACCATTTAAAAAAAAAAATTTAATACAAAATACACAAATCTTAAGTGTACTGTTGTATGGAACTGTCACTGGTATTTTGGGGCAATTTGTGTAAAAGAAGACCCAAATTTCCGATATAAAAAACTTTGCAAACGGGTCAGACTTTCTTTTTTTTTTCAGATAATTTTTTGGGGGCATTTCTGCCTTTTTAATTGTTAGGACAGCTGAGACGTGAAAGGTGAGAAAGAGAGGGGGGGGGAAGACATGCAGGAAACCGTCACAGGTCGGACTCAGACCCTGGACCTCCCGCGTTGAGGAATAAAGCTCTATATACGTGCGCCCGCTCTACCGGCTGAGCTAACCTGGCCACGTCCGACTCGACCCGAGGACAACAGGAGGGTCACATCCTCCCTCACCTCCTGTTTTCTTCTAATAGTCTCCATGTTGTGTGTTTTGGTCCTGCAGGAGCCAATAAGCGAGCAGAACTTTGACGCCTACGTCACCACTCTAACGGATATGTACTCAAACCAGGACCAGTTCCAGAGCCCAGAAAACAAAGCCTTGTTGGAAAACATCAAGCAGGCTGTTCAAGGGATTCAAGTGTAACTATTCAGCAAGGGAGATTTTTGTTCCCCCATGCAGGTGCGGGTCGATGTATCAAATCCACATACAAGCAGGGCAGTGATGGTTTGGTCACCTCGGTGGGGTGCAGTATCTTATATAGTGTTATATATTCTAAATTTTGTTGTTTAAAAAAAAAAAAGAAGAGGTGTGATGCTTAAAAACCCTCACGATTATTTCTTTCTTTTCTTTTCTTTTTGGGCCTTGCTTTGAGGAAGAACATTTAAGAGTGAAAGGCAAAATAGTTTTTGAGGACATTCACATTTTGTACGTTTTCATATGAGCTGACATAGTGTCATGTGATGTTTCTAGCTGCTCATGTATGCACATTTTTAGTGTATATTTCTGAACAGTAAGCTAATGCTAATGGGACGCGAGTTCTTTCTATTGCTTGACATCAAAGCATTTTAGATGAAAAAAAAACAACAACAAAAAAAAACTGGACAGTGAAATAAAGATGAAAAAACTACAAGCAAGGAGGAAGCTACTCATCTCGCTCCTCACTGGATGATTTTGGACTTGATGATTTTAGATGTTTGTTTTTTCTTCTTCTTGCGTGTAGATTGTTCAAAAGCAAGAACTGGTTCGCGAAAGCGCTTTATTTTCTGACAATGCTTGAGAAACGTTTGTGTTTTGTTTTGATGAAGAAAAAAAAAGAAGAAGATGTGTCGCTGTAGGTGGGGGCATTTTTAATTGGTGCTGTAAATGAATCCGGAGAGGAAACTGACCTGATGTATGTATGAATGTATGTATGAATAGTTATATTGTAAACATCATTACACGGAAACCCGATGGTGGAAATCCCATTATCTAGGAGAGCCAATTGATTCCTAGAGGAACACATACAGTGCATGCATGTTCACATGCTCATCCCTAACTAATCTCGAATAGAAATGATGTGTAAGGACAATGACGTATAGAGACCACATCCTAGCCTTTCTGGTATCAAATCTGCGCAATTTCGAGACTTGTGTTGCTAGGATTAAGAAATGTCTCAGCAATATTATAACTAAATCATTTGTTTATAGTAAGTGTGGGATGCAATCTGCAGAGGAAAAAATAAAAATGTTGGGTATATGCAATTTCTTGTTTATAAGCATAGCCGGGTAACATGAATCTTTTTAATATAGCCTATGTAAAATATTGATTTTTATACAAATCTTTTAATACAAAAAGTCTTTTTAAAAAATAAAAAAAAGAGGAGGGATCCTGGACATTGCGTTTTAGAAGCGAAAGTATATGAGTTCCACTTTTTTTCTGTACGATTTTTGCACAGGGACACCTTCGTTTCCATGTTTTGATGTTCTTACAGAAACTAAAAGCAGTACCCAAGAGCCTAAAAGGAGGGTTTCAGAGGGTTTTGTAAAGAGTATTTATAGAGTACGACAGCGGGACTTACAGGGTCACTGTCCCCACTTATGTGCCAGTAGACTATTTGCACTTGTCCTTGAAGATATTATCCTTACGTACGGCGGCGTGCAATTTTCCAGATGACCTCTTTGGCACACGATTGGAGCAACCAACTGCTTGGAGCCACTGTAGGTGTGGATTTGGTACCACTGAGAGAGGAAGAACAGGGACTTGAAATCAGAGAAGAGGATGATTATAACCATAGCAGTTATACTGTAGGCTATTATCAGAGTGTAAAAACATTGTCCTTTCATTTTTGCTATGTTTTAGGAAGATGAAGTTATCCCCCCCCCAGCAGCACTTTATATCTAATCACTGTACAGAGGATTAAATAGTCAATCAATTCAAGGTTTTAAAAAAAGAAAAAAGCTGAAGAAATGGTGAAACAAGACCTTCGAGGGGTGATACAACCCAGCGTCGCGCCCATATGCCTGACTGTATGCACCCCTCCATTCTGTTGTTCTAGTTGTTAGCGATCATGTTCAGAATTGCCTTTTTGAGAGCTAATGCAGAAGGTGCTTGTCGTTCACCTGATTGAATCTCATCTATTGTACTTTACTGTCCTCTTTCAGGACTCTACTACCCATCATCCATGACTGCATACGCCTTTTCCACAGCATCGTGTCTGCAGCTTTTTTGCCAATATAGTAATGCTTCAGTAGAGTAATAGCTAGTACCAGTTTTTGAATTAATTCTCATTATCAATTAAAAGGGAAAAAGGGATTTTAAAGCACAAACCGGCTGCTCGTCTGATGTTGGTACATAAATAACAAATCTGAATAGAGTTATCTGTGACTATCTATAGGGAACACAAAAAGGTTGTCACATATTTAGAAAGCTGACTTTTCATATAAATTATTGTGAATTCATCAGAGTTTATTGTTTTTATTTGAGCCAATTCATTTTGAGATTGTTTTCGGTGACCATTAACAAAGACAGGATTTTGTATAAACTATTGTGCTCTCTGTGGAACTGAAGTTTGATTTATTTTTGTACTACACAGCATGGATTTGTTGACATTTTAATTTTGCTATAAATGTGTGAGATCACAAGTTGCTGTGATATTTCATTTATAAATTGTGAACTTTGTACAATTTTTGTCATGCTGGATGTTGACACATCTTACTCTGAATAAAGAAAAAAATGTGTTGCCAGAGGCCTGTTTTATGATTTATTGATATGATTTGTGTTCATTACAGATCGATACTTCAGAACCCAACTGCATATTCATTCTGAAACGATCCATTTTATTTTACATAGTCCAGTATCACAAATGTGCCTCAAAGGGGGTAACTCCTACTTACTACACACACACACACACACACACACCAGCAGATGTCAGCAAACCCAAACTACACCATGGGTGCACCTTATGATGTACAACAAAGACGAATCATTCCAGTGACTTGCTGATGAAAATTAGGTTCAGTTTCCAAGATTAAAGTAACTATATGTAAGTTTCATCTGATGATCATAACTGGCCTGTAAACAAGACCAACAGTTCTGGGCAAACGAGACTAAATGGGAGAAGAACGCTAGTTTTTACTAACGCCTTTGCCCGGGTTTGATTTTTTCCCGCGAAGTCACTAAACGATTTAGGGCAGGTAGAGGGCGCTACAGAGCACACACTGTGATGGGTCACCGATTTCGGCTGATCACCGGAAGCGTTTAGGGAACGTTAGGTTATGGTTCTCTGAAGGTTAGTAGCCTAGTAGTGAGTATCCAGCCAGGTAAAAGGTAGCAGGAGATGTCTTTATGGAGTAGGCCTATTTGTATTTTAATTTTATTTTTGAAGTTATCTGTTATAGTGGCTGATACTTCCCCCCCCCCCCCCCCCCCCCCTTCCATTTGGCGGAGATGTTTTTATTTCCTTTTAGTCTGTGTTCGTGTTGGCCTACTACTTTCTTTTCCCTTGTCCCCCTGTACCTGTGTAAAGCGTCCGTGGGTTTCATGGAATGCGCTATATATAAGTTATTATTATAAGTTATATATAAGTTATTATTATTAAGCTACGTTGGTTCCTACAACAATCTCTTAATGCGTTGGCTCCTGTCTTGAAACAGAAACCCAGGGTTTGAACCCGACCTGCGGGGAGTCCCTGCATGTCTTCCCCCCCCTTAGTCTCTATAAGCCATCCTTATGATTAAAGGTGGAAATGCCCCAAAAAATAATAATAAAAAAAAAGAGAAAGATAGGCATGGCAGTCAAAAGCGTACGAGCCATAGCAGTTCAGCGAGGTACAGGTAACGGTAGGAGGTGAGTTATGACTCTTTCTTAGGGCCACACAATTTTGAAAAGTGTTTTCATGAGGACATAGTGGTAACACTTGTAGTAGCCAAGGTCTGGAAGCACCGTTTGCCAAATCAATGCTGGAAGGGTGTTGATACTGATAGCACTGGCCTTATAATGTGGGTTATTTACAATGGGACGTTTTAGCGTTCTGTGTTTTTAATGTTCCTTATATTTATATTTTGAAGATTTAACTGATGTCAACATTTGAAATTAAAAAAAGGTTTATATTTCTGACATTTTTTGTTGATGTCAAATTATTTATAACATAATGGAGGGGCCCATTTCGAAGTTTTGCCTATAGGGCCCTAACAGACTCTACGACCACACTGGTCACCACAGACAGCTGGTGCCCTTTTCCCCCGGGCCCTGTCCCTTTAGACAGCCTATGTCCACCACTGGATTTGGGTGTACTGTGGTCTGTGGAACATTTATCAACTTGGAAAATAAGGCTTCAAATATGACCTAGGAGTGTGTTTTTGACAAATATACAGCAATGAACTTATGTGTGAATGTAGGCTATGTGTGTCCTTTTTTTAGAGTCATAGTCCATTGTGTAGTGATTTGACTTTAAATGTAACTTAATAAGGTTAAAATCTAAATTAACAAATAAGGTACTAGTGATGCCAAAATAGCCTTTGTTTTAGAGTAAGATTAACTTTCTGCAGTAACGGCAAATAGATAGTGTGGATAGACAGCAATAATGTCCTTTGTGAGAAGAAGAATTGAGTAAAAATTGATATAATACAATATTTCCACTAGAGCTCCCTGTACATTCCATAGATTATTCTGAAACAATGCTTCCACTGTTAATCTGTGCCTTCAGTCTGTAAGGCTGTGGAAATGCTTACAGTAGCAATGGGAAAGCATTGTTAGCGGTGGAAATGCTAACAATGACACCGCAGCATACCAGCAACAGCAGACACAACTACCTCTCTCCCCCACACAATGCAACAATCAGGAACACAGATGTGGAAGGATACAGAGCGCAGTTCCAATTTCAGATAATAGACCAATAAGGAGGCTGTACGGTGAGCTGCTGCTGAGTACAGGCTTACATTGGAAATAAATGATCAGTCTACTCCTAGGTTGTAAATGAAAGGTTCTGGAGAGGAGCTCTAATGGTTAACAGGGCTGAGGCTGTCAGTCATTTGATTGACAGTTTGAGCAAGAGAAGTATTCATTAGAGCCGCAATTACCAATTTGTAAGTAAAACCTTTGTTGTTTAATGGATGTTTTGGTATTTGCACAACACATTTTTCAAAAATATAGAAAGGTAGGCTACATTTAGCTTTACATTTCATTCTGTGCAGTGAGAACATCAAACAGCCTAATAAATGCCTGATGAGTTAACCTTCAACAATAAGTTATTTCTACATTTACCAGCAGATGTCAGCAAACTCAAACTATTAATAAAAGAACTCCGTGGAGTAGTAATGCTGTAGTTAGCCCATTGGTTGATACTCTTTGTAAATTTTGCAGTTTTAAGTCAACTGATTTTAATTGCTAATAAAATGTTGAACATCTAGTTATAACAAACAGGCATAGTTTCATAGAGCTGTCTATTCATATTAAACACTATATATCTATATATCCTGTTGCAGTAATAAGATATTATTATAATTATTTTCTTTTGTAAATCCCCTGGCGTACTTGACCTGTTTGTATTGTACACACCTGCAGCTGTATACTGTCACTGTTATATGCCCAATAAAAAAAAAAAAAAAAAAAAAAAAAAAAAAAAAAAAAAAAAAAAAAAACATCCATACAGGCATGGTTCCCGTTCTCGCTTCTGATTGGTGCGCCACTGCGAGAACTCACCTGGGATTAATCAAAATGCGAAGCAACCTACACCCTTACCTGAAGAACTAGCTTACCTAAACAAATAGATAATACAAATTTGCCTACATTGTTTGTTTGAGAGAATGGTAAGCCAATTTCATTTTCAGTAAAATATGTATTTGTATATATGTATATGTATATGTTTTATAGATAAAATAATACGCTGACTGTACTTAGTTATACATCAGGCTAGCTAAAACATACGGTAACCTTTCATTCTGCTTGCTAACGTCAGCTTAGCTAACTAACAGTAGGCTACTTTTCTGAACACGCCGAAACAAAAACCAGAGGCCCTGTAAACTAAGCTGTCTTTGAATTTCTTTGGTCATGTTTTGTCGTAGTTCGCTCTTTAAACACTTACTAACTGCTCCCCTAAGACTCTTTTAAAGCAGACATTTCAACATGACAGAATAAGCACAGGTGTAATCTAGCTATATTAATAGGCCTAATATATAATAGCTGGCCTGGATGAAGTACATGGTCTGCTCTAGCTAGCTAGCTAGCTAGCAAGTGTTGGAGTATTCTAATAGTACTTTAACTAAATATTTTTTCATGCTACTTATGAATCTATTTATAACTACTCATTAGCTACATTTATTTGACAATTAAAAGGCCTATAGACTTCGAGCTAGCTACTATGTGTGTAACATAACGTATTAGTACCCAAAGTGTAAAGTCCACCTATATCATATCAGCTACAACATTGATACAGTAATACAATGGGTCATTCATGTTATGCAGCAACATTTCAGCCTCAAAACTTTAATTACCTTCATATTTTGCTACATGTTACATGGCTACAACAAACTTTGCGATAAGTACAAATTGCAAAGGAGGTCATGTGTTTAAATCATGGGATTTAGGGAGGCTGTAGCAAATTATGACAAATAAATAAGAAATAATCATACATTCCATTCAGCTTCCTTTTGGATGGACTTCCTTTTCTGGGATTGTAACACACTGCCCCACTTCTTTTTTTTTTCTCTCTCTCTCTCTCCCTCTCCCTCTCCCTCTCCCACCCCCCCTCTCCCAAGGGAGCTAACTCTCCCTTAGTTAGTGTGAGAGGGGCAGCTGGCGGTCTGTGCTCTGCTCGGCTCACTGCTAGCAATGGCGCTGCGGGCTGCCCAGCTCTTTTCTCCGTGTCTGCTCGCGCTGGCGTTGTTTTTGCTCGCTAACGGGCCACAGTTTGGTCTTTGTTGTCCGAGTCGCTGTTTATGTTTCCGAACCACCGTGAGATGTATGCATCTAAACTTGGAAACCGTACCAGCCGTTTCTCCTCAGACTACTATTCTGTAAGTAGCTTCTTCCTAAAATCTAACGGGAACAAGCCTTCTGGGCACTCTACACGGGAATGCAATGAATGCCTAAAGCCGGCGTTTCCCACATTTAAGGCCTGTGGTAAAGTTATAACGGTTGACATTCTTTGCGTTATTGAATCGGAGTTTTTTTTGTTACGTTTCATGTTTAATCACTGATTAAAGTTGAAATTTAGACTTTTTAGACTTGTGGAAAACATACGCTTTGTGGTAGTGCAAAGGTTATTACAGTGTCCCAGAGCGTTTTCACTAAGTTATGACACCTGCCAATGCGTTCAGCAGTTGGCTGTAGAGGTTAATGAACTGGGTTTTAAGGGTCTCTCAGCTGGCGAAGTCAGCCACAAGCAATGTGGAGGGTCAGGCTGTTCAACAGAGGTCCTTACATGAGAGAGCTTGTATGATGAACTACATCGTGTTAACATGTCCTACATGGAGACATGCGCTGATGAATGTGAATGAAACTATACAGTTAGAAGTGACGAGACAGAGTACAGTTAGATTTGATCAAAACCCCAGTCCTTTTTGGCAGTCTTCTTTTCGGTGTGGGCTATGTTGTCACGTTTGTCATGTTTTGGGGAAATGTGTAGGCTTACTTAATTTAAAGGAAAGATCCGGTTCAATGTCAGGCTTGGCAAACAATAGGCTTGATTTTAACAATGGCTCCTTACATCATCACATTGTGATAGAGACACAACATGGAGCCCTTTCCAAAGCTGTTTCCTTCTCTGTAGCCAGAAAAGTTTGGATGTGTTCTTATGCGTTGCACAGGTTAAACTCCATGTTTGACATTCCCTCTGAGATGAAAGGGGGGAAATACTTCTCACTTGACAAGCACTTGTGAATGTGTCCTGGTTGTCAGGAGGGCTCTGCTACAGTCACACAACTAAACAATTTCCTTTTTTGATGTAGCTGGCCACAGTTTCTCAGAACTGCAATGACAGAACACAAAGGCTCAGATCTGTCCAATCTCCAAAATATGTTGCACCCTTTGTCTTTAGCTTCATTCAGGCTGTAAACATGGGGACAAAGGGGCAAGTCAGCCAGCCTGTACCACAACAGCATGAATTAGCCTTGTCCTCCATCTGGGGTCAGCCCACAGCCTTGAAGGGAGCCCATGGATCAGCCCTGCCCAGATACCCCCACAGGAAAGATGAAAGTCCACCCTTCACCACAGCAATGAAAGGATTGTTTAGATCTTCTGTAGGACGTGTCTGCATGTTTTTAGAGGGCTGATCAGAGCAGGAGAGTATGCTTTTGTTTCCCAGAAGCCTTCGTGCTGGTAAGCTTCGAAACAGCATTCACTTTTCGCCTTTTCCTCTTTTTTGGCTGTCATGTCAAGACACGAATAATGTTCCTACCCAGCCTTCCCTCTTTCTGCTGTATAAAATGTTTAAAACATCTGCAGTGAGAGAACTCTACACCAAACTTGTGCTCACCTGAGAGTATTCTTGCAGTTTGTTTGCTGTGGCTGATCACATTAAGCCTAATAACATGGTAATCAAAGTGGATTGGAAACATGTCTTTTAACAGAGACGGTATCTGTAGAGGAGTGTGTTGTGTAGGTGTATTTCTCTCTTGGTCTTTGGTTAGCTTTTAAGCAATAATGTAGGAACCAAGGTCCTTAGGGTTCAAGCTCTTCCTCTAGGCTATATCCTGACAGCTTTGCAGGATTAAGTAATAATGGGTGAAGATGTTGTGTGTCGTATAGACACTTGACCTGTAGCTATGTGCGCTATAGGCACTGCATTATTCCTTCCACCTGGCATAGTGGATAGTATTGTTTTAAATTCCTAGAATGGCATGCATTCTCAGAAGAATACTATAGTGTGAGAGGTAGTTGTTCACTTCTAGTGCTGGGTAACAAAACAAAGTTGAACATTAGTAATTATTTAAATGCAATAAAAAAATTGTCTTACTATATCTGTTTATTACATTTTCGCTTTATTGGTATGGCATGATTTCAGTCAGTTTCATTTGTGATTAAATGTCCTCAGCTCCTGTAGTCGCGTACATCCTTGTGCTATAAAGATAGATCAGGGTTGTTTTTTGAACCCAACTTAACGCTAGAGGAAGTACTGCACGGGGAGATGTGTTGCTTATCTTTGTTGTGAATATTGAACTTTTAAAGTTCAGTAATAAAGAAATTGCACTTTGTTGACTCATTATAGATTTCTATTGACTGGTAAACTCCTTGGTTATATGTTTGTATTTATTAAAAAAAACAACATCTATACATATCTACATATTTACACATCTACACACTATGCATGTTCGTTTTAAGACAACACTGTCCAGATTACAAAGGTGTTAAACTGAACTGTTTCGAACAATGAATGTTTGTGTCTTCAACTTCTTAAAACTCAAAACATCTTTTTCCTCTTTCTGGGCCACCGCAGTAGAATTAAAAGTCTTGGCTCAGAAGTACTACTGCATGTGGGCTTTGTGCCAAGAGCTTTTCTACATGACACTTGGACCAAGAAACATTGACGTTTTCCCCCCAGATTGCTTCGGTTCTCTCTGGCCTACATTTGTTTTCAGCTGTTATCTCTAAGGACTTTCTGTTTGAGGCATAATGGTAAATTGTGTTTCCTGACTGTAATGACACTGTTGCATATCTTCCCAGGGAGTTGCTAGAGTTGGAGAAATAATTACTTTTACATTAGCACTATTTTACCATCATCAATAAACTTTCTTTCTTCTTCTTTTTTTTACTGGTATTTGCTTGCCAGCTCAAGAAAAAGCAGAGAAGTCTGACATCTTTGTAGGACATGCAGTATCAAAGGTTGTGAGTGTAACAGGCTTGTTATTTCTTGACCCTCATGTTGTCCTGGTCAAATTGACCCCATTTTCATTTTTTGTTGACACAAAAAATTGAAATATGTTCTTGAAATGTCAACATTAAAAATATCAAAACAACTTTGGGAAAAATCAAAAAAAGCACCCACAACATTGAAAAAGTGACAAAAATGTCATAAAAAACTATAATGTTGAAAAAAAAGCAACCAAAATGTGTTTTTTTTCATGGTTGACGGGAAGACAACACAAGGGTTAAGTCAGTAGCCCTGTTCCATATTTGGACATCTTGGCTATTTGCTTATTTTGATATTCAAATATATTTAAAAAGAAATAGTTTCAACAATGTGACTGTAGAGTTGTACTATAAACATACGTAAAGTATGTGTCTGCACCAGGGGTGTAGTGGTAAAAAAAGAGGTGGGTAAACTAGAAATTCTGTGATCAGGTGGACCATGACGCACGCGGTCACCGGTGACATTTGTTGATACCAAGAGAATCACTGGTTGCTCCCTCATAGATCACACAAAGTTCGGATTAAAAAGGAATAATATGGTTGAAATCTGTTTGTCTCACCTCTTTTCATCCTCTTTGCTCATCTCTTCTCTCTATCTCCCTCCTTTACATTTTTTATTTCTCTAAGGACTTTATGTCTGTGAATTGAAGCCATGTAGCATCATCCACAATTAGTTGTGAAGACATTGCACTCTAGATTGTGTTTTATTGGTAAGCAAATTATGAGAAATGAATCTCTATTTCAGGTTACACCGCAAACGTAGTTGGTTAATAATATTACTATAACATTAACTAGTTGATTAGCAAAGGCAGCTTGTTGTCACTAACTTTCAGTGGCTTAAGTTCCAGAGAATGCATGAAATTACATTGTTATTTATCTGACAATATATCCTGAATGTAACAGGGGCTAATGGGAAGAGGTAGAGGTGACTTGCAACTTTGGATCTGAAAAGCGTAACCTAATCAGCACCTGGCTTGTTGAGTCAGAGGTGTTAATCTATGTGAACCTAATTAACCTCAAACATCAAGTTGAGTACGGTTTTCCGAGCTCACTCATTTTAGGCTTGAATCCAAGGCCGTTTGCTGGCATCAGGAGGAGAGCTGCTGTTTGACGGTGCTTAACCCTTGTATTGTCTTCATAATCTATTAATAATTTTTGTCTTTATCTCAATTTCAAACAATTGAGATAATATATATGTTTAGGGAATGCAATTAGTCTTTACTAGAACACAATAATGGAAGTGTGATTTGTTTTTTGTTATAATTCTTGTTAAAAATACACTATGTGATCATTCTTATCTTGGAAAAAGTGGTCCTATTCAGAGTAATTTTCTGAATTGAGTCAGGAATACATGTTTATTACAGAAAAAAAATCTAACTTGTACCATTTTTCTTCTTCTAAAAATTTAAAATGGGTCAATTTGACCCAAATACAATACAAGGGTTAAAAAACTGGCGGATATCCATTTTTAAAATCCATTCATTACATGAGACGCAATAGAGTTGATACTCGCTCCAAAGCTAATTGCCGTCACTCTCTTACTTCTCTCTTGCTCTACCACACACTCCACACACACACCAGCGCACAAGTATGTACTGCCATTTACGTAGGCTACGACGAAAGCTCTGCGTGGATCCACCGCACAACCATAAAAACAGCCTTCAGGTTTAACAACCTATAAAACTTATAATGAACAATATGAAACTAAAACAATACAAGCTTAATTTAGAAAAGCTTAGGAACGATATGCTATTTAGAGGTAGATAAACGCATTTTTGAGGTGGGTAAACGCTATTTACGAATTTTGTGAGGTGCATAAATGGCGTTTACGTGCATTTAGCGTCCACTACATCCCTGGTCTGCACGCCTAGGAACATGTCTGTCAGTTGTGAATCTGTAATCACTGGTTCAAGAAGTGGCTCGGTCTTGTCTTTTGTAACTCTGTGATTTCAGCAAAGTGCTTTTCTTCCAATATATGCTGATATGCAGTTGGATTTGAGTATAATGAATGAGGTTTTTAAACACCGTTACTGTGAATGGCCCGTTTGAAACTGCATACTTCAGAAGTTTGCAGGAAGTTAAAAAGATGTGGGGATGGCTTTCAGTCCAGTGGCTGTGTGTTGCGTGAATGGCAGTGTTGAATACAACAAGTCATAAGTGTATCTGGTGTTTGGAGATGCAGGAAGGCGGGTGAGTCATTCAGTGGGGGTTGGTGTCCCAGTGTCACCAGGTTGTCATCTTAAATGCACAGCATGGCAATGGTTGTGATAAGCAGACACATTTTCGTGGCAGCCTCATGAAATCAGAAATACTTTAATATAGAAATAAAGCAGAATCTGAATCAGGAAATGTTTTATTGCCACAATAAGTACACTTATGTGAAATTTGCCTTAGTGATAGGTGCTAGGGCTGCACGATTATGGCCAAAATGATAATCACGATTATTTTGATCAAAATTTTGATCGCGATTATTCTCACGATTATTTGTTAATTTTAACCAAAACAAATTTTATTGTCACATAGGCTGTTTATAACTGCGAGAGGGAGTGAGATGGACGCTACTCTCAGAGAGACGGCTGATCATTATGAACGGGTCCAGAACGGGTCGAATGGCGGATACATACATCGTGTGTATGAAATGTCTGTATCTTCACTGTGCTGCATTTTTATGATCTATGGTATTCTGGCCATGGGTCACATCTCTGGTCCAGGTCCAGGTCCAGGTCCAGGTCCAGGTCCAGCAGCTCCGTCTCACGCTGTTCCTCTACCAACTGAAGTTAGTTGCATTCAATAACTTGTTCTGTGTTTTTTGCCGTGGCGGCAGCGGTAGCAGAGTTACCCGCGGAAACACTGGTACAAATACAGGTTTGCCCCTCATACTTAACAATATACAGCTGTGTTAATAAAAAATTTAAACTGTGGACAAATGTCAGAATTGTGGACCTGGCCGCTGTGTGGCCGGGCTGCGTGGAGTAAGAGGAGAGAGAGTAGGAGAGATTTAACACAGACACGGCTTTCACGCAAAATTAAACCATATTCATATAAACATCATTGCAGTGGATGCGAGGACATTAGCACCG
>NC_045752.1:18414809-18414954 GCF_008692095.1 Etheostoma spectabile | reverse complement strand
GAGGAGCTAACAGCTAACAGACGCTACAAGCACCGACTAGCACTGGTCACTGGACGGGACAAAATGTTGCGTTTACTGGTAAACTGGTAAACCTTAAAACCGACGTATAACCGGCTGCTATCTGTTGAGTTTTCCTCCCGTTACT
>NC_045752.1:18412790-18414799 GCF_008692095.1 Etheostoma spectabile | reverse complement strand
GGACTGTCTACATCTAGAAACTAAGCTGCACAGGGTGCAGGGAACTACTCTGACTGCCACATGAGCAGACTGCTTTACGGAGCGGTAGATTGGCTTTGCAAAAAACCAGGAGCGTTCTATGAAATGACGCTTTAAAAAAAAAAAATCCCTCGATCACGCAAATTTGATCGTGGGAAGTCAAAATCGTGATCACAATTAAAATTTGATTAATTGTGCAGCCCTAATAAGTGCATACATCAACAAACATTAAAATGAAACAAATAGAAAATAACAAATATACATACAAAAATAACTGTTAAAAAAAGAGGCTGATACAGAGGCTTTAGCAGACAAGAAACTGAACTTGATTTTATAAAATGTCTTACGCTCCTGCACAGGTCCCGGCCCAGTCAGTAGACATCCTATTTCGTGCTTTTTCACTAGCCATTGCACATCTCTAATGTATGATTTATGTGAGGGGAACAACTGAAATGTATACACAATATGATGTATACACACTCACAAAGAACCAGCCAATATGCAAATGAAAATGATGTAGGACTATGTGTTTATTTGCATAAAGAGTGTGGAAGTGAGATCTGATCAAAAGGTGGTCTCTTAAGACTCATTTGGAGGGACATTCTACTGCCAGGTGTAAACACACAGTCTTGTCCACTTTTGGACAGCTCACTCAGATCGGATTTAAATACCAGGTAGAAAACCTGCCTAAATGTCTTTTAACCCTCATCCTGCTCATGGCCCAAAACAGTAACCTAGTCTGATTGAGTAACAGTGTAAGTGAGTTAGGGAGGGAAAATGGAGTTCCATTGTATGGAATTTGCTGCAGTCAGGCTTTGTGAGGCGCTCAGTCTCTGCAGCATTATGGAATGCAAAGCCAGAAATCCCCAAAGCTTTGCTCATTTGCACAGGGCGATTGGGCCCAAGATAGTTGTTAAAAGGAACACTACTGGTCCTTTCCTGTGCCCATCCAATGGAGCACAGAATTTGGAGGACCACTGGTTGGGCTAAATAATGGACTGTGGTTTCTATATTGCACTCTTATTGCGGCAGTACTGTGAGTCTTATTGTCTTACAATGATGTAATGTTTTGTGTTTGACTGTCGTGTTGGTCTTGTTAAGAGCAGTGCTACCAGCTGTAGTGACATAGTTGCAAACAACAAGTAAGTCCATGTGACAAAATTGTGAACGTAATCAACTGCGATGATTGTCAATTCTGAAAAAAGGCACAGTATGACAAGGACATGAGCTTTATTGTCTTTGACAGATGGAGCTATGATAGAGAATGTAAAAAAATCTATATATTTAAAAATGTTTGAGAATAGTCCTTCATGCGTAACCATTATTTTGCGTGGCCACTTGCCAGCTGAAGAAAGGATGTTTCTGAGCAGATGGGACAGTGGTTAAGGAAACCCTCTGTAGGATTTTGATAGGTACTTGCTGTGCAACAGCACTCCCTTGACAAGAAACAAATCCTTGTCATTTTTATACGTGATGTGCTTTGCAGAGAACAGTTGCAGCCATGTTTGGAGATCTTGGTTCACTGTTACTCCAACCAAGCGAGGAGCCGGCCATGTTCTTGTTTAACTAACAATGACCCACGCACGACGGAGAGTCCTTGGCAAGCCCACTTCGACATGTGTCACAAAGCCAAACGACTTTACTGACTAGAGAAGGAGAGGCCCACATATGGAACTCAGATGCTGGTTGAATTGGGCAGCAGCCAGGTTCATTCTGGTTCCTGGCTCAGACAAGAATTTAGAGAAACCTCTTTCTGATTTTTATTTATTTTTTAAGCTGTATTTTCCAGTTGTACAGTTTGGCATAATTGATTTTGCTTTGTACACAGAATATTTAAAACCATATGTACATGGTGAATGGCATGTTTGCAGATATGCAACATGGTTGGCCGTATTAGTCTTCATGCCATTATGTTTTGGTGGACACATTGTTGTTGAAAGTAGATCTTGCACCTCACCAGTTCATTTCAAACTTGACAGATGACCTTGATG
>NC_045752.1:18408222-18412780 GCF_008692095.1 Etheostoma spectabile | reverse complement strand
GCTGGGCTCCTGAGGAAGTTTTTTAAACTAACCTTGATAAAGCCCCTGCTAAGGCTATTTTATTATTCACATTGTAAAAGACAAGGAATATGTGTATATTTTTTTTAACCTTTTTTTTCTTTTTATCTGAATAATAATCTATTAATCAAAGTAGTCAACAGATTAATCAATAATCAAAATACTTGTTCATTGCAGCCCAATTAAGTTAGTTGCAGCATAGTCTACATCCTTGACATCCACTTCCGGGATTGCTCCGGCACCGCAGGAAATTCCGCCGGATGCATTTATGTCAGTTTCCTTCTGCTTTATTTGTGTTTGAATTTTAAACTCCGGTGGATTCATGAGGACTATGATTAACTACTCGTCAGATCGCTGACACAAATGAAGGGGAATAATTTACAACATTCTTTTATTGAACAAATTGAATATAAAATGCAGTTACATTTTAAAGTGCAGTTTTCTATTGATATTTTCTTTCAACTAACACAAAGAATGTCTGAGAGTCTTTTGCGATATGTTGCAGCCTTTCACAATACGGTCATTGCGCCAGTTGATATTGCGATGACGAATTAAAAAAAGGATATATTGTTCAGCCCTAGTTACTTTATCCCTACATAACCTCAGTGCACTCACTGGACCTACAGTTCTATCTCAGACACAGTGTGCCCAAAACACTGTAGGCCGATTGTCAGCATTGTCTAGTCTAAATAGGTCAACTTCATTATCTCTTGAGAAATGTAAGGGTCGATTTAGTTTATGCCAAACAGTTGCAATGCAAACAAAGGAATGTAATGATAAACATTATGCATTCAGTCTCTTTAAAAGTACAGTAAAAAGTGTAGTAAATCTTCATTTTTATGAAAAGAAAAATCTCTTGGCTCGGTTCTTATCAACATGGCATACGTTATTGATTTTTTATTATTGTTAAACTCTGAGCCTCTCATCCTGTGTGAATAAATGACAAATTTCTTTGTTTTAAAAAAGGAATCAAAGAATCTTTTTGTCCTGCCCTCACCGTATAAATTAGGACTGCAACTAACGATTATTTTCATTTATTGATTAATCTGTTGATTATTTTCTAGATTAATTGATTGTGTAGTCTCTAAAATGTCAGAAAATCATGAAAAATGTCTGTTTCCCAAAGCCCAATATGACGCCCTTAAATGTCTTGTTTTGTTCACAACTCAAAGATATTTAGATTTTTTTTTATAGAAGAGTAAACTAGAAAATATTCAGATTAAGAAGCTGGAATCAGTACTTTTTGCTTTATCTCATGAGAAGTGACTCAAACCAATTAATCGTTTATGAAAACAGTGTGTGATTACTTATAACAAATTGATTAATCTTTGCAGCTCTGGTATTAATGCTATTACTGTTCCCGTGGCTACTTCATTACTGAGCCAGGAAAGCTGTTCACATTCAGGCTTTTTGTTTTGGCAATACCCAGAACAGTCAGCTCCTCTGTAGGGTAGTCAGCCTGGCTGTTTTATAGTTCCTTCTGGCGCAGTGCCGTCAAAACACACTAATGGAAGTTAACAGACTCAGTTGATGAGTTCCGGAACCAATCTCATAAAATGTTTAGCAATCTGTGCTCATTTTTGGGACAACATCCCAGCGGTCTCTGGTTGCTAAATGAGCTACTTCCTGAGAATATCTCACAAACGCCTCGTTTACTAAATGTCCCCCATACATACCACTGCTTTTCTGTTGGTCCTTGATGATAAACCATCACAAAGCACTGGTGGCAGCTGTATGGACCATCTAGCTCCTCTGACGAAGTACAGACTTTATTTCTTGTTTAGGTATAGTAAAACAATTGTGGCTTTATTTTGGTTTTGTGTTTGCAACAGGAGCATTTTTATTAGTGTAGAGCTTATGAATTAGTATCATAAAAACAGACTAAAACATTGTGATGTTGCACTAACATAAAAATCACTTCTCGGTAGGGCAGTTGATTTAAATTGCAGAGAAATAGGAAACGGCCAAACTTGTATTTTTGTTGTCATATTCTGTCTATTTTCTACCCGGGAGTTATTGTAAACAAACATTGTGATTGGGTCTATAGCTTCAGTCTCAGAGAGCACTTGTAGGATACATTGGTGCTCATGTCATCAGCTCCAGGACCTTCTGTTCAACTGAGCCCATACAAATAAAATTAATTTTATATCGATGACTGAGTCTCTCCTTAGCTTCTACAGCTGATGCTTTAAACACCCTGCTGCCACAGATACCACTCTACTTGACCTTATTTAGCCTTCTCTACAAAGGAACAGTCATCTGAACCAAGATAGTGAGTCACACACAAACAGCCAAACTAACAGCCACCTACCAGGACAAATGGTTCCATTAACAAACTTAGACTCACCCACAGCAGTGAGGGAGGTTTAAAAAAATAAGAAACCTACTGCATGCATACACATATATATACACATATATGTGTATGTATATATACGTGTATATATGTGTATATATGTATATATATATATATTTATAGATGTATATATGTGGATGTGTGTAAATATATGTATGTATATGTGTATATGCATACATATGTGTATATATGTATATGTGTATATATTGTGTATATATATATGTATGTATGTATTTTTCTTGTCATATATATATATATATATATATATATATATATATATATAAATACACACACACATACACAAACACACACACACAGTATGGTGACGATATGAGTTAGTTTTTTTTAAACTTGCTGCTGTTAATCCAAAGTGTGTCTAGACTGTTTTGAGCCAGTTCAAGGTAAAGCTTTAAAGGAATTCTGTGGAACAAGCATGACCCTTCATTTTAGTTTAGACTTGGTCTACCTCAGCAGACATGAGAAACATTGCTTTTGTGTGTATGCACGTGAGATGGGTACAGCTTGAACCAGCTCAAAGCCCTGCTCTGGTGCTCCCCTCCTCCCCCTCGCCTTCATCACTCAGAGCTGGAGGCAGTTAGGCAGGACAGCCCCTGCCTCAGCATGTCAGGGCAGAGCACCCTGCACCCTGGGCCGGATGCCTGGAGATAGGTGTTGTCCTGAGGGTGCTGTACCTCTTCACCTAGCAGTGATCCCATGTTCTTTCCATGGAGGACCCTCAACTCTCTCCCTCCAAATGTTATTGAGTTCATTTTCTTAGTGCTACCAATACATCAAACCTGTTGACGCTAAGCACTCTTGTAAAACTGTTTTAAATTCTGAGGTTTTATGGTTTGATCAAAGCTGTTTATTGAATTGAAATTGTGATCAGCAATGCTCCAGTTTCCTTTTGTCTTATCATGACATTGAGAACTTAGTGAAGTTTCTCACAAACTGAAGGTGGTGCCAGAAACAACAATATCATCATAGATCAAGGACGTTCCACACAAAGTATGTCAGTTACAGAAAAGCTCTTTGAGTGAATTCTTGCGCTAGCTCACAGTCTATATGAAAGGAAGTCAGCATATGAAAAGGTCGGACTCCCTCTGATTGGATCCATATGTGAAGGCTTTCACAGAGCCAATGACCCATAAGCATTTCACTGGCTATGAAATCAGTTGATCTGGTCCTTTCGTCCTCATTTTCATAGAAATATATAAGGAATCAAAATCTCCATAATGGGTAGCTTTAAAGTGCTTTGCCTGTTGTGCATAAAGAGAAATAAACAAGATGGATATAAGCTAATAAAAAAAAAAAAATTAAATTAAATTTGTATTTCATATATATGTATGTATATATGAATATAAATATATGTATATATAAATACATATGTATGTATTTCATAGCAACAAAGGTTGTGTTAGACATCATTTAACAGACAAAAAGCAAAGGTTTTTCTTTTCCTACAAACTGAAAAAAGACTGATCTCAAGATTCTCATCCACCGGGCGTCTTGACAATTTTGCATAGTCATTGGAGTACATTATGTCCGTGTGACCCAGTCACAGAGTATTTACTTTGTTAGGTCATTGGCCAAGCAAGAATGCTGGTAGACAGGACAAGCTCTTACTGGGGGAGTTGGGCTTTCTAGAGGGGAAAGGCTGATGTAGTTCTCCCTTTGCTCAGTGCAGTGATAAATCTGCTTTTTGGTTCCACCCAAATACTCTCTTCATCTCTTTGGCTGGAGGTGTTTTTCAATGTACTTTTCTCTCAGAATGCCATGCAGGGTCAAATAATGCACAACTGTGTAACATTGTTGTTGGTTAAATCACACCTAATAGACCATGAATTGATAGTTTGTGAATGATTTTTGGAATGGTGGGGGACTAATACAGTGTTCCTAAATGCACTCACTTTTTAGCGTTCTCTTAATGCTCCTTATATGAATAGCTGGTTCCACTTACAATTTCTTTTGTAAAAATACATTTAGCGAATGGCTTAGTTGAAGATCAGATTACATACAGCCTAAGTTCCACAAGCATAACATCACTGTTCAGATCAGATGTTTCAATTTCACTGAAGTTGTCATTCTGTGGCTAGTAATGCCACATAGGGGTTACGAATTACTTCACCTTTGCAGGGCTATTTGCAGCATTAGGGTCTTTAGCTTGTCACTCTCATGGCACGCTCA
>NC_045752.1:18407524-18408212 GCF_008692095.1 Etheostoma spectabile | reverse complement strand
GTAAGACCGAGAGTGATTAGTGCCATGTCAAACTATATTGTTATGATTACACAGCCTCTTCAAATTAGGAAGTTAAAAGAAAGATACTGAAACCTGCTGACTGCTGCGACTAGCCTTGTGATTGTTAACTTTGGGGCAAATGTTATATAAATCTGCCCTCATGATTAAAGCTTGACAAAGGCATTCTTGTGAAATGAGTAATATGTCCAATTATCCTTCTTGATGATTACACGAAGGCTCTGCTGTGGACTTCAGTTCATATGTATTGCCTGCTTTGTACACTTCATAAAATCTTCCAACTATTGTGTTGATGTACAGCTTTTCTCTATGATATACTTTATACATTGCTTAATATACATATATTTCCTTCTTTTTCACAGTGACCTGAGGTTCAACAAAATCAAGGATTTACAACTAGAGTCGTTCAGACGATTAAAGAACCTCAACACACTGTAAGTCTTTGTCCCTGCTCAGGATACATAATTGTGAACTATAGACATATAGTATAATCTTTTTTTTGGTATGACATTATTTTCTAAATAATATTTAAAAGTAATGGCATTTGGCTGGTAAGAAAATTCAAGAAGACTGCTATTGAAAATTAATCAAGCCCATTTCCTTAAAACAGCACTCTACAGAATGATTGTCACTTCCCAAGAAAGTGCTGTTTGCATAACACACACACACA
>NC_045752.1:18391706-18407514 GCF_008692095.1 Etheostoma spectabile | reverse complement strand
CACACACACACACAAATTCTTGCTCTATTCTGCTGTGGTTTCACACATGTAGGTCAGCTCGTAATCTAGGAGGAATTTATTTTTCCACTTCCACCCACAGGGCTATTTATCATATGTCCAGCCTGCTATGGTGCATTGCTAAGCTAATAAAGGATACATGTTCCTAGTGTTTTTGTGTTTTTTTATGAGCAACATATTAGTTTTCTTGAAATTTTAAAGAAATGTGTCCATGCGTTAGCGTATGCAGCCATATCATTATTTAGATTGTTCAGCTGACTGTTAGAATAAATCAAACACACCACCTCATCTTATTATAAACAAATATTTGCAAACATTATTGAGTAAAAGCACTTTTTACGCTAAACGCGTAACGTGAAAGTGAATATGTGTAGGTCCAGTTATAAATCCATAGTTAATGTGAACCTGAGAATATGTGCATGGCACAGACATAATGGTTTAGATCTAGTTTCAAAGTGAAGAAAAGTCCCTTAAGGCAGGAGAAAAGCCCAGCTTTTCCTAACAGCCAGCCATGCAGACTGTTGAAGGCTTTATATCCTGAACAGCTCTTCATGGTTTCAGGCTGCAGTTCCATAGACTGAACAATAACACAGCCTAATGTCTACCAGTCTTTGAACTACCGCGACCTGTCCGTTATACGGACAGAAATATGTCTGTAATATCCGTTGAAGGGGGGGCTTTTGTGTTCTCTCAAGTTAGCCTATTACAGTGTCACTTTGTAGATTTTAAACCAGAAGCTTGTAGTTTATTTATTATGTTTGTTCTGTTGAAAATTGTACAATTGTGTGAGCATGCAGACCAGGTGACCTTAATAGCTTACATTATACTACAACTTGTCTTGAAATAGATATGGCAAACTCTAGCTCAGAACAAACTTACTGTCCATCTAGAGATGGGCAATATGGTCAGTAATATATAATTATATATATATATATATATATATATATATATATATATATAATATGTCTATTTGTGTAGACTATATTAAATCCAAATGAAAAGTAATATGTTCTCATTTTATTTAGATCTTTAGTGCAAAATGAAGATAAAGTGCAAATATCACATAAAGCGTTAATATTTGCAGCTGTTTTTTTGACACTGCGATATAAACAATATAGAAAAATATAACAATGGACGTGTTTGGATTGTTTTGACGATATATATTGTGATATTGCCCATCCCTATGTCCATCTTGTAACCACAAAATAACCCCTGTTTTGTTTTCTTCACAGCCTCCTCAACAACAATCATATACGGAGGATCCCTAGGGGAGCATTTGAAGACTTGGAAAACCTTAAATATCTGTGAGTTGCCCTGATGTCAACTTTGATTTGCTTTTGAGGTCAAATAATAGATTTTGAGACATGGCGGTATCTTGGTTCTGTCAGACTAAATAGGTAAAAGGTCATGGTTAAAGGAGTTTACGCTTTGTTCAGTCAATAGAAGAGGAAGCATGGTGTAACATGTTTTACACTTGCAAAAAAACAAACAAATTTATTGACTTTAAATGTAGAAGACAGCGGATGTTGCTAGACTGCTCAGTCAATGAAAATGTATCGGCGCAGTGCACGGAAAATGCATCAATGAAAAGTCTGTCTTTGTCTGATCCTCTGTACTTATGTGTCTGGAAGTTTTGACCCAGAGGCAGAGTTGAGAACAGATTTTAAGGTGTGTTTTGCCTCAAGGTTTTTTGTGGGATTACTAGTTTGCTCCCACTGTTAGTCACTTACATTATCATCCCACTGGAACTGTCTGTGCTCACAGTTAGATACCGTCTGATTTCCCCACTTGGACTTCTTAACATTGTTACAAAATCAGGAGATATTGAAGGGTCAAGGGTATATTTAATTTGCTTTATGTGATTTTGTTTGGTGAGATGTTTTGTACATTTTGAGACTGAAGATGATGTGATTAGGCAAAGCTCATGAAAAGGCACATGATGGCTGATCAAGTAAAATATGTTCAAGTCAAATATTAATATAAATATTAGCAGAATTAACTACTGATAAATGTCTGTGTCTGGGGAAAAAATAGCGTTCAATACTGTTACATCACATCTGAGACAAGATCATATATATCAGTTCTGAGAGAGGGGGAAGGAAGAGGGGGTGAGGTAAATGGATGTACAGGCTTTTCTTTGTTTCTCTCTTCAGCTTACTGACACACAAACAAACACATTCCCGGCATACATCCTCTCCCTTTGTGTTGTAATTAAATCCCGTAGCTATTTAGGAACTGTTTTGATTACAGTGCCCCTCTCACTTAAAAGCAGAGTTGATCTAAAGCCACTGCCTAACCTTTGTGATTAGGGCACGCACGGTATCCCCCCCACACACTTCTCCCTTCCCGCTGACTCAGTGTTCTGTAGCTCGGGGCTGGATTGTATCTTCCATCTCACCTCTTCACTTCCTTTAGAACCCCAGTAAAGTCCACTCCCAGTCCTCTTTCATGTCCTCCAAACCTAATGGTCTGGGCGGTTGTCTAGTCAGAGGCCTCCGTCTCTCCCACGACCACCTCCATACACAAATCAAAGAGAGGTCAACTCACCTCATTGTGGGAATTGTTCACAGTTTATTTGATCTTTTCCTAATTATTTAGTTTTATAATATCCACCTTTAATCCATCAGTGTGTTTATATACATTAATGTAGGTTTCCTTTGGTACATACTGCATCTTTCCTTAGTATGTATGTATAGTTTTTGTGAATGTTAATATAGATAATTAAATGAAGTGATCAGCAGCAGTCCTGGGTCCACTAATACCACTAAAGGTTACCTGGTCATCATTAAAGTGGGGCCCTTTGAGCTAGATTTGAGACACACACAAGGCTGCAGTCTGTGTTTCACATTTCATTCACCGGCTCCTGCAGACACTTCTCAAATGTAAAAGCAAAAAAATGTAAGGCAGTTAGCCTTGTACATGGTATTTCAACAATTTGCCTGGATACTCCAGTGTCACTCAAGTCAACGTATTTACACTTAATACGCCAAGCTTTTGTTATCATCATCAGTTTGTACAGAACAGCTCTGCATGAAAATGTAATAATATACGTTTTGGTTTGGTCATTTCCTAGTAGGTCATTTGAAGCATGTATGAAGGCAGTGTCCTTTTTTCATGAATGTCACTTTCTTATTTGGGGATTTTAGCTTGAATTTTTTTTTTTTTACAATTTATCATATTACATACAATAAGGTTGTTTATTTTGGTAAAAACCTTTCATCTTCTATGGTAAGAAACTTGATAGCATTTACACAGACAGGTTATATCATGTGTATCATTATGTTATATATGTTTATTTTTCCATACATTGCGTCACTGGTGCTGTGGGGAGATCTGAATCTCTCATCATGAATGCATTGGTGGAATAGAGAGATGGGAGATGAAAAGACAACTGCTTTTCTAGTATCACATTTCTTTAACATGTGTGATCGAGGGAAAACGTGCACACGTCAAGTGTATTTGTCTTTCAGTGCTCTAAAATACCATGTTGATCCCGTACAGGCTGCATATTGCTTCATTCTGTTTCCAGTTCAAAGACATGGAGAAAAGATTTGACCCACAAGGAATCTGTGATGTCATTTTTATTGTTTGTACATTGATGATGACTAATAATTTTTATGTGATGCACAGACCATGTTAATAACTGTGGAGGTTTTTTTCTGAACTGTGCACGTATGTAATCTTTGATTTTGTAATGTTAACCTATACAATTGGATATTAAGACTTATTAACTGAATGTAATATATTCCATGAGTGATATAGAGTATAGTGATCTTATTTTCTGGTAAAAGTCCTATTGAGTGTTAAATTGCTTTATTGTTGCTTATATTGACTATTGATACAGTGTGATGTTTGACACATTTTACTGTAATTATAAACACCAAATGCAATCTGTAAAATATTCCTGGACTTTCCACTGTTTTGGGAATATAGTTTATGTTCAATTTCTGCTTAGGGAAGCACATCTGTGTCAAATAGTGTCATGTAGATGAAAAACACATGAAATGCAACAATAGCCGACGTACATTTAGCTTTGAAATACATTCTTACCTTTTATTTGTGCAGTGTGACTGATATTCTGTAAAACTGTTCTGAATATTCGCTAGCTTTCAGAAAAGTGTCTCCTCCATAGCTACAACTACTAATGTCCATGAAGCAAGTTAGTGAAGTGTATACTTCACTAAATAAATGTATGCCTAGTAGGAGCACAACATGCATTTTTAAATGACAACTTAACAATCGTTATTTGATCAGATCCTCTCTACTTTTTCTTAAAATACCCCAAATTCAGATGATCCTGTGTGAGTGTGCGTGTGTTACTAATGTGACTGATTATCTCTCCTTTCAGCTATTTGTACAAGAATGAAATCCAATCAATTGACAGACAAGCATTTAAGGGGCTTGTCTCTCTTGAGCAACTGTAAGTGACCAACTTCCTCGTCCATCTTTTTCTTCTGCTCGACCAGCTGTTCCTCTTCCTCCTCCCACCTACTGTCTGTCTGTCTCTAAAACACCTCAACACCCCCTTCCTGAGAGATCGCTACAAACAATTCATGAAGCCTAGTAAAGTCTACATGGTCACAAGTGATTTATAAGCTAAGTTATATCATACACTAGTGACAGGGATGTCACAGATTTTGGTATAATTTATGGAGCTGTTTTTAATGCTGTATGGCATGACTGTATAGGCCTTACACAGGTGTCATGATAGCTCTGTTCATATAGTTTCAATCACAGTGACAACGTCCACCGCCTACATGTGCCCCTCTATCCACTTTTCCACTGCCACCATGCATGCCGTGTGTGCACCCACCCATGTATGCCGCGCTGACCCTCTCTGACCCTTTTGCATGAGTCGCATGTGTTGTGGTCATGACAACAGAAATTAGCCACCCCCATGCAATGCTTGAAGCATTATATCTAGCCTTTTGCTGCTACTAGTGCTAGCAGTGTTGTGCTGGAGTCAGAGCTTCTGCTTTGGAGCAAATCTTGACCTGCATTGTGCTCTCCTGCAGAAACCACTCTTCTGCTCCAAGTTGCTGCAAGTGTTTATTTGTGAGCAACCTTCAGTGCATTATGTATGTTAAGTCTGTGTTTTACAACGAATTTGCTTCCTGTAAGTCTTGATACACAGAAACTTCTGTGCTGATTTTACAACAAGCTTTGCCCCTGTTGTATCTTTATGCACATGCATGTTTGACAAGAAAAACACGTAACTCGCAATTTTTGACTGATATAAATATGAATTGTGTTTTAAATTTGTCTGACACTGTCAGCAGAAATTATGCCTGTAGTGTGTCATTATCAAAACCAAAATGGCTGATAGGCACCTTTTCTTTAGCAAATTGGGCTTTCTGTACTCTTGGATGAGACCACAACTTACTGGTCTACTCTGTGACCGCATTAACATAAAACAAATTGTCAATGCACCAAGTAAAACCAATTTCATCATCAAGCACCAGCTGATGGTTGCTGTTTTGAGTTTTGTTACAATAATAAAGAGTTTATTATGTGGGTGACAAGTTCTAAACTAGATTGCATTTACTAATAGTTCTTCTACATCCCCACTGGGCAACAGAAGCCTGAAGTCACATGTTTCTTTGGGAGAAATAAACAGTTCTAAAGACCTATGCACTTACAGTACATTCATATATGACCCACAACCTCTCATATGATGATGTTTTATCAGCCTGCCAGTGGGTTTATTAGGGACCATAATAGGAACATTGTTTCTGTTCCAACATAGGAACAATGCAACATGATCACAACAACATGAATGCAAAGTAGTCTAGTCCTCTATGATACAGTTAAGACCACAGCTAATTGATTTCATGTCATCTGAACTTTTAGCTATAGCTAAACAGCTAACAGCTATACTGGATCATTAATAGTTTTTAAAGTGTAGAGATATACCTATTGTGGGAAGCTGATTCATCTTAGAGGAGAATTAAAGAATTTACTGCTGTCTTCACTAAACCTGTCTTTCGCTTTTCTGAACTATGTTGAGTTTTTCTGTTCTGACTCCTCTAACACTTATTCTAAGCAACACCAAAAGACTTAATGTTGGATGTCCAGTAAAGCTTGTAAAAATACAGCAAAGAATCAGCAGTTGAGATATACTTACAGACAAAACTAAAATAGATTTTCTTGTGCGGAAGACAGCTAGAGGAATATTGCCTTTGATTTTACACTCTATGCTGCTTTGGTCTTTCTGTGCCTGTCTGTTTTGCTGCTGCAGTAGCTTGCACTGTTGCTTTCCCTGTCTAAACTGAATTAATTGTGTACCATACAGCCATCAGTTGGATTTAATTTCACTAACCTTTTATTTGTTAGCATATGGTTTGATTTGTTTTCTCAGCTCAAAGGCTTTTGGGAGCATAAATTATCTTTCCATTCCATAAGATAACCATTGAACTTGTTTTTTACTTGTGGGAAATATCATTTAAAACTCAGTTTGTAGCCATAGATTTTCTGACCCTCTATATCAAATGTCTAAGATGAATTCCTGATGTGCAAATTCCTCCAGTCTGCCCGCATTCATTTAGAGCTAGAAATCGCCTTTTCTGTAACTGTTAGTTCAGTAATTTGAAGTGGGAGGGATGAACAGGTGAACAGGGACGACTAGGAAACACTTTAGTGTTTTCATTTACCCACCTCTTAGGGATTACTAGGACAGTGAAATTATATTTAGTCAGACGTGGAGCCCTAATCCAGTTTTACTGTGCTTTATCTACACTTTGTTCTTCTCCAGGTACCTGCACTTCAACAACATTGAGTCTTTGGAACCTGAATCATTCACTCACCTACCAAAGCTGGAACGACTGTAAGTTCATCCTGTCTGACCTTTCGCTAAAGATTCTAAAAATGTACACAGTTCACAATCCTTAAAAACATTCTCAGGGGGAAAAAGCACATTCCAACTTAAATGCTCACATAACTGGATTCATGAGTCCAAAAGTGCATCTGGATTCACTAGGGCACTTGCAGAAAGCAGAAAGCAATAACCAGCATGATGTACTTGAAATGAAATTGAGTGTCAACTCACCCAGGTCCAGACTTTGCATAACGGGACATTGGAGCGACCAACTGCAGCAAAATGTCAGCTGCAGTTTAAAATCATTACAGCCAAATGCCTCCTAACAACTTTTTATTTAGTGAAGATTGTTTTAGCTTCCAACATTAATAAAGTAATGATGGGGAAGCAGATTCTAGGAGTTGATCCCTGACTTATATTTAGTTCCCAGGGGGCTAATTGTATTTGTCATTTGTAAAGTGTTCTTTTCCCTGTTTGTTAAACCGACGGCTCTAGTTCAGTTGTTTGGCAGACCTATGTCAGGAAATGTAACGGGTTTGCATTTTTTGCTAATTCTACTCATCCGAAAATTACTCCCACTGGGACTGTCGGTCAGAAAAAAAGAAACTAGAGGAACTGAATGAGATCACAACACAAAGTCCTGGACTAAGGATTGAGACCACATCTTGGCCTCATTAGACACAGAGCTGAGCTTGTTGCAACCACAGATAGGAACGTCACTCTGAACATGGTGTTCATCTTAGATCACTGATTATATACTGCAGTAATATGTACAGTATCTTAATATTGTAACCCCTTACTCCAATTCTTTGGGATATTTGTAATTTATCTTAAGTTATCCTTATTTACTACATGTAGAGTTGTCCTGTGAAATCTGTATAAGGTTATCTTAATGTGACAACTTCATATTAAAATTGTAATGGTGATATTAATAGTGTTGTTCCTGACCACTATAATACGTAACTAGATGGATTAAATGGTTTAAATAATGTCTCAGTTAACCTGTTTTTTATCCTCCGGTTTTTATCCTCCAGTCAATCAGCTTTGTTTGTAAATTAATTATAGCACACAGACAGCCATAATGTTTTATATGTAGCTCTTGATATGAACCTTCTTGAAAATGTGCAGATGTGAGGTTGCCTCGGCTTCTAAAACTTTCCACCAGATGTCCTGGGTTGAAGAAAGTCCTGTTAAATTCCTGTTTCATTGTCCCTGTTTATGGGCCAGAGGCTACCCAGCATATCCATACTTCCAAGTCACTGGAGAGGGAAAGTAGTAGAGACACCTGCAAAACATGGGGGAAAGGGGGAGGGAAGGAATTCCCAGATGCATACTCTTGTTGGCTTTTTGGGGAATATCTCCATGGTAACGGTGAAAGCAGTCACTTTGGTAAAGTGACCAGCGAGCATATCTGTAGATGGGTTCCTACAGATTGGGGTAGAAGATAAAGAACTGCACCAAGATTATCTTGATTTAGTCATTTAAGAATCAATAGTTTTTTTTGGGGGGGGGGGCCTTACATAAAAAGGAAACTGTTTTTGATGTCTGCTTTTAGCTAAGGAATACGAGTCTCCGGGGCCATCGAGTTGAGTGGTCACAGCATGCCTGGGAAGATGATCTGCTTTTTTCCAATTTGGAAAAGGAAATATGTTAACTAAAGGCACATCTTTAACATCTGTTGTACTATTATTAGTTTGGTAAATGCCTTAAAACAATCTTGATGAAAAGTAGTGTTGGGCACCGTAACGTGGTGCCAATAGGGTACCGGTTCCGATGTAAACAGTAGTAACGAGACCGCATAAGAACGAAAATTTTGATGCCTGACTTTTTTTTTTCAAGGGCATCGCTTCACAGGACGCTACGTTACAGTTTGCTAGTAGCTGGGTTAAACACAATGGTTAAAATGCTGACAGCTTACGTTAAGTGGTGTAAAGTGTGACTATTTCCCTGTAGAAGATTCCAACACCAGGACTTAACACTCTGCTGTCGTTGTCCAGACTGATTTAATGAAATGGCGTATGTATGACACGCCAATTCTTGCCGCAAAGGGCAAGACGCAAACTCGCTTTTGTCCTCCATTGACTTAAATTTCCTTGTCATTGCGTGTGAATTTACGCTGTAGCGAGTAGTATGAAAGGGCAAAAATCTGCTGAGAGACGTTGGTTGGGGTGGCGGATGGGTAAAAACGCAGGAGAGGGCCGATTGTGTCCCGCGTGTGGCGTTTCCATAAAGCCAACCCCGCTTTTCTTTTCCTAAACCTAACCGTAGCTTCTTGCGATAACACGTTGTTCTTGTGATAACACGGCGTGGCGGCAATAACACACATAATGTTATAAATGGCGTGTCTGTTTATGTTTGCTGTATACAGCGTAGATGTACACAATAGCTCAAAATTTGACAGATAACACGCAACTTGGCTATAGAAAGTTGGCGTTTATGTTCACGCAAAGTACCCTTTTCCCATCTGGTGCTTGTTTTTGTTGTTTACCAACATTTTACTGGTGAAATAAGTCATTGTTATAAGTTATTGTTATTACATTATTAATCGGCCATTTCATTTTGACCATATGGCCTTAGAATTAAACAAGCCCTTCTTTAATGTTGCCAAATGTTGTTTGTGCTAATTTTTTGAATTTTATTTATTTATTTATTATTATTTATTTATTGTTTTATCACCGGTATCAGAAAAAAAACAAATGATAACCAACCCTAATAAAAACTGATTCATACATTCAAAGTTCCTCAAATCTGAGTGATACCATTCATGGACATAAATGTACTCTTTCAAACCGGCTATATACATTGATAAATCATTTTATAATTTTTCCTCTTTCTCACTCAGGTTTTTGCACAACAACAGAATCTCCCAGCTAGTCCCGGGAACCTTCTCTCATCTTCAGGCCATGAAGCGATTGTAAGTGGGAAAAGTCCCTAACAACCACTGAAACAGCTGTTTCGCATGTCTCTATCAATTTCTGTAGCTTACTCCCATGATACCTGGTATCAAGCGGGGCCTGTTACAGTTACATGCGTCAGTTACATGCCATGTAGCCACAGCACACAGTTCTCACGCTTCTTTGGCTGCAAGGTTGTTTCTATCACATGGCTCACAGCCCAGTCCTCCCCAAAGTTTTGCTATTCTCTGTTTGACTCAGCTGCAGAGGAGATTTAAAGGGATTGTAGCGTGGGACATGAGGAAAGCAAAGACAATGAAATCCTAATATCCATCTTGCACAAAGGACGCTACTTGTCTCTGGAATATGAGAATGTGGGTTCTTACAACATGAGGACAACTATCTCAGCTTCAAACTCCAACCTCCTCCAGCCAACAGACGGTGAAACACAATCAACAGTATGGCCTCATCCCATTGCTTTCTCCTCTCTTTTCTCTGCCATGATTTTAAGATTGTTTTTTGGGCATTTTTGGCCTTTATTTTTGACAGGACAGCTGAAGACATGAAAGGGGAGAGAGTGAGGGTGAGGGGGGAGTAACATGCAGCAAAGGGCAGAGTCGAACCCGGGGCCGCTGCGTCGAGGATAAAACCTCCATACATGGATGCCCGCTCTACCAACTGAGCTATCTGGGCACCCTTTTCTCTGCCATGATTGACCGTCTAAGTATTTGTTGCATCTTGGGCCAGCACTTTAAAAGAGAAACTTAGAGAAACTGCAGTAGACTCGCATTGACTCTGATCATGGCATTTAGTGTTGGAGGATATATAAATGACCACGTAGACCCTGAAAGCACAAGTGTGACTAAACATGATTTTTTTTCATAACACACTTTATCAAATGAAGCTTCACAAATGTAAACATTGCCAGTTTTATTTTCTAAAAACCATGTCATGGTTAATGGACACATTATGGTAGAACTAAAAGCTGGATGAGTTACCACAAGAGGAGGCCAAGCAGAGTGAGTGTTTCCCACGGCACAAGGAAAGTTTCTTCCAAAAGGGCCCTGCTGAGCCCCACTGTTTGGCCTGAACTGGTCCTGGCTATGCCAGATCAGTTTTAGTTCATAAACTGAGGATTTACACTGTTGCATGCACAACTCCACTGCTTCATGTCATATACAGTATGCTTTATTGCCCATTTCTCACTTGCTATGTGTATATGTGTCTGTGTGTTCAGGCGACTGGATTCCAATGCATTAAACTGTGACTGTGAGCTGCTGTGGCTGGCTGACCTGCTGAAGCAGTATGCTGAGTCCGGCAATGCCCAGGCTGCTGCTACCTGTGACTACCCCAGCCGCCTGCAGGGCAGATCGGTGGCAACACTCACCGCGGAGGAGCTCAACTGTGGTATGAAAAGAATAACCTAATTTCCCACTTAGCATGACCATACCAGAATATCATGACATTTACGTAGGCACATTTGAAACAGGGACAATCATATTATAGTGTATGCTGTATTGGAAATGAAACTGATTATCGCTGTGGAACTTTAATGTGCTGCAACATTAATGGAAAACACTCTGACTTGGTTATTGAATGCCTGCTTATTGAAATTTTGTTTTAAATTGGGACAATTTTTAAAATTGAGAGGAACACACATCTGGGCAAGCGTATATGAAGCCAAACAGACATGGTTGCACAGCAGCGTGCATGTGGTTTACTGTTCCTATTTCTATACACATTCTCCTAACTTAAACCACAACTCAGTGCGCATACAAACCTACAGCCTTCCTGCCATCAAATAGCAGGTTTGCTTAGTCACCCTGTCTCACTTGTACACCCACAGATATAGGTGTATCCTCTCGTTGTGTTTAAGGTCTGCAGGCACCCAGCTGTTTTATTCTCCATACACCGCCAGCTGTGTCTCTACCCTGTCTCTCAATGTCAGTCGGGAGTCCATAAGTCTGGTCAGCATCAGCATTAATGGCCAAGGAAGCATATAGGCTACACGTCCAAGGAATTTGATTCAGATTTTTTGTTGCTTGCAATGTACTCAAACAGAAATAGAAAGATACAGCTAAAACAAGGACAACTGAGCTGAGCTGAACAAAGGTAAACATAAACATTTGACTCTTAAAAACATTTTACTACTATGTACAGATTTTTTTTAGATATTTATAGTAATGATGATAACATGTTACAAGCACAGTTAGTATTTAAACTATGAAATATTCCTGTTGTATTCCTGAAATATTTGGTAGTTTTAATTAATAATTTGTAGTTTTCTGTAGCACCTACCAGAGGGTAGAAACTGTAACAGGTTGTGTCCAGGGTGTAATGGTTCTGCAGTGATACTACTTGCTAGTTTCCTGACTCTGGGGGAGTATAAGTCCTGGATGGAGGGCAGGTTTGCACCAATGATTCTTTCTGCAGTCATGATTGTCCGTTGATGTGGGCTTGCAGAGATCAGACTGGGTTATTGCAGTGTAGAAGCTCAGGAAGTCAGTCTTGTGGAGTATGGTGATGGGGGCTCTTCCTGAAGTCCACTCTCATCTCCACAGTCGAGAGCGTTCAGCTCCAGGTTGTTCTGACCACACCAGAGGGCTAGCTGTTCCACCTCCTGTCTGTATCCTCATTCTGTAACCTCATTCTAGAATTTCATTTAGTATGATCTGATTGCTGATCTACTATTTGTTCCGTACCAAAAATATTTAAAAACTATAAATAAAATAAAAATATTATCAGGATTCTTGATGATTGAAATCCTTAGGTCTTGTTCTTGTTGGGTCTGAATGTTAAAACTAGAAGAGAAATGAATCATCAACCTATACAGATCTGAGACCACCACTGTCTGAGGCCAAAGACCTACATTATTTGTCAGTCTCATAATTATAATCTCAAAGTATTTATTGGGTATCTTCATTGAGCAATGTTCATTAATGTTCAATTTGTATCTCCCTCTAAGGCCATCAAATGATAAAATCTCACTTTCTATGATTTGGGAGATTTGTGCTGCTGTCAGACACACAGTAGTTTGACAGAAGATGTCCTACAGCTTTGTAGGCAGTATTTTGCCATGTTGGGTGTTATGAACTTTTTTTATGTAATATCACATAATAACTTAATAGTGCCATTATCTAGCTTTGTGGTTGGGACATGTTGATGCCACAGTGAGGATAATGTAATCATATTGTTCCTGTTCTTTACAAGGTACTCCAGCCAATCCTAACTACCTTTGCTTCCATTCCTCTTATAGCCCCAGATCAGAGGATACCTGGCATTAGACATTAAATAATACAGAATATTTATCTGGTCCTAGTCCCCCTATATCTCTTGGCAGTTATTTATTTTATTATGTTCTTTGTCAAAATCAAATGTACTCTAAAGAAGTATGGGGAAAAATAAACAACATAACACACAAAATATTGACAACCCACAGCAATGCAGATTAGCGCTTACTTTTAATAAGATGAATAATATGATTATATGTTTAACAGATAAACTTTGGGTGGATTATCATTTGCAAGCCAAAGGGGATTATGTTTAAGAACAGGTTTAAGTTTAACACTGCAAGTAGAAAAGAAAGTCCACATTTCACTGTAAGTCTGTATGGGAGATTTTCAGTTGGTTCCTGTAACAGGCGGTTTAAGCTCTTTCAGTAAATCCAACTTTCTTAGCTCTGTGTTTACTCTAGCTCCCACTGAATGCAGTAATCTGAACCAGGCAGGCAGGTTAGTTGGCAACTGACTATAACCCAACCACATTTAAATCTCAGCAGCTAATTTGATTGCACCAACTTGCCCATTCTTGCTAAATGTTACCCCCTCCACTTCCTCTGTCTACAAAGCAAGGCAACAGAATAAGAATGTCAGCTTGATGGAACATGATGGAAGCCATTCTACACCTCCCTACATCCCTCCCTCCATTCCTCCCTCCTTGTTCTCCCTCTTCCCCCTGTAAATGAGGTGGAACAATGCACAGCGGGTTGAGCAGCTGTTAAAACAGCCGTCCTTCTTAAGATGAAGTGCCACCTCCTGCACAAGTGGTATCTGATGAGCCAGGCTCATTAGACCACAATGGAGGCCGGTTACCACAAACCGGATTTCCAACTGCAATTACAACCCCCAGTGTTAATGTGGAGCAATTTAGTGGTTAGAGGAGAGATGGGTTGATATTCTTTGTCTGAATTTCAGAAGCTTCTTATGAGTTTAGGTTTGGTTTACCTGCTGCTGTACACAGATATATCCCCATCCCATGGATTGTTTCTATGTTAGCAGATTAGAGAGAACCGCTTGAAAGAGTGTTCTGAAATGTGTCTGCCATATGTACGGTGAGTGTGTGGAGCAGGGGCCACAGAGAGAGCATGTGCTCCATGTTGACGGGTGAGTGTGTGAGCTTTACGTTTTATTGGGGTAGAAGTTAATGTAATGTGTGTAAGATATTTTATAAGAACACTATGTGGCTAACACAGAAAGAGTTTGGCAGGTGGTATTGTGGTTGACCACCTACACAAAGTCAATGTGGTCGCTGAGTAAATATGGCCAGACAGGGCAGTCTCACACAGATTACACAGATTCACTCGAGGCTTGGTTCGACAGGCGATTGGCGCAGCAAACGGGCACATACAAACAAATAGACATGCATTTAAACCTGTGTGTAATTATGTGGCCTTTTCCTCCAGAGGTACCCAGGATCACCTCAGAGCCCCAGGATGTTGATGTTACATCAGGGAACACTGTCTACTTCACCTGTAGGGCTGAAGGCAACCCCAAACCACAGATCATCTGGCTCAGGAACAAGTAAGACATGTAATATTATAGCCATGCTAAGCAACCCATTACTTCATTAGTTCCAGTTGAAAGATGGTAAAACTTTCTATTAAGCCTGTCTCTATAATGTTATAAACACAGTTATAAGTGTTATAATCTGCTACTAATGCTCTATAAGTGTAGTTATAAGCACTTAATAACCACCAACGACCTCTGACTTCTCGATAACTTTGCTGTAACATATATTTACGGATTAAATAATAATGTTTGATTTGAATTTAAGTTCATAGTTTGGGTTTATGTCTTTTTACCATATTTCTTAAAATCTTGCAAGTAACTTACTTCTGATTGTGCACATGCTACAAGTAAAATTATTAAGATATATGTTGCATATTACAAATGCTTTATCATTTCACATTTTCCTATAATTGAACCAGGAATCCAATCCTTATCACCTTAAACAGGTAAAATAGGAGCAAACTTATGAACTCAGGATTTATGTCAGTGAGTGACGAGCTCACTTCACAGGGGAAGTAGAAATGGTTACAGGTATAATCTTTATTTCGAATAAACCAAGTCTTAACAATACATTAGTGAAATGTCCGTCATTCAATTTTTCTTTACCAAAAAGTTGTTTCAAATTGCAGTACTCCATTTTTGTTTTGACCAGTTAAACATAGAAATACATTTTACAAATTGTTCTTCTTGCATTGATTTGAAAAAAAATGTTTTTCACTTTGCTTAAAGCAAACAATGACAACTTATAGTGACTTATAATCATATTATAATGTCTTATAGCAGTAAGTTATTATGCATTATAAATTATTATGTATTAAATTATGAGAATTATAATACACTGATGAAGGATTTTTGAAAAAATATGGTATTGGGGAGTCATTAACAATTATAATGATACTTAACCTTATAAGTAATTACAAAATAGTTTATGTGTTATGATTATTGTTATCAAACATAATTATTAAGTGCTTATAACTATATATCGCTTATACATTGATATCAATATTTATATTTGTATCTGTTTTTGTGCACCTTGACCACCCGAAGTTCCCTTTTTTGGGATACTAAAGTTTACCTTGATTATTAACTCATCATAAATGTGTTTATAATGCAATATAGACACAAAGTAACCAGCAATTATAGAGTATTATATTTCAACTTATAAGACATTTTAAAAATGCGTTATGATTATAGTTATAAGGCATTATAATTATTCTTAAGTGATTATAACTATACTTTATATGAGCATTATAAGTAAATTATAACACGTATTTGTTTATAATGCATTAGAGACA
>NC_045752.1:18384813-18391696 GCF_008692095.1 Etheostoma spectabile | reverse complement strand
ATAGAGTGTTAACAAAAAGTTGGTTTGATGTTTGTGTTTAGGTCTCATCACGATTAAAATAAATGAACAAAGTTCACCAAGTTCTGACATTGCCAGTTGAATAGGCTGTATACATGTACTGATTTAGGTTTAACTGGTTTTGATGTGTATCTCTGTGCACTCCTGACAGCAACGCTCTAAACATGCGTGATGACAGTCGTCTGAACCTGCTGGAAGATGGGACGCTAATGATTCAGGACACCAGGGAGACAGACCAGGGAGTCTACCAATGCATGGCCAAAAATGTGGCCGGGGAGGTCAAGACTTCACAGGTCACGCTGCGATATTTTGGAGCCCCCTGTAAGTGGCTGCTTTTAATCTCAACCTCTGCTCATCACAGGCAACCTGTTAACTACTAAAGATGCAGTGTGCGATATTTCATGCAGAAAGCTCAGTCATATCGATGTCCAGGCTAATTTACCTACATCGCAGATTGACCTGGAAAATCCAGAGTTGGGGCACACTCTGGCAAAAGGTGAACCTCTTGAAAAAACAATTCTTTCACCATCTCCACTCTTGTAATTATCTTTAATCTGCACTTGTTACCTTCATGCATTTATATTTTTGTTGACATTTACAGTTTGAAGAACATGAAACTTCCTGAATGAGTTCTCCTGGTTTACCTTGATGTTGTTGTGCGTGATACGGTACAACTAGTGGTTTACCATGTGCATGAGGTCATGTACTGTATAAGCGTAGAAACACGATATGAGCAAGGTGTCTGCACTGTGAGTAGCACCTCGGTTACCCTCAGAGTTCAGCGGGTTATATAACTGGGATGTCTCAATGAGCTGTGAGCAAAGCCTGCTGCCTTTCATGTACAACGTTCCTTTGTCATATACATACACACACACACACACACAAACATGTACAAGTACATTCTTTCCTCTATCTCTGTTGCTCTTTCTCTAGCTTCTGACTGTCTGACATACTTACACACTTAAATGGTTCTCACACATCCATCAGTCATAGTGCCAATAGCTGTTGCTATGGGAGATTTACAAGGCTGTTTCAAGATGACCCAAGGGTCATTCCCGAGGTGACTGATGGCCCTAGTGACGACCCCTTGTTAAGGAAAAGTTTCTGAGAGCAGATGTTTTGCATTTCCTGTCTCTGTGTGATTGTAAACAACAGGGCTCTCACTGGTACACATATTTCCTCTGACTCAAATGTAATCACTGGCCAAATATGGACAGGACTCCACCTTCTTTTGTGAGACATGTAGGAAGTTGTTTTAACAGTAGTCAGAGTGGAGTTATTGCCAGAAATATGGTAATATTTGCATGTAGTTCCCTTTACGGTGCACGTTTCTCATTAGTTTTCTTTTGAACATTATGCCAACTTTTATTTAGGTCATCCCTAGTTTCCTAATAACCTGAGGCTACATCTACACAACTACCTTTCCATTTTTTAAAGTTTTTTTGAAACAAAAATGATCTCTGTTCACACAGGCGTTTAGGTTACATATCCGAACTAATCTCTGTCCATATTAACAAGTCTGAAAACGCATATCACATGACCATTCATACACTGGCTGTGACCATTCAGGTGTAAACAGGAAGCAGATTGTCAAATGTTACTCTGCAGTTGAAAAACATGGCTGTATAAGTTGAAAATACAGAAAAATACTTACATACAAAAATGGCGAAAAGTAAGGCCAGGGATTTATTTGCTTGGACCAATGATGAGGTGGAACTGTTAATGAAAAGGTATGTAAACCTAACCGATTGACTGACATGTGTTGTTGTTTCCAAAGGTCTCTGTGTCTCTGCGCATCCAGACAACACCCCAAAGTTTAAATGCAGGGTTTCCAAATGTCCCCTCTTTAGGGGCTCAGATACGCCGTAGTAGTTTAAATGTTGCAAAAGCCTGTTGTTTTTAATCACAGTCAGATTAGTGTGGATGTAGGCTCAATTAGCTGAAACCAGAGACCCAGGTGAAACATGTTATCACCTCTGACCTAATTAATCTAACCCCATTCTCAAATTCTCTCCTCCCCCCTTCTTCGCTCCTCTAGCACGGCCAAGTTTTGTGATTCAGCCCCAGAACACTGAGGTGCTTGTGGGAGAGAGTGTGACCCTGGAGTGTAGTGCCACAGGTCAACCGCAGCCCCGGGTCTCTTGGACAAAGGGCGATAGGACACCGCTGCCCAGTGACGCTCGCATCAACATCACCCCCTCCGGAGGGCTTTATATCCAGAACGTGGACCAAGCTGATGGGGGACAGTATACCTGTTTTGCCTCCAATAATGTTGATACCATACACGCTACAGCGTATATCATTGTACAAGGTAGGAATCAGAATTCCCTTTTCTTTGTTTTTGGGTAATTTTCTCAGCATAAAAATGTGTTAGTATTCCTTGAAAGCACTGCTGTTAAAAATTGTATCTTGTCATTGCTTATAATAGCTTCCTGCATTTTTGAGCATCTCATGTTTTCAGCATGGTGTCTTTACTGTCCTTCAAATGTTTTTAGCACACTGTAACTGGGGACTCATTTGAAGCCATTTGAAATCTTAATGGATTTATTCATATAACAATTCATTTCACACAGTATAATCTGATACACAGTTAGGCAACAAATGATTTTACTGCTATTATCCTAATTCTTAGACATCAGGACCTGTAATCTCACATGAACTCATCCAGTACGAAGGTAATATAATAAAAAACAGACTTACTGGTCAGCCGGCACTGTCTCACCTCTGTGTAAAGAGGGTCTCCATGCTACACAAATTAAATGCAATTATTCTTGCAACTCTTAAAGGAACTTGTTCCAGATCTTGCACATGTCAGTTCCCAAGTGCCTAACAACGTGTCTAAATGTGTGTCAATAATTCTGAGATTTGATATTGAAAATTATACTTTGTATTGCTCACATTACCAGTTAGGTTTTCTTCTTAACTGACTTATCCCCTGGACGTTGTATATCTCCAGCTGTAATTGTTGGGAATCCGAGGTCTAATAGTTCAGTAATGTGTCCGTAATGTGTCTACCATGGCAAGTAAAGACTCCTATAAAGCTAGATTTCATTTTCATACGAAGTTTAAACCACTTTTTTCCCTTCTGTCCCCAGCAATCCCCCAATTCACAGTCACTCCACAGGACCAATCCGCCCTGGAGGGTCACACAGTGGACTTCCCCTGTGAAGCAAGTGGTTACCCCCAGCCGGTCATTGCCTGGACACGTGGGGGCAGTCCATTACCCCTAGACCGCCGTCATGTGGTCCTGGCTTCTGGTGCTCTCCGTATCACTCGGGTGGCAGCTCATGACGAGGGCCAGTATGAATGCCAGGCTGTCAGCCCTGTGGGGACCGTGCGCACCGCTGTGCAGCTCAGCATCCAGCAAAGAGGTGAGAGTGTAGGGTGAAGCTTAAAAATAAATAGAGATAATGGGATAGGGCTAGGCAGTATGGTGTAAAATGTGTGATTTAAATCACAGTATGATTTAAAGTACGGACGGTAACCGTAACTATCAAGGTATGTTCGTTTTTCTAATAATTTTCAATATGAATGCTCCTAAAGGGGTAACGACTGATATGGCAACTGCATGGCAGCTATTTTACTGTATTACTGGGACATATTTCACATAGTACAGAGTTGGGCTGGACCTGAATATTAGACTATTTGGATATTTATTTGTCTGGTAGGTATTTGTTTTTCAATTTTGGGAATTGGATATGCATGTTATTTTTGTCTTTTGTGTTTTTCTTTTTTTCTTTCATTCTGTAGCATAACATAATCATGACATAATCCTTAAAAATTCAAACCTTTTAATGAAACTGAAATACACGTGTTGCAGCGCATTTACATTTCAGCTCAGTGTCAGTCTTTACTGCATTATACTGGCATTTATTTCCTCTCAAGACAGACACACCTAGTACGTGCAATTATGACTCGGTAGTCCAATAACTTGTTGCTCTCACTACCAATATTATCTTCTCTGTTACAATACTCTGGTACAATATTAGGTACAAAAAAACGTGCATGTAGGCAGAAATTCCACATAGTGTCAAGATTACGCTATGAAACATGAGGTGGTCAGGTGTAACGTGTTAAAGTAGATGAACAGCCTTAATGTGTTTTGCCTAATTATTTTATGTGTGTCTTATTAGATCATCATCATTCATACCAGTAAACTTTCTATACCGTTCATACGGTCCACCCCTATAAAAAAATAATGAGCACAAAGATGCTTTGGGTCACTGTTACATAAAGTTAGATAATTTGGAAGGAAGACTGAGCCATTTATCTGCTGCTAACGATCCACTGCATTGGTTAACATTGTAGCCAATCTCTTTTATAAGACTGATAACTGAAACATTCCTGTCATACACAGGCTGTCAGTGTGGCTGCTGAAAGGCCCTTTTTCAAACACTGCATGTTTGTGTAGGAGGAGGGAAGTGATAGATGGTAAAATGTGAAGAGGGTTGAAGTGGTGCAGTGCTCTCCATTCATAGCTCATTTTCACACGCAAATCTTCTAAAAAGTTATTGCAATGCCTGTGTACACTAAAATATATATATAGCAGTGTGTGTGTAATGTGTGTGTGCTTTTTTTATTTGGGCAAGTTTTTCTTTTTGTGCCATGTAAATATACTACACTGTATCATACTATACTGTAATTTATTCTGCATGTGCAAATGTGTTTGCGTGTGTTTTTGTTCAGAAGAAGGCATACATAAGTTTGTGTGTGTGTGTACTTCTGTAATTTACACACACACATGCGTGTAATTACAGGCTTGGCATAGCACAGGAAAGCATGGCAGTCTGTAATCCTGTGATGACACCATGTTTTTCCATGTAGTAATGGCTTTTAACATGGCACAAAGTACACGTTGCATAATGGCCCCACACTGTTAAATTGCTGTACAAGCCCACAACCTTGCTGGCAGTGTATGATGGCTGCCTTATTCTAAGAGCGTTGTGCAGAGGAATAGACAAAGCATTAGAAGAAAGTGAAAGCAGGGATTTAAGGGTTGTAATTTTTCTCCTGTGGATTTGCAGGCTTTGTCCTATCCCATAACCCCCTCTCTCTCCCCCATTTCCTGTCTGCCTCTTCAACCTTCCAACAAAGGTGAAGATGGCAACATTTTTTTTATGTTTTAATTTTGTTCACATCCCAGATTTCTCTGTGACAAGGAGTGGTACTGGCAACACATTGCCTGCAGCTTTGATACTGTGTACTATACACTGCAGTGAATCCTGTGTTTTAGAAAGTTAAACTTTGACGTAATGACAGTTAATTAGTGTCAGACTCCCATCCCACTTTGTTGTGTTTCTGAAACTTGTGGGATTTCCCATGGCCAGGTGGCTTACTTCTGACTGCTGCTGGGAACCATTTGAACATGGTGTGTGGGGGGCAAACATCCACCCTCTCCCAAACATCATCTCAACTACAATAGGGTTTTATCACGAATCTTAGATCTTAGACAGTCTAACACAGTGACTCACTCTGTATAACAATGCTCAACAATGTGTGTGCATGTGTTGGTGGGGGAGGTGGAGATAGGTGACTGCTGACCTACTAAATCTCTGTACACTAATGAAAACATCTCTTCACTTCATGTAATTTAAAAAAAATAGTATGTATGTGTGTATGAATCATATTTGTGTGGCAAGGTTCATTGTTTAAAAACAACAACAAAAAGTAGTTGACACTGCTTACACAACCTTTTGGAAGGAAAAAAAGAAAAGAAAAACAGTATATATACATATATATGTCACTTAAATTTGTTCCACTATAAGCAATTGCTCTTTCAAAATGCAGTATGTCTTTGCCTCCCTTTGAACTCCACACATACTTTAAGATGATTCATGTTTTGCAGCTCTTTAATAATAGAAAGAAAAATAGCAACCGCAGTGTAACACAAACATTGTGAGTTTGTGCATGAGTATGTTCTTTGAGTATATGCTAAACGCAGATAAGTCTCAAGGTTTCATGTCTGCTGTGATTGATTATAAAATGCAGTGTACATGTACAATACTTTGAACAGTGATGGATTATCATTAACACATGCGTATGTGTGTGTGTGTATGTTTTAACTCATTCAGTAACGCCTGTTTTCACAAATGCTCCAAGGGACCTGACGGTGGAGTCTGGCCAGGATGTCCAGATTCCCTGCAGCGCTCAGGGCCAGCCACAACCTGTCCTCACGTGGAACAAGGTTAGAGGACAAACCTCCTGTTGGCTGAGGAAGGTGCCCTTCACCTCCTCACCACAAAGGTGTTATCATGGGGTTAGACAAGTGCTTACGTGGCTGAAGGAGAACAATAAAGACAAAAGGGACTGGGGCCAGGAAAGGGTGTGTGGTTACTTTGTCATTATATTAATTAATGCAAATAATGACAATGAAATAACTATATTAATATGTTTAAGTTATTTAAGTTGAAGTTTCCGTCCAAACATAATCAAACCTAATCTTGCATAGCCGGGCCTTTTTCTATGGTCTGGCTTCCTCGCTTATCTGTTCTTGGATGGGGTATTAAAACGTTCTGACTTGTTTGTATTTCTTTAAATCAATCCCAGTCGTCTTGGGCGACGCTAAGCCCTGGAAGCAGCAACGGTGCCCTCGGATGTTTGGCTTAATCACAGCACCGTACATCCAGGAAATGAGACTAATGTAAACTAAACAGCTCAGTGGACTGACACAACTGTTCCCATTTGTTAAGCTCTTAATTACTGTCTCACAGTTTGATACCCACCTCCACATGCTATCTCCCATGCTCATGACCTCTTCCCTTTGTCCCACCTCCCCACCCTCTTTCTCCCAGGATGGTGTACAGGTGACAGAGAGTGGCAAGTTCCACATCAGCCCTGATGGTTATCTAGAAGTGAAAGACGTGGG
>NC_045752.1:18319872-18384803 GCF_008692095.1 Etheostoma spectabile | reverse complement strand
TGATGCTGGACGCTACGAGTGTGTCGCTCGCAATCCCATCGGCTACCAGGTTGCCAGCATGGTGCTTACCGTCACAGGTAAAACACAATTGATGCCAGCAGCTCATAACACTTCTGCTGGTTTAGGGACAGGGTCAGTTAGTACACCATATTAACAGGTAACGGGTGAACATGTTGCTTATAATGCTGTAGCAAATTTAGTCACATGAGGGATAAAACCTTAGGTGAACTATGGTGTTTTGTAAAATGTAAATCTGCTGTTAAATGAAAATAAAATTATCTGATAATTGTATAGCTTAAATTGTGAGGTAAGTTGTTACGTATAATTATTATTCTTGTTAAATCATATCACATTAACACAAATCTTGTATGCAGAAGACACCAATTTGCTGCAGAATAAAAATACAGCACTTGACCTCACACTCAATGTATAAAATACATGCGGCACATATGTGGGGAATCAATGTCAGTCAAAGCCATTATCCTTGATTTCAATTCAATTTCAATTTTAGTTATTTTAATCGACAAGATTGAAGGCAAGACAATTTTGCCAAAGCTTATTAATACAGACATGCTCCATGACAGTCTGCTGCATGAATTGCTGCCACTCTACATCAGTCCCCTTCTCCGGAGACCGGAAGGCTCTCTAAGTCGCTTATATTTACATTTACATATATATAGAGGAACTTTTGAGAATATTTGTATTATTGTTTGTACATATTGGTCTCTAAGACTTTCATATTGGCTGCATTATCTGGCTGCAGTAAGAACACAAGCTCTCCTCTCTGGACATTCAGGTCTGTCTGTGTCTGCCTACTTCCACTGCCAGGTTGGCTTCACTCTGTACTTAGTCAGTGTTTTGTTCAGTTTTCTATCAGACAAGTGAGTTGCCAAAGTGTACTCTCTGTTTATGGATAGCTATGTTTCCATTTTGTTATGTTGCTATTGTTAGTTCTACTTGAATAATCTTTGTATTTTTCTTTTTGATTAATCATAATTTGGTTGGGTTTAGTTTTTTGAGTGTATGTGTCCTTAAGCTAAGGTGGTCGTGGTTTAATGATGGTTCGCCCAGCCTCAGGACAAGTAGGTAGAGGGTACTCCTTTGTTTGGCTCCTAGCAGCAGAGGGCTTTGTAGGGGAAAAGGTGTGGTGTGTGTTGTGTGTGTGTGGTGTGGGTTGTGTGGTGTTGTGTGTGTGTGTGTGTGTGTGTGTGTGTGTGTGTGTGTGTGTGTGTGTGTGTGTGTGTGTGTGTGTGGTGTGTGTGTGTGTTGGGTGTGTGTGTGTGTGTGTGTGTGTGTGTGTGTGTGTGTGTGTGTGTGTGTGTGTGTGTGTGTGTGTGTGTGTGTGTGTGTGTGTGTGTGTGTGTGTGTGTGTGTGTGTGTGTGTGCACTCGTTCTTATATCTGGTGGGTCCCTGACCTGACATATACTCAACCCATGGGGAACGGTTTTTCCCGTGGGACCGAAACCGGTCCCAGAGGCACAAGCATTGATCAATAGAAACAGCTGCTGATAGCCCTGGTGCAATCTTGAAAAAAAAAAATGGTCCCCATCGGTCAGATTTTCACACAAAGTGTTGTGGCCCTGTGGTCAGAGGGGGTATTACAGTGTGTGAAACTGCACTGGTGGGTCTTTCACCTGACAAAGTGTATAAGTGTATATCATATAAGACTCATATTTTGTGAATATCTTTGGTCTATTCACTTTAATGTGATCAGAAATTTAATGTTATTAAATTTGTTTACCAAAATACCATTAATCATCAAACGTCCTTTGAAAAGGTTTTATCTTTGAAAAAAACTATAAACATACTTAATAATTATAATTATGAAAAATTATTTTTAATATGATACTATTTTATATTTGTTTGTGTACACATGTGTATATATATATATACATATATACATATGTATTTAGGCTTTATTCTTTGAAAAAACACTAAGCATATCAATTCATAATTTTAAGTATAAACAATTATTTCTAATATGGTATTACTATTATATATTTGTTTACTTACACATATGTGTATACATACACATATACATATGTGTTTATATGTTTTATTTATTACAGTAGTTATTTTTCTCTATAATTGATACACTACCAGGAAATTCAAAGGAGAGCAGAAATCAAAAAACATTTTAACATAGTAGATACTTGGACACTGGTTAAGTGTACGGGGTATAAATAATTAAAATGAACCAATGTTTCATTTTGGTGACCAGGTGCCACGTGCACATTTAAAAATTAGTTCCACAGCTAAAGATGATGGAAGAGATCAGGCCTACGTGTGTGGACGTCTGGTTGAGCCGATGCCAAACCTGATCGGTGTTACCCGGAGCAGAAATGTGTGTTACACCTTAACCCTGCAACCTTAGCATGGTCCATACAGAGGGTCACATGTTATTATAATCTCAACTTAAATCATATTACAATAAGGTTATCTTAAGGTAAGTCTTGTTCATTTATTTTGTAATAACACTTTATTTTAAGTGTTTTAATTCGTATTTAGGGATCCTAATTCCAATAGACGCAGCTGCTTTAAATTAACATGTTTATGTTGCACTCATCAAGATCTCATCTGAGCAGATTCCTGTCTTTCACTCATCTCTGAAATGTAGTTTGAAACTTTTACAGCCAATTTATTAAATAGTGAGATTTTATTTGAGCTTGAGAGCATAAATATAGTTAATAGATACGGCCACTCAAACTGAAAGTTCAGTTAGCAACAATTATCTCCAGTTTACTCCATTATAAAGATATGGATCAGATCAGACTGTCACGGAGAGGGTGACCAACCAAACTCTGATAAATGACGTTCAGGGCCCTTTCCCAGCAGTGTGGCCCTTTCCCAGCAGTGTGGCCCTTTCCCAGCAGTGTGGCCCTTTCCCAGCAGTGTGGCCCTTTCACAGCAGTGTGGCCCTTTCACAGCAGTGTGGCCCCCGCATGGTTTGTCCCAATGCCACAGCCTGATGGCAGGGTAAGGAGGGACTGCAGACTACGGCTGCAAACTACTCCTAACTAGTTAGAATGGGTTAAATGCTAAGCATATATTCCTTGTATCTGTACATGTACAGCAATATTATTATATGATATGTTATATTTTGTATATATAATAACAACAACATAATATACTATTTGTCATGCTTAATATCTTAAGCCAATTTTCAATCCAAACCTAAAGCAGTGAAACACAGAACCAAACCAGCATATAATTCTTACTAGTCAACAGTAAGAGGCCAACTCACCGACTGTCAGCAGATAATATAACGACAACAATAAAATAGTCAGAGATATACCCTTGCTTGGTCACTCTCTCCGTTTGTCTTCTTAGCTTTCTCAGTGTCTTCTCTTCTGTCTCCCAGTCTCTGCCATGACGTCTGAGAGGCTTCTGAACCCGGTTCTGATGCTTGCATGCATGGCTCTGGTTCTGGCATAACATGAGTGTTTCTTTCTCTGCACCAGCATTTATTTCCCCCCATGCCCTGGCCCTAACAACCTCTTCCTCCGACCGGGATGTGCTAGCAGGGAAAACACCAACATTCCCCCGGTGCTTCAACCTCTCAATCCTGGCAGCATGGCTAACTGAGCTAACTAGCTGATGGTAGCTAGAGTTTACAGTTACTTTAGCAACAAGAAAAGCTTTCTGTCCACCAGGAAACTCTGTAATCTGAGAGCCGAGGGAAAGAAACTGGAGGACATAATATACCAGTACTGACTGATTGATCTCACTGAAAAAACAATAACTGGGGCTGCTAAGTTAACAGTGGTCTCTTAGCCTATACAAAATGAGTCTGCAGGTTGCAGTGCTCTGTTAGCCTATACAAATGAGTCTGCAGGTTGCAGTGCTCTGGTAGCCTATACAAAGTAAGTTTGCATTAAGCAGTGCTCTGTTAGCCTATACAAAGGGATTATGCAGTTAGCAGTGCTCTGTTAGCCTATACAAAGTGAGTCTGTAGTTAGCAGTGCTCTGTTAGCCTATACAAAGTAAGTTTGCATTAAGCAGTGCTCTGTTAGCCTATACAAAGGGATTATGCAGTTAGCAGTGCTCTGTTAGCCTATACAAAGTGAGTCTGCAGTTAGCAGTGCTCTGTTAGCCTATACAAAGGGATTCTGCAGTTAGCAGTGCTCTGTTAGCCTATACAAAGTGAGTCTGCAGTTAGCAGTGCTCTGTTGGGCTATACAAAGGGATTCTGCAGTTAGCAGTGCTCTGTTAGCCTCTACAAAGTGAGTCTGCAGTTAGCAGTGCTCTGTTAGGCTATACAAAGGGATTCTGCAGTTAGCAGTGCTCTGTTAGCCTATACAAAGTGAGTCGCAGTTAGCAGTGCTCTGTTAGGCTATACAAGGGATCTGCAGTTAGCAGTGCTCTGTTAGCCTCTACAAATGAGTTGCAGTTAGCAGTGCTTGTTAGGCTATACAAAGGGATTCTGCAGTTAGCAGTGCTCTGTTGCCTCTACAAAGTGAGTCGCAGTTAGCAGTGCTCTGTTAGGCTATACAAAGTGAGGCTGCAGTAGCAGTGCTCTGTAGCCTATACAAAGTGAGTCTGCAGTTAGCAGTGTTTCTCTAGCCTATGCAACTGAGGATTACGTTAGCATTGCTAGAAATGGTACAGTGGAACTGTGCTGGGTTCTAAGCTTGCAATGCCCATTTAATTGCTCAGTCTGTCCCACTAACACCAGTAAGAGAGAGCGGTGTCCCTCCTGATCAGTAAACTTGGTTGCTGTACACAGCCTGCCTGTACTGGAGCCTACTGGTGGAAGTCACACTTTTATTGGTTCTCTTTCTCTCGCAGTGAGATTTATTTGTAATAAATCTGTTAATGCCAGCAATAACCTTACTTGCAAGTTGCATCCAGTAACTTAGTGGCTAACATTCGTTAGCTGATAGAGACAGGTACATGTAGCTGCTGTCAGCTAGCTGCAAGTTTCTATACTATAACTCTAGTTCAAGATTTTTCACAGTTTTAGTTTTATTTCTCCAGATTTTGTCCTCTCTGTCATGCACAGACTCCTGGTTGTTAAACTTTGCAACCTCAATGTCACTGTTTAGGAGCAGCAGTCAATAAGGGCAAGCTCCATGGTGTCTCACGGGCCTGCTCCTCGTCCCAGTACCTCCTGTGCAGCTGCCTTGCAGCCCAGTTGCCCAAACCAGCAGAACCCCACCGATCCTATTACCCCAGCACCGACTTTACGACCCGAGGCAGTGTTCTGGTGCAGCAGTATAACTGACAGTAGCAACAACATGAACAGCCTTGTATGTCTCAGGGTAACGTTGGTCAGACTCAATTAGACTGTAATATGACAGAAGAGAGGTGGTGGTTACAGGTGACAGTCTTGCAATATGACAGTTATAGTCACATTCTAATTTAATATTTAAATAATAGTGATATCCACAATAAAAATAGGCCCTCCAGGGCTGATTGCCTGCACATATCAAGGCAGTTGCTATGGAGCACAGCACAGGACACGTTATCCTTTACCAACAGCTAGCACAGATAACCACATTACTTTTGCTTAACAGTTAAGAAAGCCACACAATAAAACAAACTAACGATAGAGGCAGAGATTAGAGACTAGTGTTTTGTGATGTAAAATTACAGTTTTTGTCAAAAGAGTCTATTGGCTTTGAAGAAAGCAGAGATAACGGTGTCAGTTCCTCATTGTAAACGGTTGTCTGGCATCAAGGAAAAGTGCTGAGCATATTTTAAGTATAGTGGAAATACATAGCTGATTTTAAAATCTGCTCTGTGTCATTTATTTTAATTTATTTATTTATTTGATTAGGACAATGCACATTAATGAACATTTCTGTCATGGCAGCGAGATGAACGGCTTCCGTTCGTGTCACCAGCTATCAGTTTATTAGTTTTGTTTGAGGCTTTTGGGTATAAGGTAATGAATAGTTACTATGGTTTAAAGCTTAATTGATAAGAAAACAGGGCTGAATGCAACACCGCTCAATTCAAAATTTCTAAATGTAAACTCTGGCAAAACCATTAACTCTAAAATTAGGATATTTAAAGTGTATACAACTATTTTTCTTTTGGACAATTAAATTTAGTGAACACAATTTAGCAATACATAAAATAGATGTACCCAGCCCACAGTGAATCAAAGAGGTAAGGGAGGATACACCTTTCCGACTGCCCGGTCCCCAGGTACCCTGGGCCTGCCTCCCTCCTGTCCAGTCACCGGGATTCAGCTGCCGACCCTTAGAACACACTGTTCCTGACTCCCCCGGTCCCCACCTCACCTATGCCCATCCCCCACCACACGGTGGCTGAGTGGCTGAGTGGGCGGCTCCACCTGCCGTGCAGTTAGTAGGAACGAGCAGAGCACACACTGGCAGCAGCACAGACAGACGGGGCTACAGACACTAATGGATGAGAAACGAGGGAAAACAACGTTGGTAAGTAATGTAACACTGTTTTAGTCATTATTAATTAGACTAAGCACTGTGGTTAACGTGTTTGCAGTCTATCTTTTGGAGCTCATTATATTAGCTAATGGTTTGCCAGTGCTAACAATAGCTAGTTAGCTTTCACGGGCAGTGTTACAGTGTTAGCTAGCAAATTTTAAAAATTTAAGCTAGTATTTATCATGTTTTGGTTTTGTAATGCTTTTTGCTGCGTTACTGGCTGGTCTCAACTTTTATAAGTTACACTATATAGATGTAGACACCGAGGGTTCGACTAGGGTTAAATTTGATGCTGTGGTAAACGACTGGGTAGGTAGACAGACTCAGTGCAACATGTGTTCGAATGTAACAAACAGTCAAATGTGAAGTGGTGGAAACAGACTTATTAGACTTCTACAGGCTGCTTTGTGTAAGTTTCAGTCTGGTTGCTGATATTTTAAATCTGAGGAGGTATGCCTCTGAAGATCTCTGCTTCATCATTCATCAAAACTCGCAGTGTGGCTGTTTTGTAAATGGTCACATTTAACCTGGTTAGTAACTGCAGGTAAACAGAATCATAAGAGTCCATAAAACGTCATTAAGCCTAATTTATCATCTCTATTACCATCTCTTAAGAAGGGAGAGTTTTTTCTGTATAGGTTTAAGCATGGACATTTTGTAATCTCCACAAGCTGCAAACATAACCTGTGTATTTGTACTCAATGAAATTTAACGTAGAGCGGCTACGGGCACCCTTCAAATTAGACATATGAAATGTGTAAAGAAAAATGGGATGCAGACGTTACATGACGTTTGTGTTTGACCACCTGCAGGTAGAGTGCAGCCTATGTCAGGCTGAAGGAACGCTCCAACGCCTGAGGGGCCTCATAATGCATCTTTATCCTGAACATGGAGTACTACAACACCAACGCCAGGTAATAAGGTGGAATTTTAAAGTGATACAATAGGTAATAATAATTCATACAACATTAAAATTCACCTGTCTATTCAATGTTTTAGTTTTTAAAAAGAAAAGGGGTGTAGGAGGGTAGGGCCCTGGCTCTTTAGATCTTTAGTCTTTGGGAAATTAGGTCAACAGTAACCCAGTAGCATGATAAGGGGAGATAGACAACTTTTAAAAATATATGCACTATGAAGAATAGACAACAGCCAAGAGATAGGGAAAAACCCTATATCTGATTCACTGCTCATTCATTGCCATAAAATTGACTTTTTTTAAACAATGTCTGTTTTGAACACGTATCGGATGTTACGTAAGGGCATTGTTCATGTGTACAAACATATTAATTGTTTATGTTGTACAGCATTGTTTATGTTGTAAAGACATATTAATTGCATTGTGTGTCTGTTAAGAGGCACAAAGGCTCTAAAACTTGCCCCGTAATTTCCGTTTTAGCTCAGTTGAAGCTTGCGCACGTAGCTGTAGCTACTCAGTGTTGCTGCACCGATCAGTTTTGGGGGGGTTTCATCAAAGTATTCGCATATTTATGGAGATCACGAGTAAAATAATAATTCTCCTTTCTCCTTAAGGGATGAACATAAAGTATTCCTGATTAACATAATCAGCTAAACATTATTATACAAACTAAAGGAGTAAAATAGTCTGGAAATGATACTTTTTCCCTCAATGCTCAACATTGGTGATTGGCAAGTATGGAATCCAGTCTAGTACTAAAGGCCGTTTCAAAGTGACCACCACACACCACTAGAACACACTCTGACATGCAGCAGCTCTGCTGAGAACACAAGATGCCAGGAACTGAAGTAGAGCCTGCTCGACTGGTTCACCTACAGCATTGGGATTTCTTCTGACGGTCTAGTTTGCATTCTCAGATTAGGTGACCGTTGGTTAATTGTTGTACAGTGGATATGATTTATTAGTGTGGGTGGAGTTATTGCAGAAATTTCTTTCTCCATATTGCTTTTCTGCGTTTTCCACAGTGGAAACCTACATTGTTTTCATTTCATAAACTATTTTTCTTATAGAAACCTCAAGATCCAACAGAGGACAGCGGATCTTGATGAGCCTGGTAGTGTTGAACTGCTTCCACAGGTAACCCACAGACGAAGCCATGACACCTGACTCACACACGCCTTGGTAAGTACCTTTGTACACACAACTACTAAACACTAGGAGTTGGAAGGTGAAAGCTCAGTGGGAGTGTCAGACACTTCAGACTGCAGCGTTTTGCTGCTGAGATGTTTTGTTTAGTCTGATTGTTGTGATACGATATATTCAGAAGTAAGAATGTTGTACAAGGTAGAGATCCATCAGCGGTTAAGATGAGAGAGACTGGGACTCCTGGTCAACCCTTCCTTCGTAACATAGATGTGCCTACTGTTGCTCCAAATGTGCAGCTAATTTTGTGTAAAATTATCCACTAATAAAAACGACAGATGTGGCCCCAACAGGTATCATACATGAAATGCAGTGGAATATAGACCCAACAATTAATATAGGTCCTGTTTTAAAAATATGTTTGTAGTTAGTTTTATGAGTGTTATCTCAAAGATGATAAACTACAGTCTATACAGGGGCGAATAAATACACAGATAACTGACAAAGCAGCCAATAGTAAATTATTGGCAGTTAACTGTCCATTTTTGCATTGATATTCTCATATATAATTTTGACAGGACCTTAAAACAGTATTTCATAAACTTAATGCACGTCTTGCTGTTCTTAGAGCTCCTCCCTCAGCCCCTCCTTCCATACACTAACCTGTAAGAGAACTAGTAAATTTCAATTATTGCCATCTGGATTATGATCCCAATCTTGTTGTATAGCTGTAATTTTAGATTTTTTTTAGAAGAATGACAGTCCCGTTTTCTTTGTAAGCCCTTGATGACATATTGATATTCAAGGCTCTAGATAGTTACATTAACATGAACTCAAGTTTGTATATGAATAAAACGGAGCACCTCATTTCAGAGATTGAGAGAAAATGGTGCTAATAGGTTAGCCTTCTGCTAATTATAACCACAGGCGTGTGAGCCTTTGGTTTCTAAGAAGAAGTACAATAAGTAGTTCTTTAAGTAGTAAAAATACACCTTGGGTGAGTTGAAACTGAGTAGCACATTTTAAAATTGACTCAGCAGTAGTTTTGTCTGTTTCCTTGACAGTAACGTTAGGTACTGGCCGGTGTGTTACCTGACACTGTAAGCGTGGTATCTGCCACTGAGAGACAACACAACAGTTGATAACCTGGGAACTAAGGGATAAGTAAATTCAGGGATTAAACTTCCCCACTGCTACGATGGATTTCCGTTAATTTGCTTTTAGAAATGCCATATTGGAGATTGATGCAAATCCAATGAGAAAAGAATGGGGGGGTGAGGGGGGGGGCTGTATCTGTATCACTTTTTATTTTTGTAAGACAATTACAAATAGGTCTGTTGAATGACTGGACTGTGATGTTTAATGTTTACAGACATAGTGTTTTTGAGAACTTCCTGTGTCTCATCAGTGACAGCTCGTCTCATAGACTCGCTTAAAAAACACTGGAGGACTAAAGAAGGTTTTTGGATTAAAGTGACGCAATCAAGACAGTGATACGGCCGGCCAGTCTGTTGGAAAGTTTTAGCGAATGACCGATTGTGAGCTCTATGTGTGAGTGTAGGCCAGATGCGGCGTCAGCCCCGAATGTATTTTTAAAAGTTGACTGACAATTGTGAAACCAGACTATATATATATATATATATAATAGCCTATGTCAACCCCCAAAATCATAAGTTGCCTTATTTCATTGTGCTTCAGTAATGATGCTCTGTGGGTGCACATGCTGTGGATTGTGATGCTTTTTGTGTTCTTGTATTTTGCCAAGTTTCGGTTTTTTAAGTGTGCTGGCACACATATAATTAGAAAAATAAAAGAGACAATAGTTGAACAATATAGTAGGCCTGAGAATATTACTGCAATATATTCCATATGTTTATATGTGGATTGTAATCGCTGTGGTCCTTTACATAAAGATATTTCAGCAACATTGATTCAAAACAAGTTAAAAATAGCAATTCACCAGAATACAGGAAATGAAGTGTTTGGCCTTTGGGTTGCCAGACCAGTTTAGATTAGGTCAAATGTTGGTTCTATTTAACCAAGATCTACAAAATGGGCAGCTAAAATAATCATGCACTGGCTCTTAACGAGCTGGGCACGCCAGTCCTGTTTGGCATTGCTTCAGTTTAGGTAAATTAGGGTTCTAGGTCCGGGCTAAGCCCTGAACCTCCTAGAATGCCCCTGGAATCCCCCCTTTACTCCGCTGTTTGCATTTTCTTGTACCTTAAAAGTAAAAAAATAAATTCATTTTAATCCCTGTAAATGTAGTCAGTGCTTGTGTTATTCGTTTCTGTTGTCAGCCACTAAGCAGCGACAGCTTAACATTTCACACATTAGTCAGTAAATCTGACACTACAGAAAATTAGGTTACCAGGCTGTTTTTATTTTTTACAGGCTTTGACTTGTGTGCAGATATTCACTTTAGGATATGTAAAAGTTAAACATTTGCTAATATCAATGGGTATAAATAATCTTAACATCACCTTACTAGTCCTAACTGTCTTTTTTGTCTGTTCTATAGAAACCCAAAGAAGAGGAGTTGGTCATTGGCAGAAGTCCAATCTGGTAAAGTACATGGGAAACGGAGTGTGTTGCCGTAGTAAGACCTCACCGAAGCAATTACAAATAACAAGATGTCTGTCTCCTTCCACGGCCGTACAGGCTGAGTTTGCGGCGACTTCTCTGTCAAAGGAGTGTAGTCATGATGGCTAAACGTATCTGATGTGTAGATGGACTTCACAGTGGTACTGTCAATATGCCCACGCTACAATAAAGTTACTAAATACTTCACTTGCAAAATTCCAATTTGTATATCGTGTTACTCCTAGTGTTGCATAGAATCAGCGCTGACCCTCTTGTGATTAGTCACTTTCAAGGCCCTCTCCCCCACATGGAGCTCCCTAGTTTACCCATTGGTTGACAGCTATGGTTACAGGAAGCCCAGAGTTGGTGTCCAGGCAGAATACCTGTTCTGTCCTTATATACTTATATACTTAATGATAAGTGGACCTTTTAGAGCGAGTTTCCCTCCAGTGCTCATAAAGCAAACGTTCTTATGCCATTGTGCTGCTCTGGGTGCTTCCTGCCTTGTTTTTATACACAGGAGCCATTCTTGCCTCTCCCCGTTTGGTTTCGTACTAATAGCTACCTTTACAACTCTCCATTGGGGGAATTAGGGCATGAAGAGTAATATCCACGCTTGTGAAAATATAATGGTTTCTTTATGCTCGCGAGCTAGTATAATCTTGACGCTACGTCCAAGTCTCCACATCCAGTTGTAGATCTGTGCTTCCTACATAATGCCGTTTTCAGCCCTTTCCACTCATGAGTAGTGCACCTGTGCAGCTTCTCATAGCTGAGTGTCATAAATAGTAAAGTTTGATAGGAACTGAGCAGACAACAACACAGTTTACTTTGCCGATTCCACCAGAGTTATTGATATACAAATGGTCATTTAGCGAGGAAAGTATTCCTTACAGGGCTGACACACCATCTGGGCTCTGGACTTTGGTGCTGATGCAACCAACTAGGTGATTTTTGGACAGATTGTTTCAGAGAAGCAGAGGAAAGAGACAGTTGTCCTCAGTGGAGCAGAGACAGTAGCCGAAAGACTGGTTTGCTTGGTTCCAAAGATAAATGTAGAATAAAAAAAGTCACAACAAATGCAAAGAGTTGCATGTACCAACACACAAGAACAAGTGCCGTCTTCCAGTAAATCCTTCATGCATCTTCCCACTGAGCGGCAGGAACGGGGGGGGCGAAGAGTTTTAACATCAACATGACTCTTGTAAGTGCTACGTGAAGTGTAATACAGCAACACACCCGGCTTCCTGGTCCTTCACCACATTAGGGCTTTCCAAAGTTAGCTTCTTGTAAGTTCAATTAGAGCAGCAGAACGGTCTTGTAGGGTGTAACTGGGTTAATAAAAAAGTAAATAAATGCAAATGCTGTTTGAAGATTTTGTGAAAATATGTTAAAAAACATCATACAGTAAAAGCAGCTTTGTAAAGCAGGTCTCGTGTTTGTCATTGGAGCTGATGACAACCAGTATTTAATTTAGAAATGATTTGATTTGCTATGTGTTCAATCATACTAAGTAAACGGACAGTAAAACAAAGCATACCAGTGAAATCAGCTTGTTTAAAGTTTGGATATGAAAGAATCTACTCTAATGTGTGGTTTCCATCTAACAGAATGCTTGTCATGTATTGTGTAGAGCCCAACAGTGCTGTTGATTGTTTGCCAATACACATAACATGACTGGTCCCCAGGACGGACAAAAACTCAGGTCTAGTCCCCAGGGGGGAACAAAATTCAGGTCTAAAATTTATTTGAGAGTGTTTGATATTTGAAGTGATTTTTGTGTTAACAAAAAATTATAAAAAATTTACAGTTAAAATCATGTTTCTAGACCCTCTAGAAAGGGTGGATCCCATCAGGCTGCTGCCTGTCATTGGATCCCACGAGGTATATAAAAAGGGTATGTGTGTGTGTGTGTGTGGTGTGTGTGTGTGTGTGTGTGTGTGTGTGGGTGTGTGTGTGGTGTGTGTGTGTGTGTGTGTGGTGTGGTGTTGCACCACTAGGATGAAGAATTATGCCAGAAATGTTCACTCCAACTTGAGTGAACACACATTTCAGTCACTTACAGCCACAAGTTCAGTTACTTACAGGAATCTGAGCTCTATTTTCCAACCTTTGTTTTTATCTTTTAAATGCATTGTGTAAATAGCATAAATACTTAAAAAAAATATTTTACTTAACATTTAAATGACCAAAACACTAAGTGAGAAAGTAGAAAATACATTTTCTGCTTTTTTGTTAGTTATATTACTGTTGCATATGCCCCAATAAAGTTGCAAGTGCAAACTTTTTTTGATTAGATCTTAACTTAATTCAACTTGGTTCTAATCAGCCTGTGTGTCTCTGTGTGACAACAGTTCCTGCAGTCAGCAGAGAGGGGGACACCTTTGTGAGCACGTCCATAGAGCTAGCCATCCGTAATGTGGACAGTGCTATTGAGTCAACAAGGAGACGTCTCTTTGATGGGTAAGAGCAAACTCACACAAAAAACACACAGAGTGGCTCCCATTGTAGGTCTTTACACTTAAGTTCCTAAAATGATTGGATCAGTACGCTACGCTGTTCATTATGTGTTCACGGTAAGGAATAGTATTAAAATGATGGCTTCACTTATTATGGCCGACATGTGTAATCTTATAATAAAATTGCAGTGCAAATTAAGATTGTGCTTAATATTCACATTTCACACTCTGATTCCACAATATTTGTAAAATAATGTCAAGACTTGTAATTAGCTGAGAACAGTATTTGGGCGTTTTACCAAATATATGAAGAGGCTAGTATTTACAGTGTCATGATGTTCTGATTTGCAATATATGTTCTCTCCAACTCTACATCTGCTAGGGAGAAGAGGTTGTGTACAGTCAGTGCATTTGCTTAGGCTTACTTTTAAAAGCCGCTAAGTCTACAACTTCATGCAGTTCCAAATAAAATACTTTTTAAATTTAAATGAGCGCTCATATACAATAGCACATCTTATTTCTTTTTATTTCTTTAAATAAATTTAAATTAAAAATTAAATTATTTATAAACAAATAATAGGAGCCTAATCTGCAACAACTTAATGTCATTAGTTCTTTTACATTTGAACTATTTTGCCCTATCCAGACTCAGTCCAGAGCTACAAGCTCATGGGGTCAAAGTTAGAATACAAATGGCTTGACTCACATCATCTTGGCACATGACTTGCATGTTCGTTAGTCTGAGTCAGAGCCTTCATGGAAAGAGTGTGGCCATTAAGAAGGGTTGCTAGCACTGCTGCTCTTTCCCATTTCAGATCAGAAAGCTCCAAATAGAAATGGTTCCTCAGGGCGCAGAACTGACAGCCATTTAGTCTGACAGCTGCGGTCAATATTTGTGATTGCTACTTAACAGCTTTTCATTATATATTTATCAATGTCTTTTTCATCGGAGCATCAACATAATCATTTCCAAAATGATAAAAGAAATGATTCGGTCTTGAAGTCTTTTTTTATCCGGTGGAGTTTTCTTTGCACTCTGTCACTGTTAGAGATGTAGGTGGTTTCAGTATAGCTTATAAGTGTTTCCATGTTCCTGTTGAATGATGTGGTTAGCAGCTATGTTTTCCTTGGCATGCACTCTGCCCACACATGCATGCACAAATACAGTGCACAAACTCATAGAAACACATGAAAAAGAGAAACGCATACATAAACACATATTGGTAACCTGAATTGAGGTGAGGGGATTTCCAGCTCTGTTTAATGACTATCACAGATCAAGAGGCAGCCTCCTCCTTGGCTGATGGCACCGGGGTCTTAAATCATGCTTTGGAAATAACGAGAAACCAGAATGACATTATAGAAAGAGAGTGTATCAGTAGAAAAGCTAGTAGCACTTGTTACTCTGATCACAAAGCACATAGGCTGTATTGCTGCTCACCCGGATTCTCCACCAGGCGCGTCTGTGCTGCATTCTGGCTGCGCGCTGTTTTGTTCCGTCCTCCGCCATACCACACCAGGAGCGTCTCAGAAGCTAAGTTTTTATTGTCTCTACAAGTAATTTACAGAACAATCGTGTGTTTATTAACTAAACTAAACTAAACTCCATGCCTTCTCTTTTCTGGTGGTGTCCTGAAAAAAGCCCGTGGTTTGCTAGAAAATAGATCTTCTGCGTATCTATAACAGAACGGAAAGTGCTTCACGCATGCTTCTGGGACGCGCCGTGACGCTGTTGGTTAAATATCAAGCATCGACTGGAATGGCCGCAATTGCTTGTGGGGGGCACATAAAACGGTTGCACTATAATATGATGCATAATTAAAATCATTATATATTTAATATGTTGTATATTCTACATGTATCTTCTATGTTCACTAAAAAATATTTTCATTTGGAGTGTGTTGCTGCTGTAATGGAATTCCAATAAAAAGCTGCGTAACTCAACAGATTTTTGCCAAAAATGTTTTAAACCCATTAAAATGTCAAATGAAGTGTTCATGTTACAATAGTAACTTAGCTAATACATGCATTATGTCATACTCCAAATGTGCCTGCCATATGAGACAATGTAGGTTTTTCATTTTGGTCTGAACACCTGTGGATCTGGCACGTGTGTTAATGGTTTGCCAGTGAAGCCAAAATGAACGCGTGTTAAAAAAATGTATTTTATTAAGGTACGGGTAAAGTAGTCAAGTAGACTTCAATAGGGAGTGAAAGCAGGCACAACACACAGTCAGGCACGCAAATTTAGTGATGATATATAAAGATCTAACTCATGAGTGAAATTACAAAGTGTGCATGTTTTAGCCTTCTTCTGGTTTGAACATTTCTCTTGGTGTAGCCAAGACATTTTCTAGGGTGTCAGAGAAAGCTCGGCCTGCTTTTCCTACATTTGGGGAAAAAAGAAGAAAAAATGTACCCTAAGGAACATCATTTGATAAACAAATGTCTCTACATATAACATAATATCCATTGTATCTCCATCATGCTTTTGTTCTCTCCCCACTCCCTTACACCATCTCTCTATCCGTCATCCCTCCAGTCAGCCTCGCACCCCAGGAGAGTTGCTAGCTCTCTTCCGGTATCCACGTGACCCCTACACAGTGGAGCAGGCGCGTGCCGGGGAGATCTTCGAGCAGACTCTTCTGCTGATCCAGAACCATGTCAACCAGGGTCTCATGGTTGACACCAACGGCACTGGTGAGTCTTGGAACGGAATATTCTGTACTGCTACTGAAAGGGGCCGACCAGGCTGTTGTACCTTTTGTTACTTTCCATCATTATGTGCTTATTTTACCATAAATGTTGACTAGCAACTTAATAACTCTAAGTAGTGACTGTGACGTTGTTATTTACATAATTCTTTGAAATTATCAAACTCCATATTAGGTTTTCCTTAGATTGTGGATGCTCGTGATATTAATAATAATATTAAAAAACATATAAAAATATAATTAAAATCACACTTTGACTTAGTGTATAACACTGACTCATTTTTTCTACACAAACCAAACATTGGCAACCACAGACATTGAGGATTGAACATTGAGAAGGCATTGACCTTCTAATAATAAAAAATAGGTTGTTTAACCTGCTTTCTTTATTACATCATTTACTATATAGTAATATTGATATTGCATCACAGGCATCTTGTGTGTGAGTGCTTTGTAGCTGGAGAAAGCCAAGTACCGTTGCTTTCTGTCAGGGTGTGAATAACTTCGGAGGGCCCATGAGAGTCTGTTCTCTGGTGTACTGGTGTTGCCTTTGGCACTTGATTTCTGTCAATTATTCTGCATTCATACTTTTAGCATGGGAAATAACCACCAACAGCTTAATGCTTGGAGGAAAGAATTAATGGGTTTGCATTTGAATGAGTCTGATATCATCAAGAAAAATGGTTTTTGTCTTTTCTGTAGACTCAAGTTGCTCCTGACAATATAAGTGGAAATCACAAATGACTTTGCTGATTGGAATCTCGTCATTCAGTTCAAAGATTCATAGTCACTGACTTTGTACTTTACACACTTTTTTTCTGACCTAGTTGCATTACAGTTCAAACGCACTTCAGTGTATCAGTAAGTGAGCACATCATCCTTCATATGGACCGATGTAAGATGCTGATCCAGACCTAAGTTCAGAAGCACATTAAGGGGAAAATTCACAAAAGGCTGCTTTTGCGGGTGCTAAATCTGCACAACTGAGACAAAAAGAAACCTTGTAATTTTCAAACCACTCATGAAGGTTGAAAAGCACCTCAAAATGCGCTGCCAAGCAAATAGCGTATCAGTGCTCCTGGGCTTTATCTCCTGGATATTTCAAAACACCAACAGCTCTTACAGATTGCGATATAAATTCACAAATTAGTTTTTTCTGTCACGTTTAAATTCCTTGCCTGCAGTTTTGAGGAATGCCTCTGCACCTCAACAGTCAGGACCTGTAGCTCGCAGTCTCAACATTTCTTTTTCTCTCTGCCATTCTTCTGCCAATTTTGTTCTTGGCGCAAAGGCAACATTTATACTCACATGGATAATTGTAAACAGACACAAAAAAGGCAAATTACACTCAGCTGCGAAACTTTACTGGCATGTTTGCGCTGTAATATCATTAGCACAGTATCTCTTGTGAATCCGACCTTGAGACGGGGCAGATAGCGGTTGCAAGTGACGTGTAATTCATGGTGCTGTCTGCAATCCATTCTTTGTGAATTAGCGCCTTAGTCTATTTACTCGCCCATACAAGCACTGCACATATGGTAAATAGCTCAGCAGCCTTTTGATGTCCAACATATTTAAATCTCTCCGGTCATAATGCAGATCCATACTCACACTATATAGTTTTCCTCTTTCAAAAGTTTAAACAGTGTTTACATTTGTACCGCTCTCTCTCGTCAGGTAAGATTTAAAAAGGCAGTAGGCAAGGAAAGCTACAGTCAATGGCCAATAAAAGGCGTGTAATTCAATTAAATGTCTGGGTTGCACTGTACTACGTACAGATTAATGGACCCACACACTGTTACACATCATCCTAATACAGATGTATGCATACAGCACATACTGTGCATATTTATTGTTTGTCTTAGTATTATTAGTTTTGACAAATTTCAATTTTCTGCAACCCTTGAGGATAAGCAGATGTAGCTAATGGATGGATGGAAAATACAACATTCTACTAAAGTCTCACTGTGGATTCAGTAAGTAATATTCCATCCAGTTTCCAAAGCAACCATTGATTCAATTCTCAACCTCTCTGTGAATTACCATGTCATTGTGAGCAACATTTGGCTGTGTATAGGCCATCTGTATGCTATTTTCTCTTATGCATGACCCAAGGCGTAGAGACATAATCATGGAGCAGTTGACGAGGAGCCTGTAAACCGTTTTATTAGCTATGTCACACCACACAACACTTATCACTGCCAAGCACAGGACACATTTTTTAAGATGGTGTGTGTGTTGGTGTACATATTGTCTCAATTAAGCATATGTGTTAGGAGATTGGGAGAGCATGGGATGATTTGTAAGTTTATATGCATAAACATCTGTATTTATTTGCATTATATATGCATTGATTCATGGTGCTTTAAAGTACTCATTGTAATGGAGGGTTAAATTTAAGTACAATAGTCAAATTTGCTGGTTGTGTCCAGAGACGGCATTTCGGGAAATAGTGTCTCATATGTGGTGCTTTAGAAAATTTCACCTGAATTAAAGAACAAGCATTAGACTAGATTTATAAAGAAAAACGAGAGGACAGTGTTGGAGGAAGGCGAAAGACACTGTTAAAAAAACAAACAAGAGAGACAGTGTTTTTATTACTTGTGCAAACAACCAAGTGTTCATTGTTGCACTGGCCCCAAACCAAGCTAACAGTGAGTTTTCCGCGCGTCAGCAAAAACAACCATGTTGTTTTTTATTGTATCTCTATTTTATCTGAGAGGGCAACACCACTGGGTCCCACATTCTCTACACACACACACACACAATGTGTGTAAAGTGAGAGACTTGGGGGTTAGAAGCTGGTAGCAGGTTTTGCCATTTAGACAGGAAGTCTCACCTAACCCTCATTGAGGTTGACACACTTAACACTTTTTCTCGCATAACCATAACACACAGACACAGTGATGCTGCACAGTGGAGCTCTCACATAGCAAAGCAAGCCAGGGCAGGTTAGTGAAATACTGAAACTTGTGCCCTTGGGACAGGAGGTCCTTTCTGCTCTCTGCTCTGTCTACTATAAAAAAATATTTGAATTATATGTAAATCATATAAACATACACTAAGTTACTGCATAACCTAATTGATGGTTTGAATAATGTTGTACTTTATTTCAAATATATGCAAGTCGTATATGAATTCATTGTCAGAAATCTTAAGTCTTTAACATTTATCTAGCCTCCGCATATGTTGAATTTGTGTTGCTTTTCCCAGCGTTCCGCTACAATGACCTGGTGTCCCCTCACTTTCTGGATGTGATTGCCAACCTGTCAGGCTGCACAGCCCACCGTCGCTTCAACAACTGCTCTGACATTTGTTTCCACCAGAAGTACCGCAGCCATGATGGGACCTGCAACAACCTGCAGCACCCTATGTGGGGCGCCTCACTCACTGCCTTTGAACGACTCCTGAAGTCAGTGTATGATAATGGATTTAACCTGCCGAGGGGTGCTACTGAGCAGCTGCATAATGGATACAGGCTACCTCTGCCGAGGTTGGTTTCCACCTCCATGATTGGAACAGAGACTATCACTCCTGATGAGCGCTACACTCACATGCTGATGCAGTGGGGTCAGTTCCTAGACCACGACTTGGACTCCACAGTGGTAGCCCTCAGCCAGTCACGTTTCTCCGACGGCCAGCTGTGTACTCAGGCCTGCAGCAATGACCCGCCATGCTTCCCAATCCAGTTCCCACCGAATGACCCACGGCAACTGCGAAGTGGCACCCGCTGCATGTTCTTTGTCCGATCCAGCCCTGTATGCGGCAGCGGGATGACTTCTCTTCTCATGAACAGTGTATACCCAAGAGAGCAAATAAATCAGCTAACCTCTTACATCGATGCGTCAAATGTCTACGGAAGCTCACGCCATGAATCTGAGGAAATTCGCGATTTGGCCAGCCAAAGGGGCCTGCTCCGGCAAGGTATCATTCAGCGAACAGGGAAGCCACTTCTGCCATTTGCTACTGGCCCACCCACTGAGTGTATGAGGGATGAAAATGAGAGTCCAATTCCATGTTTCTTAGCTGGGGATCACCGTGCCAATGAGCAGCTTGGTCTGACCTCGATGCACACGGTGTGGTTCAGGGAACACAACCGCATAGCTACAGAGCTACTGAGACTTAACCCCCACTGGGACGGGGACACTATCTACCACGAGGCTAGGAAGATAGTGGGGGCCCAGATGCAGCACATCACCTACAGTCACTGGTTGCCAAAGGTAACAGCTATCGTCTTGCTTAATGTTTCTTGGATTTTCTGTTCTTTTTTTTAACATCTGTTCTTTTAATTATTTCAACGGTCAAAACGTCCATAATTCCATAATATACTGATACTATAGTAGCAATGATAAGGTGCCCTAACATACATCCTTATTTGGAGAAACAGAATTCCTTACTTAGTTGTCTGTATTTTTTGTTGCATTCTAAGTTTTGCATTTTAATGTATGCATATATTGTTGAATTAGTGTCTTTTATATATTTGTTGTTGAGTTTTATGTATTTTAAAGGCCCATCTAGGGACAGGCATGGCAAATTAACTTAAGTTATAAATGCTTTAGCATTTGGTGTTCCACATGCCACAGCATTTACAACCTAAGCTTACTTGTCACTATACAAATAAACATTAAGAACCAAAAAGATAATTAGAAAGATGTTTCAATTCCCTTTCTTATCTCCTAGATCCTGGGTGAGGCAGGCATGAAAATGATGGGGCCATACACTGGTTACAACCCAAATATTAACACCGGCATCCTCAATGCTTTCGCCACTGCTGCCTTCCGCTTCGGGCACACCCTCATCAACCCAATACTCTACAGGTTAGACGAGGACTTCCAGCCTATCCCCCAAGGACACATTTCCTTGCACCGGGCCTTCTTTTCCCCGTTCCGCATCGTGAATGAGGGCGGAATTGACCCACTTCTTCGTGGGCTCTTTGGCGTCGCTGGTAAAATGCGGGTTTCCACACAGCTGCTGAATACAGAGCTGACGGAGAGGTTGTTCTCCATGGCCCACACTGTGGCGCTGGACCTGGCTGCCATGAATATACAGAGAGGAAGGGATCATGGTATACCACCGTACAATGATTACAGGACCTTCTGTAACCTGACCTTGGCTCAGACGTTTGATGACTTGAGGAATGAAATTAAGAATCCTACTGTCAGAGACAAACTGCAGAGGTAATTATTGATATTCATTTTAGGGAATGTTGTGCTCCATAATAATTCTGGTGTGTAGCTGCAACAAATAATCAATTAGTTGTCAACAATTATATTAATCTCCAACTATTTTGATTTGATTATAAATTGAATTGATGAAATGGTTTGAGTAATTATTTGTGAAAAAAGTAATAATTCTCATAAATGTGAATATTTTATAGTTTCATCACTACTCTATTACAATAAACTAAATAGATTTTAATTGTGGATAAAACAAGACCTTGGAGGACATCATCATGGGCTTTGGAAAACATTGATTGACATTTTCTGACATTTTGTAGACCAAACAACTAATCGATTAATGGAAAAAATAATCACCAATTATTAGAATAGATGCAACCCTACTGGATTGTAATATATTTACATAGTTTAGTGTCCCTGACTATTGTTCCTGTGCGGCAGGCTGTATGGCACTCCTCTGAACATTGATCTGTTCCCTGCACTGATGGCTGAAGACCTGGTCCCTGGCAGTAGATTGGGGCCCACCCTCATGTGTCTGCTGGTAACTCAGTTCAAACGGCTGCAAGATGGAGACAGGTACAGTAAGGTCACAACGCATCTCACCATATGAATTTTATGAATTTTATGATGTTAGTATATTCACATAATTTCATATAATAGTATATTATACACCACTGGTATAATAAGGATTTTAATTGTACAACACAGAAGTTTACAAAGTTCTGTGGGTTTTGTTTCTTTATTAAGTCCTTCTGCAAGATAAATGGCCTACATTGGTGGTTAGTCTCTAATTTGTTAATGATAAGTATTTTAACAATAATCATAACCTTTCAAGGATAACAATGGGTTATACATTTCGAAAGTTTGCTGTTATTGTCCTGCCTTTTCCAGGCTGGGATTGGTCTGTTCATGAAAAATGACTTGAATGACTTCATGAAAAATTAACTTATCCCTATTATTTTCCTTCTTACCGCTTCAACTGAAGATCCTTGACCGTTAATTATTCTCCCATTACCAACAGTTAAACTGGTATTGCTGGGCTCAATGGGCTGTTCCCTCTCCTCACTAGGTAGATATTAAACTGATAAATGAATTATTTGTTATTTTAAAACATTCGGCTGCTTCAGCCTCATGGGGCTTCAACCTCCTCTCTCTCAGCTTTTCAGTACCACTTTTATGCCTTCACTTTTTGTTCATCCCTCTTGCTCCACCACTATTTCTCCAAATGTCACCACCTAACAGAGATGGGAAGGGGGCGAGGCCCAGGTAAAGTTAAAATGGACTGGACCAAAATGAATCGGCTGGGGGAGAGGAGCTGGCAGATGCAACACCACAGTGTCAGTCAGCGGCCAGTCCATCGGTGCCTAGAGCAGGAGTGTCAAACTCGCTTTAGTTCATGGGCCACGTACCCCATAAATTGATAAGTGAGCCAGACCAGTAAACCACTCCAGATTACCACTGAGTTTCTTGTCAGCTTGATGTTGGCAAACGCAAAGCCATTGTAGGGAAAAAATAATAATGTTACAGACCCAGGAGAAAGGGGTAATATTCCGAAAAATCCAGTTATCCAGTGGCCCTGACTGGACCCTTTGGCAGGCCGGTACTGGCCCACGGGCCGTATGTTTGACAGTCCTGGCCTAAGTGTATAAAACTTCTCTGACAGTATTTCTTTTATAAATCCTGTATAATAAAAGCCATACAACATCCTTACCAGGTGTTTGTCCGTCATGTGAAAGTGAGAGGTAAAAACGTCCCACTTCCATTTCACCTGTCTGTCTTGTTCAGGTTCTGGTATGAAAACCCAGGCGTGTTTTCCCCTGCCCAGCTGACACAATTGAAGCAAGCCTCTCTGGCACGGGTGCTGTGTGACAACGGGGACAACATCACACGTGTTCAGCAGGATGTCTTCAAAGTGGCCAAGCTGCCCCACGGCTACAGCAGCTGTGAGGACATCCCTCAGATTGACCTGCGCATGTGGCAGGACTGCTGTGAAGGTGAGAGCAATTTTAGATTTTTTTATAATGTTATAACACAGCTAACTACAGCCTCAAACATGATCATGAGTCAGCTTGTGTTTGACACAGTCACAAAAAATAGGCGTGACAAGCTTGACAGATATATTTATTGCAAGGCTGAGTACAATAGATTATATAGGTGTACAAACCGAAGCCAATGTAAATTTGTGATTGAATATAAAGTTTCAGTTTCAAAGATTTTTCATGGCAGTATCCATTTACACAAATTAGCTGTTACTACAGTGCTACAAAATGATCTACAGGCTCAAGTTTCCATATCCAGTGTAAATGTGATTTACTCTGAGACCACAGAACCATTACCTCTCACATTTTTTATCATCTTGACTTATATTTAAAAGCTTGTTCCTTTTTTCATAATGGAAGAACACGTTTCAGTCACTGGCTTACAGTAGGCTGTATTGTAAAATTAAAGCCATTCAACATCCTTTGTATCTTTTGATAACATCTTTCTCAAGGCAGCCTGGCTTCACAATAATCACACGTTATATGCTGTGATTTGGAACACCTTCTTTGAAAGGAACAAAGTTATTCTTTGACTGCAATTTACTTGACATCACTCCTGTCTGTACCACTCACGTCAACTAGATGTCACTAGTGATAATGTGGGCTGACTGTGTGAAAAGTGGAGACATGAAATAGGGAATAAGATATCCCATCATTCTAAAATGAATTAAATAGATTTATCATATTCTGGCTACCTCCATCCTGTCCAAGCAATCAGGGGAAACAGATGACTTGTCTGCTGCGTTGATATGGTCTTTGGCCCTCTGAGGGCCAAAGACCATATCAACACAGCAGACAAGAATTTTAACCCTGCACCAAATCGAGGAAGATGAGCAGCACATTGACCCAATGGTTTTTTAGGAACATCCAGGCAGACTGGATTGAATTTCACTCTCCCCAGGTTTGGTACTATTGTCATTTGAGAACCTGAAATAGCAAAAGCTTTACCAGTAACCCCTGAAAGCTCCTTGGCCCAGCCTGGGCCACCGCCACCTTACAAGGACAGTGAAACGGCAGACGGTCATTGTCTCTCGCTCCTGTACAAGTCCCTCGTCTCAGCAATAGATCATTCATACTCTGTATCCGAGCCTGCACCTCCTGCTGGTTTTCTTGACGCCTCAGCAGGTTCTCTTGTGCCCTGCCCCATTACTGCGACCCCTGTGTCTACTGTTCCTGTGAACAGCCCATACACAACCAGATCCCGACATCCCCAGTCAGAAGGTCCTTCAAATCCCCTAACCTACCTGGTCCATCTCAGTCAGACCACCCTCCCCTATCTACCGACGTCCTCAGGAGCTCCATTGTGGACAATGACCCTGGATGTCCACATGGGTTCACACTGTATGTTTTGGTTGATGCCATGCCATTGCTACTCTGCTGGATCGCCACTTCAGTGAAAAGGCAGCTCCTCTTTCTGAACACCCGTGACATAACCTATGTCGTACTTTTCACAGCCTGCTCCAGTAATAACAAGAGATTGTATTGGGAGTTAAATTCTGGATATTTAAACATTCTATTCGGGAACGCAGTTGACAAAGCAAAAAGGAGATTAACGTAGAGGCACCCCTTGCTGTTATAATAAACCAGCATTTGGGTTTCTACTGTTTGTTTGCCTTGTATCAATTTATTTGGAAAAGTGATCAGTTGTAAAATGAGCAAATGGCTTGGATTAGAATAGATAATTATAGATAATTCTGCCTAAAAGGAAGTTTTTCCTCACCACTGTCGCACTGTTGCTTGCTCTGTAGGAAACTACTAGAACTGTTGGGTCCTTGTAAATTTTGGAGTGTGGTCTAGACCTGCTCTATCTGTAAAGTGTCTTGAGATAACTCTTGTTATGAATTGATACTATAAATAAAATTGAATTGAAATTGAATTAATTAAAGTAACATTGAACAAACGTAATGATGAATTTTGTTGAATAAGTACTAAATAAGTTGTCATTCTTATCTCTTGGCTTTTATAAAGGGCTTGCAGGAACAACATAATGTGGCCATTTGCCGCCTCCTGTCAGACAAACAGTACAGCCAATACCTCCCTCCTTTTACCATTTAATCTCTAATAAAGTCATGCAGGAAGTTGTGCAGAGTAAGAAAAGCACACAGATCACATGGCTGTGTATGCACTCCGGAGTCCACCCACAAGCAGCTAGGATTTAGTATACTATGTACCATGTATGTAACCACAAACGTTGCTAGAGTCAATACAATTCCACACAATGAAGAATTAACATGGGACACATAAATAAAGCACAAAATTTGTTTTAAATGTTCATTTGTGTGATAAAGTATTACAGTTGTGTTTGATTACTAAACAACAGTGGGTACAACTGAAGCCCCATGTTCAAAACCCAAACTACTGTCCGCTGTACCTGAGCTAAACGGTTCACATCACCTGCAAAACTCATTCCAAGGAACACAACTTTTAACACACGTCTCGAAACAAACTTAGTGCTGCAAACACTATGCACAACCCTCACTGAGATAACACACACTCACTCAAAACACTAAGTAAAGACATTAGTATCAAACACCAATACTGAAATTACAAACCTTTCATCTTTACAGTTTCAACAGTGTGAGTGACTTCACACTACTCAATAGTTTCATTAAAGAAAAGATATAGATTTTATAATATACAAATCTTTACATAAGTAAACGAGAAGGAATGAAAATCAGACGTTTTGTTCAATATAGTACTTTGTGTCTAGTAATTCATGAAATTACTGGAAACAAAACTAAAGGTAAATTACAGTAACAAAGAATAGTGTGACTAATCCTGCCTCTCCCCAGTATCATGCAGCTAGTTTTCCTCATCACATTGGATGTCTGCATCATCTCTAAATACTAATGAATGTGGTGTTTCAGTTGCTTTCACCTCCATTACTTTCTGAAAAACAGTAAGAACACAGTTTTACCAATAAAAAGATATGGTTTGTTTTATAGCAGTGTGTGTAACCTGAGACATCTTACCTGAACATATTGGGCTCATTTACATGTTTCTTTCAAACGGTACAGTGTTTAATTGTGTCATTCTTAACTGGTGTTTGTATACAAAAAAGGCTTTCAGAGCTTTCTCTATAAACATACCATATATGTTTCAGCAGTGTTTGATAGGCACCAGACTGAAATCTATTCTGTTTTGAATGTGTGGTTAACAGTTTTGACAGCAGTGTGTTAGCATTTGAAAAAAATGCCGTAAATCCTAGAAGGCTTTGCACATTGTGGTTAAAGCCATGATGAGGGATAAGTGTGTAGAGTTTTGAAAACTGTGTTCAACAATGAAAAACGAACTAGTGATTGGTCCACATGAACTGCTGCTGTGCAGACTGTAGTTAGTTTTGCACGTGTCTATAATTGTGCCCACTGTCGTTTAGCAATTAAAACTGAAATGTGGCCGCTTCATCACTTCATTGTCTTTGAAAAACAAGCTACAGTGTACGGGGATTCCCAACGTTCTTCCTTCTTTGACAAAATGCACAAGGGAAGAGCTGAGCTAATAAACAGAGAATATCCTGCTAGAAAGAAGAGGGAGGGAGGACTTGCTCCTGTCTGTCTGTCAGCAAGGCTGTAGCCAGATTCCCAGTTGTTTTGCTCCATTTAAAGTAGACACCACTGAGTGACTGGGTGTTTGTGTTTGTCTGTGTGCTGATGTGTGTCTATCAGCATGAGATAGGAAGTCTTTTTGTGTTTACATAGTCTTTGTCTTTTAAAGAAAAGAAATTTCTTTTGTCTGGTAAATCAAAGGCACTCTGAGGCTAAGCAGCCGTCTTTAAACTTTTACAGATAAAGGTGAAGCCCTCCTAACTACAGGGCCTGATCCCATTAATCTGTCCTTCCTCACGTTTATTATGGACTGTCTCTTGTTGCTTAGCGTGCGTGTGTTTCATTATCTTTGATCTAGGTACAGTGATGGCAGCCTGAGAGTGAGTCATGGTAATACAATAAGCCTCAGAGTCTTAGATCAGCACTTTCAAGCACAAAGAAAGTGGCATCAGCAGCCATAGTTTCCTGTTTTGTGTATACATGTGCATGGGTGGGTGGCTGTATTTCTGTTTGTGTATAAAAGAAAAAGATTAACCTTATTGACTTGCACAAGTTTCCCTTATTCAGTGTGGTCATTAGGTTCTTAATTGCTGCTTTTTATGATATTAAATAAAAAAAATAAAGCTTGATCACAAAATGCATTAGTCAGTGATTGTTTTTGTATTTTGTTTGGCCCCAACAGACTGCAGAACCAAGGGTCAGTTCAACGCCCTGTCCTATCACTTTAGAGGACGCCGATCAGCTGAGCACAGCTACAAAGAAAATAAACCTGCCAACAGCATCCAGGAGAGCAGGTAACACAGCATGAAAAACATTAGGAATCCATCTTTGGCTTAAGAATGACAGAGACACTGTGGTGTCAGTTTGTGACTTGTATACTGAGATAATTACTCTGAATCTGAAGCTTTAAGATGTGAGTTTTAAGCAAGAATTTAGGGTGTTTATAAATGCTACACAGTGTGTTTAGTTTATTTGGTCTTAGAGAGGTTACAATTATGTAATATCCTTTGTACTATTATTATGTCTGTACATTTGTCTGTGCAGCCCAGTGGAGCAAGCTGTAGAAAGTCTTGTAAATGTTACTGTGACCTCCAAGAAAAGCACTGAACCCTCAATCAACGACTTCCAGGACTTTGTCTCAGACATGCAGAAGACAATCACAAGTTTACGAAAGCAGGTGAGTGTCTCTCCATATGCTGCATGTCTGCACTGTCCATTTAGAAAAGCTGCTGTAGTGGAACACACCATTCTGATTTGCTTAACTAACTTACTGAGTATAAATTCTGGTCAGCTGCAGCCTTTTTAAATGCAGAGCCGTTGATAAATAGAGAGTTACAGTAACAGTCTGTTTTTCGAGGGTGCTGGACTGTTGTATTTATAATAGGGAATGTGTTTTACATGAGAATTTGGATATTGTAATATGGTTCATTTGGCAATATCTTTCACTTGATAGTTTATATTGTACCCATGAAGTATGCACATTCTCATGTATATGTGACTAAAGATGTGTGTTGCGAGGGAAAGAGACATGTGGCAGTGTTGATGTAACCATAAACAACTGCTTCTCTGAGTAAATGTTTGTCCTTGTGTCTTTGCAGATTAAAAGACTCGAGGCCCGTCTGAGCAAGACTGACTGCACCGATAGTGAGGGACGTGAGCGCACCGATGGAGAGCGGTGGAAAGAAGACTCCTGCACCATATGTGAATGCGGAGTATGTTCAATACATAAATCAATATGCAGTAATGTTTTCGTATATCCATGTTTCTCATTGAGGCTGTCCAGGACTGCCCATTTTAAATGGCCCAGTTTTTTTCTTGTCCGGCACTCCTGCTTGTGTTTTAGCTCATCCAGCACCTCTTGGCATTACCGCCCTCCTGGCACCAGTGTCTCCACACAGTGTTTGTGTGTGCCGGCCACTTCTGTCTGCCTTTCATTCTTCATCTCTGACACTTTTTCAACGCAAACTGCTGGCAGAGGTGATGGTGGCCCCATGCCAGACCCAGCTGCGTCTGATCCTCTCCAGCCTTGTTTCACTCTCTTTCACCTTTTGTTGCCATCTTTTCAACTCATAGTTTATTTTGCTCACCACATCTGATAACACACCTTTCAGTTTTTCTCTTTTCCCTTGGCTTCCCCAAAACTATCTCTTTCCACGTTCCATACCTCACTCTAATTGGATTTTTTTTGGCAGGCAGAAGCACAATGAGAAGGACTGTCTGTGAAAGAATATGTTGATTCAACACATCATGTTGGTGCTCTTAAACAAAACGCTTCATTGTTGGTTTGTTCAGCACTGTTGTAATGCACCTTACTGGAGGCTTGGTATGGGCAAAACATTTCAGTTCCTGTTCTGTGCCGAAAAAAAGCACATGACAGGGCCAGCTCATGGCCACACATTAAAATCATTCATTCACACATTTTATATTCACATTATGTACATCTGAGAAGGGATTTCTTATTTAGACACATTTTCGGAACATACTTTATCTGTATTTCTTTAATGTGTTAATACAGTCTTGTGGTTTTTAGTTTTGCTGTATATAATAGTTTCTAGTTGCTCTATTCATGTTTTTGTGCTTTTTTTTTGTACATCCTGTTTTGTGATATCTTTTCTGCAGCTGGCCAGATCACAAACATTCCATCCAGTCTACTCTAATAGGATAACTGACCTGTTGCCCCTTCTTTGCACCCCTCCCCCCACCCCTCCCCCTGCAGGACACCCAGGTGACATGCTATGTGGAGGCTTGCCCTCCAGCTGAGTGCAAACGTCCTGTCAAGCTAAAAGGCGCCTGCTGCCCGGTGTGCCTAGAACAGGCAGATGTTGAGAAGCGGCAAAAATCAGACACCCGCCACAAATAACCCTCAGGACCCCCCCGACAAATACACTAGTGGCTGAAAGTCTGAGAGTCACACACAGACATCCAGAGAGAGGATGGGACTCATGAATGTGTGCCATCAACTGCCACCATTAGCCCCGATAGCCTCAGTTTTTGTTTTGTTTCATTTTGTATTCTTTTTTCATTGATTGGGGGAGGGGGGTGATTTCATTTTTGGATTGTTGCCTCCATCAGGGCCAGCAGCCTGAGGCTTGGTTTGAAATCCTCTGGCGACCAGCCAGCGATCACTAAATGGATTCATTTCTGAACAGAGAGGTGGATGGATGGATGAATGGGTAGATTGTAAGCACGATGGACAAACGTCTTCTCCTTGGTGGAGTCCACTGAGGTTTCTCACGTGTAACAAACAGCCACTGTGTTTGCTCTCCTGCGTACAACACTTGGTGACAAAACGCAGGGTCACCTGCTGTCGACAAGCAGGAAAGGGAAGTAGTTTTAAAAGCGGCAGCCATTTTGTTGTCTCACAAAGTTTTCTCAGGTTAGAGATGCTGAAAACCCGGTGCTATTTCCCCCCCCTTTTTTTATTAATGATTTAATCACTAAATACAAACCTTCAAAGTATTGTCTTTTGTATGCAAACAACCTATATACACTCAGTATATGCCTTTTTATGATAAATCACAATTGAAAGAAGGGTTTTATTTAAACTAAAAGACTGTATGAATAGATTTAGTTTGTTTTTCCCTCCCTATAAACATGCTTACATATGAAGATAATGTGAAGCCCTAGAAACATGTTTGTAATGCAAAAAAGAGATGTCTACTGATTACTGCTCTTCTTCCCTTGGACAACTTGTTAGCTGACTTACTTATTGTTTCTGCTGGCCTGTCCTGAACTTGAGTGAGGTGGAGCCGTGTAGCACTCCCCATTGCAGGACACTCAAACCAGCTCTTGCACGGCTGTGCTTCTTCCCAAGTTACATTTTTGCTTTCAGAAAGCAGTGAAAAAATATCCATTTTTACCACTGTAATGTTGTGACCTTTGTCCCAGTATTTTCTTTGGTCTCCTTAAGCCAAATGTATGATCTAGTTACTTCAAAAATTACATAAATAGCATATGTCTATCTATGAAACTATGTATGAATGTTGTCATGAGGTCAGGTTCTAGCCTTTGGTACTGCTAACTCTACCACAGCAGTATTATCTTTCTGGCCTGTTCAGATTTTTTTTCTTCATGTGTAGTCTTTAGTCCACAGACCACAACATTGAAGGACTTCTACTATAACTGTTCTTCTCTGCTGGGGTGGACCTACAGCTCTTTAGCTCCGGTTTAGACAAGGACACGCTTGCATTCCTTTGTCAAGCATCACTTTGACTCAAGTTTTTTTTACATTCTCGTGTATGTTCAGTGTTTGGCTATTTCCCCCTGTGAGGACCGTCTTCAGTGTTGATATAGGTTAGGAAAGCTGGTCCTGCTCATATTTCTTTCTCATGTTGAAGATTTTGAGACCGAGGTGACGTCAATCAGCAGACCATGTGTGGAGCCCAGGTTTCTCTAGCACTCTGACCCTCATTCGGCTGTAATTTAAGCCATATGAGAGGGGAAGCAAGGGTTATGTTGGGGGAGGAGTGCTGATGATTGGGATACAATGTCAATCAAAACAAGGCTCCACCATCTAGTGTGAGATTTATTCCACTGACCCCTGTCAGCGGGCTCCAAACATATACTGTGCTTAGACCACCCATTGTACGGCATGCACTGGCTCACCTAGTGTAACATAAGTCACGTTTTGTTTTCCTGTTTTGCTTCGCTCCTAATTATGGTGAAGTGGCTGCAGCTGCAGCGTTCCTTTCCATTGTTTTCTTTATGTGGTAACATCCTGAGCAAGCATCTGTCACTAAACAGAAAAAATACTCTCCGGAATGTACAATCCAGGATTCCAGATGAATTACCGGGCTGGCAGTCGCACTGGTAAATTGGTGTCATATCATATGTTTAAATATACTGTACAGGTTTGTACATTAAACTGTGTTTACAGCCGTTTCCAACAGTATTTTTCTCTCCGTTACTTTCTGGCTCTTCCAACAGAACATATATGTACACATCCTTTTCATGTTCTCCAATTTTATACGTTGAATTAAGTATTTTGATATATTTTCATAGATATGTATGAATGCGTTTGTGTGTGTCTCTGCCTCATTAACAGGCTAAATTAATTAACAAAACGTGTCCCAAGGTTTGGCTGTCAAAGCACTGTGAGCTCTCATCGTTACCAGTCTTCATATTCATATATCTGTTGTATTATTCATTTTTATTTTCTATTTTCACCATAGGTTCCCTCTTTTTTTTATGTCCACCCAAAAACCTCCCAGCTCCCAAGTGTTAATGGAATGCACTGCTCTGCTTGACTGAACATGCTTTACCTACACTGTCCCTTAACCAGTGCCCAATGTGGATATAATAGTACCTATCATGACATTTGTATTGTACGTTTGCCAAAGAATGGTTTGCACTGTAATGTATGCCTCTTGACAGTAGTAATAAATAAATAAGCCACATTTGAAATATAGTCATACATGTTGATGCCCGTTCTTTTTCAGCTCCTATGCTTGGTGCTAGTAGTTCTATTAAACAACAGATGAGATCAATCTAAACTATGTGACCTGCCATCAGCTCATTGATGCTCTGCCAATGCTCAGACATTTGGGGATTTTGATTTTGCTTATATGACAATACAATGTTTTGTAATTGACAGCAAACCTAAAACCAATGCCGTTTTGTGTTTTGGCTCTGCTTTATGGGTCTATAGCGCTAATTTTGTATTTTGAATTGGACTCAATTTTCTTACTTCGTATTTCCTGCACTTCCCTAAAGTGCATTGGATTTAGGTCTAATTAGCAAATGCTAGCCCACTAAACTACCAAGGTGGCATTGGTAAACATACCAGTTTAACATTAGCACGTAAGTCATCATGAGCATGTTAGCATGCTTACAGCCTGAGAGTCACTAGCATGGCTGTAGACTCTGACTTGTTCACCTTTGGCATAAGAGACAACACTATCTAAAGCAAGTGCATCCAAACAGGAAGCAGCTGTGAAACGCTTGTGGAAAGATAATGGCGAGGTGAGTTGCAAGTTCAGACTGTTGGTCGCGCTATTGTCTCTAGACCCACAAGGTTTTTATACCTGTACTCTGGAATTAGTTGATTTTGTGTTGATCTGTTCTGATTCAGAGACCGTCTCAAAAATAACAAGCTTCCCCCTTTCTCTCTGCTTTCACCATCCCCTTTCTTTATCTCCTCTATGTCCCTCTCTTAGTCTCTATACTCATCCCTGTAGACACAGTACTGGCAGCCAGGGCAGTGAGTGGACCGAGGCTGTGGAAAGTAAACTGGACCAGGAAATGAGGTTTCCAGTTGCTGCACAGATAAAAGCACCTTCATCTTCTCGCCAGGCAGGAAAATACATTATCCCTCTGACAACAAGGGACCTTACTTAGAGTAATAGGTCTATTCCTGGGAATTGCAAACATGAACACACAAACGCACATGCCCTTGATCTGGGTTATTTTCATATCTGGCCGTCCTGGCTGTTGTTTGAATGGAACCTGCACAGTTAAGTTGAAGATAGATGGACAATCTGATTATTTAATTAAGAAAATGCTGTACACGTCTAGAGCTAGATGTAGGCACACAATATGACACGCAAACCCAAAACCCCGGACCACACACAATCAGATGTATTCAACTGAGACAAAAGATTAGATCTGAATCTCCATCCAGTCCTTTTCAGATCTTGAAGCCATGTACAGAAAAGAGGCAAAGGGTAGTGGCATTCAGGGTTTGGACAGGACACAAGCCTGCAGCTGCACAAGCCTGGCTACCAAGCAAGCCTCTCACTCCCCACTCATCATGTAGCATACTGGAATTTCATTTAAGCAATTGGCTCTCCATGTTGCACCTCTCACTCGCCACGGTGGGAAATTCTTTCCCCTCGCCAGTGGAACGTCATTCCCATTTCCAGAGCAAGCTGGATGAAAGAGAGAAGTAATGTCCCCGGGGGGGGAGAGAGAATAGCTTTTGCATCCTGGGACTCAAAGGACTGCTGCGATGGCTTGTCACCTCTAAGAGTGTGGAAATGTCATGAGATGGCTTCCCGCCAGTGTTTTTGGCCCTGACAAACGAGCCCACTGAGTTAATTCTGCAGGTGTTTCCACGGGTAGTTTCTGTATTTTTAAATCAGCTTGGGAAGGTGACAGTCTTACCTGCTTGGAATCACAAGGGATGCAGTCCAATGGTAAACTCATGTTTTACTTATTGTGAATGACACTATTCTTACTTCGTGTCATTGACGTGATGGAGATGGTGGAGCTTGAATGTGAAGTTTGTCCTGATGGTGGCACAAGAGGAAGGTACCATGATTGTCCAAAATCGAAAAGGTTCATCCTCTAAACAATTGGAATACCTTTCTCTTTTTTTGTATTTCTAATACAATGTACTCACAAACACCTTCCACCTTCTGACTCTAGCAGGGGGTAACCAGGCACCTGCCCCTTTTTTTTGCTTATTGTTTGGGTTTTCTGGCAACAAATGCACTGTCTTGGTTCACTCTCACCGCTCTCATCAACCTTATTTCCAGCAGCATCAGGCAGCTTTTTCAGCCAAATGTTGTCTATATCCAGAAATTCTGCCGGATTTCACTTTCTTCGTCCGGATGTCCGGTACCTTCCGCTTTCTTTGTGTTGGAATTTTTAATTTCAGTGGATTCATGAGGTCTATGGTTACCTGCTCCTCAGATCTCTGCAGGGTAAATCCAGACAGCTAGCTAGACTATCTGTCCAATCAGAGTTTTCTGATGCACAACTAAAACAACCTTTGAACGTACACATGTTCCACCAAAACAAGTTCCTTCCTGAGGCGGTTTTGCAGCAGCTCCATGGCTCTGCCCGGTGCTCAGTGCTGCCCATGACGATTGGTTCACAGAAATGCCAATAAACCAGGACGTTTTTCTCCCATACCAGATTGCCGTGTGGACTAGCCAGACCCTTCTCCACAAGTTGCCGCACAGCAACCGCCTACCTGCAAGAGCGTTTATAATACTGTATACTGTTTTAATACTATGTATGCTGTCCATTCATAGAGCAAGAGCGATCCTCAGCTGCTCTGCCTGAGGTTTTTACCACGGTAAAATGTTTTTTGGGGAGTTTTTTTGTCAGATGCGAGAGTTTAAAGGACAGAGGGTGTCGTATTCTGTACAGATTATAAAGCCCTCTGAGGCAAATCTGTAATATTGGGCCATAATAAAATTGAATTGAAAAGCAGCTGCTGTTGAAGCCAGGCGGTTACCGCCAGAAGTTCAGCACAGGGATCAAAACCGAGTTACCGTGCAACGGTGTAAACGCCCCTTGAGCAAGACTTAGCATTTCTAGATACAGCTTTTCCAAGCCACCGTGTTAAGTTTCTGTGTCAGTCCTTAGAACCCTCGTATTCCAAAGGAACAGTATGGTGGGCAGTTTGTTGTGCCCAGGAATGCTTCTGCTCAGGTTGCATGTGATTTCACTGTCCCATTCCTAGAACAGCATCTTAAGTTCTTACAAATAAAATACAATTCTTGCTTTGGTATTACGGTCTATAACCTGAAAGAGACCCAAGGTTTTGGAATTGCCTTTTAGATGAATTGATATCATTGGCACCTTGCTATGATTGACATTTTTGATTCCTATAGGTGTACACATGTACATTTGGCTACAATATCTTCCTCATGGTTGGGTTATTAATGGTATAATGTCTGTATAATAGCCTAGTGTGCGTAATGTGTGTGTGTGTGTGTGTGTGAGAGAGAGAGAGAAAATGTATGAATGTATACTTCAGCACTTCCACACCTGTGTTCCACTTTCCTCTCCAGTCCCTGATGTCATTCTCAGCTTTTGTTGTTTCCAATTCCCAGCGTTTAAGTTACACTAATTCGATTTACGGCTGTAACACAGCGCCAAGTGGAGTGCTACATTTGACCTCTCTCCCCCTGGGGGGAGACTTTCTCCCCCGTATGAAAATACCAAACTCCTTTCTCAGGTCTATTAACTGTAATTACCTAAACAGAATATATAGACAAAACAGCAGATAAGAGGAGGTAAGTTATCTATTCAATGTCATCCATCATAGATATGATTATGTCGAATCTGTGTGTGTGTGTGTGTGTGTGTGTGTGTGTGTGTGTGTGTGTGTGTGTGTGTGTTGGGTTGTGTGTGTGTGTGTTGTGTGTGTGTGTGTGTGTGTGTGTGTGTGTGTGTGTGTGTGTGTGTGTGTGTGTGTGTGTGTGTGTGTGTGTGTGTGTGTGTGTGTGTGTGTGTGTGTGTGTGTGGTGTGTGTGGTGTGTGTGAGGTCAGGGAGTGGAGAGCTGGGCAGGGAGTTGAGAAAAAACATACAGTTCCTACAAAGTAATTGTTGCTGATAGAAAGCCAAGCTAATCTGATGTGAGGACTGGCTGAGCGCCTGGCTGGTGGATGACTGACTGGCAGATGGGATGACTCGGTGCATGACCGGCTGACTGATAGGCTAACTGGTTGATTTGCCTGCATTCCTCAGTGGACACCAGCGGTGTACAGTCTGACCCAGTGTGATAATCCCCTTGCAGCCAGGACCCCTAATCAGATCTCCTCCAGACCTGAAATGGGCTACCTAATGGGGATAGCCAACTGAAGGAATGTGTGTTCACATGCACACAAGCACATACACACCCACTGCGGTGTCAAAAAGAACTACATGTCTGCAAACATCAGTATTTTCCTGAATGTAAGACATCGTGGACAAGAGAAATGAACTTGGCTGACGTTTTCCTCCCAGACGTTGGGGAATTTTGGTTTGAGATGTGTGAAAAGTGCATTATATTACCAAAACTGCAGAGAGAGAATTGGATGCTTTGGATACACATCTAAATCAAAACATATACACACAGGTTTTTATCAGGGGAACTTTTCCTAATACGACACATCTTTGCAGAGGAACAAGCCACAACACCAGCTGTGAGCCAAACACTGTAAACAGTGTCGGATTGACATCTGACACAAAACTAAGGAGAACTCCTTTCTGTTGTGATATTCAATATACAAAATATAACCTTTGAGGGCTGCTGTGTGCTCCTGTTGTATTTCTGTGTAGTTCACGTTTTTGCAGAATAGTTCTTTTTGAGTACTTAATGCTCAAATCTCTTCATTGCTGTCATATTGGAATACTTTTCAAGCGTACATGTAGCATTTCCAACCAGGCATATACAGCAGCAGTAGCAGTAGTAGTAGTAGTAGTACCAGTAGTAGTACCAGTAGTAGTACCAGTAGCAGTAATATTTCTGGTGGCACCGGAGCAATCATAGTGGATATAGACTATCCAAGCAAATGAGTAAATGACTAAAGTCTGGCAAGATAATTAGCATTAAATATGTTTTTCCTCATCAGAATTAAAGCTCTGGGGAGTAGTTTCTGTCTCCCCCATGAGGAATTCTAAGTAATGACAAACAAAACTGTCGACGCAAAGAGATGAACAAAAACACATTTAGCGCAGTAATCCCTGCACGGGCTGAATCACCAACTATAATGTGTCTACCCAGACAATATACCAGGCTGCTACAATAAAACCCTTAAGCTGGGATGACGCTTGGGACAATGAATCATAAGTATAGGACTTAAATGAGTAACATTTAAAAACCTATTAAAGTGGGGTTTAAAACAGACCCCTCATGGAAGGCATTAGGGATCCACTCTGGGAAAATGTATCCTCAAAGGAGAACTCCTCTGCGGCGCCAAAGATAGCACACAGTGCTACATTGTTACAGCCTGTCCCTAACATGTGAGACTAAAAAGAGTTATTTGGAATGAGCCTTTGGCTACAGGGTCTCTAAATCATCACAGTAAAATGGACTTTTACAAGATGCTGTTTTTTTGAAGATAAACGGACGGTCATACATCATCTAAGGCCATAATTCCCATTCTTTGACTGTAGTGTTATGATGATGGTGAACTTTAAAGTTGCACTAATCAATATTTTTATTTCAAAAAGGATGAAATGACTGTGGATAATGTAAAAGGTGTCGCTCTTAGTGACAAACCCACAAAGAATCATTACAACGGTGCAGCTCCCCTCGGCTCTATGAAGCATTCAGTATCTTTCAGCTCGTTGTTTTGGTTTTAAGGCTCACAACTTGTGGCATGGTCAGTCTCCCTGCTTGTCAAAACCGTTCCAGCTGCAGCAGCCAGCTGTTTGATATTGACAGCTATTGATGATGTTGGTTTTTACACCCCCCGATCACTACTGCACAGACTCTAATTCCAAAATGACTGAATGGTTGCGCTTGTACCCGGTATATTACGGCTTCACTTTAAGGCAATGGGAGGACTTTTATTTATTTTTTATTTTATTTTTTACAGCCTGTAGTGCGACTCCGCCGGTCATGTTGACAAAACTTGAACTACGTGCAAATTTGCTTTGCCACCAAAAGTGAATGTTTTATTTCCATTGAATGGAAGTGAATGGAAGGTGGTAAATTGCCAAATGTTATTTTGCGCAGGTGTGCCTTTAAATCACAGGTGATGCAGCAGGTGATGGGTCAGGAGGAGGAATAAAAGGTGAGGAATAAAAAAAACATTGCGAAACAAGTACATTGTGTCTGACAGGTTTCTGTGGCTCAGGAGTAAGTAGAGGGATATGTATGATCAATGTAGGATCTTCTTCTTCCTCTGAGAACCCAAAAATCCTTTTTTGCTAAAGCCAAAACCAAGAATCTAAAATCATAAACCACAGAAATAGAAAACTGTTGCTCAATTTGGTGTGTGTGTGTGTGTGTGTGTGTGTGTGTGTGTGTGTGTGTGTGTGTGGTGTGGTGTGGTGTGTGTGTGTGTTGTGTGTGTGTGTGTGTGTGTGTGTGTGTGTGTGTGTGTGTGGTGTGTGTGTGTGTGTGTGGTGTGTGTGTGTGTGTGTGTGTGTGTGTGTGTGTGTGTGTGTGTGGTGTGTGTGTGTGTGTGTGTGTGTGTGTGGTGTGTGTGGTGTGTGTGTGTGAGAGCAAAGAGGAAGAGACACAGCTCTGTGATATGCATGCGTACAACTTGCATGGCGTACAGGGACACCTGACTGGAACAGAGTCATCATTAATGTTACCAATAACTTATTTTCCTTCTCTATTTCACCACATGATCTGGCATTTTAATGCAAAAATGTTATGACATCTGGTTTTTGAGTGGTGCAGTGTGCTGTGAGAGAGGCGGAGATGTAGTTGACATGTTTTGATTTTGTACGTTTTTTTCTATCTCTACAATTCCTGCAATCGTTCATAAAAGAAACAGCTGCACAGGCAGATCATGGCTCACCAGAGACTAAGGGGCAGGTGGTGTGGAGAGACAGTCAACTCACTGAGGACACCTGGTGGGCAGGTCCTATCCCACCCCAGTCAGGTCCTGCTCAGACGTGAATTCTTGTGTCCAGATGTATCCCGACTGTGCCTGGATCCAGCTGAGTTTAACTGCAGTTCACATCTGGCATTCAAATGGGTCTAAAACGTCTCGGGTAAAATATCAATTTGATTCAGTGATTTATATTGCGTAATGTCAGTTCTGGAATCCCGTACAGTTAACTTCTGGGACCAGCTGGCTCAAAGTTAGCAATGCCAAAGAGGTTTAAAATGCACAAGGGACTAAGGAACAACCAAACCCAACAGATAATGATGAGGTACAGTATATAGAGTGTATGTACATCAGTAGCTTGCAGTGTGTAATATACGGTTAGATTAACGTGTGGCGTGGCAACAAACAGGTATGGAGCCAAAGTAAGAGAAGACCGTCCAACAGAGAAACCCCAGCACAGATGTTACAGGATTGAACAAGCTGTAAGGCAAAGCCAGCAAAACAAACAGGCAAGCAAACAGAATGGGAGGGTTGTCAAGAGAAGGGAACTAAAGAACTAACAAGCTGCTGGTGAGGGCTTCTTTACATACAATAAATCACATGGAACACTGAGAGGGTAAAAGATCATCCATCATGTAAAAAACTCAAAGCTTACTGAGGACATCCAGTGGATGAAAAAGGAGTAATTGGGCTGGAAAGTATTTATAACATTAGTTTTTAACCCAAACAATATCTTATTGAATCATGTTGCTCATCACATCTACCTGAACTATAATTGAAACTAGGGAGCTCCGGCCTCATTTTAAAAGAGACGAAAGACTGGCAGGGACTGGCAAGGGAGTTATTACGCAACACGTTTGTCGGGGGTGCTGTGGTTAAAGTTATTTCGCAACAGTCTGATGCTGGCAACACATCACATAACCAGCAGATCTGCCCTGCGTAACTGTGGCTTGACCGTGACATCAAACCTTCCAGTTAGTACTTCTGTGAAGTACTACGGAAGCGTATTTCTGCCATGCCCAAAAAAGAAAAACGTATCAGTAATGCGTACTTCTGTGATAAGTTAACTGTTAGAGTTTTTCATGTTTTAACGCAATACATACAAAATACACGTTTGGATTAAGCTCTACTTCATGCTTGGGCTGAGACATTAAAATATCACATTGTGACACAGAATTTCACATTTTACAGCATTATTATGTAATGATTAAAAGGTTTTTATCAAAAGTGTAAAATGGAGTTCTATCTGCAGGGATTTTTGAGACAAACTTTCAATTCTATTTCAGAATGAATGTTACAAAATGAACTTTTTCAGAGGCAGTTTAATAAGAGAGTGCAACAGAAAAATACAATGAGATATACAAAATATTAACAAAAGCCTTATAACAAAATAAGGAATGTATATGGTTTGAGAAAATGTGTGGACAAGAACTCTTCAGTCAACATCATACATATGAATACACGAAAACAAGAAGTTGTCATTTGTGACAGTTACAAGATAAAGATATCCAAATGTGTCAAAGTTATACATCAGTGCCTCTAGACATAGTTTTAAAGATAGCAACAAGCATGTAAGACTCAAGTATTTTCTCAAAGCGGTGCCTTTTAGACCAGTTTGGAAAAATAAGCTCTCTACAATATTACAAGATCTTATATTGAAGATAAGTTGCTCATGTTGGCTGAGAAGTCAATGGATTTCAAATACACTGCATTTTTTTATTTAAGCACATTTTTGCACAGAAGCTTTCACCTCCACTGTGGCTACAGCAACGGAACAGCCCGGGGAAGGAAGATGAGAGGCGGCTCGATCGGAGCCATTTCTAATCAGAACCTCTAAAGGCTTCACACCACGGCAGTGTCATGCGCTGAATGATGCCACGTTGCTGGAGCCGTCTAAAGACATGCGGCCCGAGATGCAAACATCTGATGTCCCGCGTGACGAGTGACCATTGTAGATGTACTTTTTGCTAAAGCACCATAAGTCCAATATTATTTGCTTGAAGTGGCTCCTGAACTTCACCCCAATGAAGGCGTAGATGATGGGATTGAGACAGCAGTGCAGGTAGGCCACGCTCCTGGAAATGGCCAGAACCTGGAGTTTAATCCTCTCTGCCTCACAGCCTCGCTGCTTAAAAAGAGACAAGGTGTGGTCCAGCAGGGCCACGTTGTAGGGAAGGTGGCACACGATGAAAACCACAACAACCGCCAAAATCACCCGGACGGCCTTGTGCCTCTGGCTACTCTGCGCTTTCAGCAAGGTGAACACGATGCTGGAGTAGCTGAACACCATCACCAACAGAGGCAGCAAGAAGCCAATGGCCATTTGAAGGCTGGGAACCACCACCTTCACTAGCTTTGCGGTCTCATTCTTGCTGAAAGAAAGTTGACACATCACAGTGACACCCCCAGTCTTCAGCAGATTCTGCTCTTCAAAGCGCTCAGTGTAGAGGAGCGTGGGCAGTGTTAAAACCACAGAAAACAGCCAAACAGCTGAGCAGATGAGGCGGCTGTAGGTCAGGGTGCGAGCGCGAGCACCAAAGGATTTTCTCGCCCAAACTATAGCAATGTAACGGTCGCCACTAATGCACGCGAGCAGGAGCATGCCACTGTAGAGGTTGACACTGTAGGCTGCCCTCAGGATCTTGCAAGCCACAAGGCCCATGAACCAACTGTGCTGCTCGTTGTATATGATGAACGGCAGAGCTAACACAAAGATCAGGTCTGCCACAGCGACGTTGTAGAGATAGACATCGGTCATCGTCTTGGTTCTTTTGTAGAATATGTAGGTGAAGATTACAAGGGCGTTGCCGATCAGGCCGAAGGCACAGATGATGGAATGGATGTATGTTTGGGTGATGACCTCCACGGGGTTAGGGTCGAGGTTGCAGAGCTCCTCATCCTCTTCTGTGTAATAATCCTCATAGAGGGACGTGACCAACGTGTTAACCATGTTTTTGATCTGGAAAAGAAAAGATGACAATTTGAAGTAATAATAAAGCAATTGATAATAGAGAAGTTAGTAATAATTAGGGGAATCCTACAAAATGTCAACATTTCCCGATCAAATTTGGTGTTTTCGTTTTGATGGTCTATATTCACAACGTTCCACTACTCCGGTGCCACCGGATATCGCGCCAGGTGGCACTCTTTTCGGCTGGATGTCTGTTACCTTACCGCTTTCTTTGTGTTGTAATTCGAAACTCGGTGGATTAATGAGGACGACGGTTAGTGACTCCTCAGATCTCTGCAGGGTGAATCCAGACAGCTAGCTAATCTAATCTAATCTGTCCAATCTGAGTTTTCTGCTGCACGACTAAAACAACTTTTGAACTTTCCTCCGGTCTGGCAATGCAACACTACATTTTAATACTGCTTATTTATAAAAGGAAGTGATGCTATATAACTAAATACATTTACTTTAGCAGTGGATTAAAGTACAGTTTTGAGTTACTTTACTCAATCATTTTCATCGTATACTACATTATAAGAAATAGTATCATATATTATATATATATATATATTCCTAATATAGGAAATATTGTACTTTTTACTCCTATATTTATGTGACTCCTATCTCTTCTAAGTAATTTTCACATTAGGATATTACACCAAGAATTTACCAGCTATGATTCAGTGCTTTGCTATTAAAGTACTTCAAATTGGCTACACACTGACGTTATAACAGTAAGTATAATATCCAATGATACCGTACATTTGTGTTATTAACCCTGTGAAAGGAGTTTTTTTGCATAATGACTACTTCTGACACAATGAATACATCTTTACTTAGTTCTAGTGGCCGGAAAAGTACTTAGATATTTTATTTAGGTATAAGTTACAATACCACAGTGCATTCATTGTTTTATTTTAGTAAAAGCACATGTACTCAAAATACTAACCCTCATGTTGTCCTCATGTTTTCAGTTTTTTTTTATCACAAAAAAATGGGCCTTCCAAATAAGCCCTAAAAATGTCAGCATTATAAATATCAAATGACTTTGAAAAAACATCAAAAAAGTACCCACAACATTGAAAAAGTGACAAAAAAGGTTTAAAAAAAAAAAAGCAATAATAGTGTTCCATGGTTGACGGAAGACAACACAAGGGTTAAAAGGTAAAATATTCACTGTGGAGAATGGCCCATTTCAGAATCAAATACGTTACATTATATTATTGGATCAGAATTATTGATGCATTAATGTAGAAGCATCACTTTACTGTCAATAATGCTCTGGTTGATTAACTATTTTTTTTATATTGCTAGGTAGCTTAATCATACATCATTTATTACTGGATTATTTTGTCTTTTAATAATATGACCAGGCTTAGTAACCAGTAAGTGAAACTCTCAGATGAATTTAGTGGGCTTAAAAGTACAGTATTTGCCTTCAAAGTGGATTAAAAGTATGGAAGTACGATAAAATTGAAATTCTGAGTACCACAAAATTTGACTTACTGAAAAAACATTAAGTGGCAGGGAGAGGATGGATGGAAAGTGGTACCAAAAATCTAGCACATCATTTAGATTTTTTTTGAGTTTAGTGCAAAGCGTGCACCCTGTACAAACAGCTTTTTTTTTGCCCTATACGAATAAAAGCCATTGTTCTAGTTTAGCTCTTCCTCTGGGTTTGAATGACCCAATTTCAGCCCTATTAGACCTTAAGTGAACACACGCAATGGTTGGCTGCAGGTGCTGCACTCTGTGCTCTGTCTGATCTTAAAGGCTGATAAAATCCTAGACATCAAAGCTCTGTGATGTCTTATCGAGAATCAGCAAGTGTGTAGGAAGGCGCCCAGTGTGGAGCGAGGTCAGTGTAGAGCAACAGACTGAGGATCTAAAAATCTAAATCTAAAAGAAAATGATCAAGGAGCTTCTCTGTGTCACACCTGAACAGCAGATTTCTTTCCGTTTTAAGTGATGGATATTAAATTACACGGACCAACAGCATAGCACAGAAATGAACATGGTTTCTCCTCTATGAAAATAGTAGCATGAGAGAAACTTGAGCTTCAACGTACTTCTTCAAAAACCTGATATGATGATATCTCTTTTACTTCTCCCAAGCAACGAGTAGGAATATTTTTAGTGTGGTGCAATGGCACTAATAGATGAGGAAGGTATAGGGTTTTGTACCCATCTGTGTGGGATAGATAACAGCGCGAGAAAAAGGGTCAGCCTTTTGTTTAGAAGCGCTTTTTTGAGAACTTCACTGTTCTGTAAATATTATTTACACATGTTACAGAACTGGTAGTTCTGTAAAAGTGTTCCTTCTGTGTGATGCGTCATCTGTTAAAACTCTGAAACTGTGACAGGGTTTATCAAATGTAAAAGTTGTACAAAAAAAAAAATCTTTTTGAAGGTTGAAAACGGATTGTACATCAATTTTTAAATGATCAACGCAATTTTGCGCTTTAAAATGAAAATAACACCCTTAAAGTGCATTCCCACACATAGATGCTACTAAATAAACAATACACGGACACAGTAAAATGCACCATGCAGTTGCCAAACTGAAGAAAATCCTCCAGCAGAGAATTTGGAGCCTTTTCTTTGTGCTTCTATTTTCTGTTCAGAATATACATACCTTGCAGAATGATGATTCTCTCGGTTTAGTTCTTTATCCTCAGGGGCCGACGCCTTTGAGTCAAAAGAGAGTAAAAGAAATGTTCCTCCCGTGTACCAGAGCTTCTTATAAGCTGCTTATAGGACAGAGTTCAGCATGGGGGCTCATATGTCACAAATAGTGCACGCCTAAAAAAATCACAAGAAGGAGATAAAGCCAAAGCCACATTCTCACAGGTTGTGCTTCTGTGTGTGAGCATCAGTGATCTTTCTCCTTTTGATGTCACATGCAGGGACATCCTCCCCCTTGCTTGCTGAATGCAAATTCGTAGGTTAGTGTTGATTTACTGCAAGTTGGCTTGATTTACCACAGTTGTTCAGAGTATCAACAACTACCACTACTGCTGAGACACAAATGGCTTGTTTTTGTGAGCAACTACTGAGTATGGCGTCACACTTGTAGTCAATTACAAGACAACAAGTCTCCTAAAGAGACAGTGGAAACCATCTCTCTTTCTTCACGCCCTCAAACCTCAGTTTGGTTTTGCGGAGAATTTGTTTCCCTTATTCGGAATACTTTTGTTTTCGATTTTGTTTTTCGATTGCCGTCTTAGGTTTTGTATTTTCTGTTATTTTATTTATTATTATTATTTTTTGTATTATTTTTTTTTATTTTGTATTTTATTTTCTGTTATTTTAAAGGAACTTTTGCATTTGTTTTTTGCCTATACTATACTTGTTTGTCTTCTCTTTTTGTGGTTTTCTGCTTTTAAAATTGTAGTTTTTTGTTTGTATTCTACTGTTGTAAACCTTAACTTAGTCTTATAAATCTGTTTTGATATTTTTACAGCGTTTACTTTGTTCTGTGTCAGGCTAGTGGTTTGAAAGGAAGTCGATCTGGGCTACACTGTGATGTGTACGACAATACAACAATACAGAGTGTAGTTGCTTTAACTCAACATGACCAGCAGATAGAGTCGTTTCAGTGGATAAAAGTTAGATCTGAGAACTTTAAGACGAGTTGGAATTTGTTTGTTTCTTTTTCCTAATAACTAATTAAATTAAATTTTATTTATTGTATCAAATAAATCAAATCATAACAAGAGTTACTACACTCTCTAATTGTTGCAGGGCGTAGCAGGACGTAGCATGGCAGGGAACAACTAACAATTAATTGATACAGCGTGCCCGGATAGCTTAGTTGGTAGAGTGGGTGCCCATACATGGAGGCTTACTCCTCAATACAGCGGGCCAGGGTTCAACTCCAACCTGTGGCCCTTTGCTGCATGTCATTCCCCCCTCTCCCCCCCTTCATGTCTTCAGCTGTCCTGACAATAACAGGTCTAAAAATGCCCAGAAAATGTTCTTTTTTGGCATTTATTTTTGACAGGACAGCTGAAGACATGAAAGGAAGAGAGAGGGGGAATGACATGCAGCAAAGGGCCGCAGGCTCGCTGCTTCGAGGATTAAACCTCCACATATGGGCGCCCGCTCTACCAACTGAGCTATCCGGGCGCCCCCAGAAAATAATCTTAAAAAGTAAACAAAAAAAGTAGTTGATATGAACAGAATGCTAGATCTCATATGTCATTTTCAAGTCATTATTTGCAGGAATGTATTGGAGGGTCATCACTATCTCAAATAAGATTTTATTTGTATATTCAATCTTTTGGGCCCCATTTAAAGCGTAATGATATACTCTTTATGTGACATTTGTACAATATATGTCACAGTTACTAATCATGGTTTAAGGTGTTTTAAGTAGACAAAGAAAAACTTATTTCTTCTTAAAGTAGCCTAATACACTTTTAACAGCTTATGGTGGAGGTAAAGAACTGTTTGTTGCAATTGAGATAAAACCTTAATTATCATAATTTTCAACACAACGGACTCTTTGAATGCCATGTAGGGGAACCTTCGTCCCTCTCTTAAACTTAGAGCAGAACTCTTACATCCACACCCATAAGCAAATACAACATTTTATAATTACTCAGAGTGAAAAGATGTAGTTGAGGGGTAAATAGAGGTTTTCATCAAGGTAAGACTCAATTGGCAAGGTTGTGTTGAGAGATTCAAAAGCCGGCTGCATCAAGCAAGAAGTTGATAGTAAAAATGTTTGCTTTTCAAAATAAAGGTTTTTCTAACTTAAAGAGCTGTAAAATACACGCTCAAACCCCAAACTCAACCCCTTTAGTTACATTTTAGTTGAAGTTGGTTTTAACCTGTTCTCATCACACACAAGACATGTGGAGCAGATGCTGGAAGGTCCTGGACCGTCAGTGGACCCAGTTAAGTCAAACTGATAAATCCAACAAATAATGCTGTAAGCATTAAAAAAAAAGCCTGTTTAAATCAATGACAGGTTTCAATATGATATGACAGTGTACTTGTTGGTACTTAAAGGGGACTTGGTAGATGAACAGCAGATACTAGTGTTCGCTACCATGTGGCAGTGGTGACCCAATTTGAGGCCCCTTGTCACTCCACGATGGAAGTAGTGTGCAGATTTGAGTCGCGCATGCGTCACTTTGCGACAAGTAGCCTACAAGATGCTAACGAGAGACTTCTGTAATGTCAACACAGTAGAAATGGACCTACTTAACAAAGTTGGTTCACTGCTGGCTACAAGTCAGCAATCAAACACAACAAAGGTTGTCAGTTGAATGGCGTTTTGAGCGTTAGCAACCAAACTATCACAGATAGCTACAACCTTTTTGAAATGGTTCCCATCTTTTGTTATTGTTTGTAATGAGAAAAGTTTAGCATTTCATGGATTTCACAAATTTCAGTATGACATGTTATGCTGTAAACCGTTAAAATCTGAGCATGCGCGACTCAAATCTGCACTCGACTCACATCAGGGAGTGACTCCCCTATCCAATCCAGCCTTGCCTGTCTCTATGATTTTCTTCCTGCTTTGACCATGGTAACTCTTTTTTGACCCCAAAAAACTTTCTCAAACTGAAAGTTTAAGTAGGCCCTGCATATTCAGGGGGCAGTAGGCCCTCTTTGTGTTAATTTTTTTCACGTTAAGGGAGTAGCCTGCTCAACTCTTTGAACTTTGGTGGCTAGTTTTAATTGAGTATTTGGTTTTCATGCCTAGGCCTATCATATGTAAATAAAATATTCAAGGACATTGAAATAGTCGAGGTCTGGGATCTTTACCAACCTGAGGAGAGTTATAGGCTACTAGAGTCGAAGTCCTGTGACAGAAAATTCAGCAGCAACTCTTTTGATAATTCAGACCATTTGGTTATTTTACACTCAACTAAACTTTTATGAAATAAATCAACAGTAGTAATAGTCGAATTTTATTTTGAAGGCAATAGTCGGAAGTGCAGTTTTGTTTCATCGTTGACGCACTTTCTCATACCTGACTGCGCGCGCGACCGGTGTGGGCAAGTCCAAAGCCTCGCGGCAACTCGCTCTGCAGGTTATCCCGGTGAATCACTCCTCAGTCGGCTATAAGTAGGACAGCTTTCCTCATGGTTTTATTTTCCTTTTCGCGCTCCCAACAGGGACTTTGTTTTCAGACACCATGAGTAAGTCCAACAGCCTGAAAGTAAAGGGCTTTTTTAAATCCAAATCACTTGATAAAGACAGCAAGAACCTGAAACGGTCGGACACCCTCAAAGATGGAGTATCGACTTTACCGACGAGCCCCGGTCCCCTCAGCCCGGGACACAACGCCACATTGGCCGGCGATGTTGTACCCATTCCCCCAAAAGAAAAGAAGGGAAGGCGGCTGTTGTCATTCAAGATAAAACGGAAGAAATCCAAGCGCAAAGAAGAAGGAGAGGAGGTGTTCTTCACTGATGAAGTGGGCAGCTTCAACAAACAACTGTAAGATAAAAACCAGTTGATTAATGATAAGATGTTCCCCCTGTTTTTAAGGCCATGCTTTAAGTCTAAAATAGGCCTACATGTTGATCTTTGAATATGAATACCATACAAACTTAAGCCAGTCTGCATGAACATTTTGGACTTTTAACTGTAACAATGTAATTGTTTTGAATTAGCAAACAGATGTATGCCACAATCTCCCATTTATTAAAAATAATGGTCTTTAGACCCCTTATCAGGGTCATTGTTTGTCAGATATAATCATATCAATTGCATTTTAATCATTGTTTACTCTGGAGGCTTGGTGACACTGCTGCAAAAAAAGAAAAATCCTAGACCTACTTTTTCCTTCTCTTGATATGTAAATGTAATAGTGAAACTATGGGCCCTGAACACTCCCATATTGACCCCTGACAGTCATAAGACCCCAATTTGGAAACCAGTGCACCATATTTCACAAGCTGACAACTTCATGAAAACAAACCACTGTGGAATTGAGCTGAGGTTGAGCTAGGTTAGTCAAGTTTGTAAGTTGCAGACAGGTAAACAGATACAGGGCGGAGGATGTGTGGTTAAGCACCAGATGCTGTTGCGTTGCTAAGCTCAAGGAAGTTCAAATATTTAATTTGACATGTTAGGTCTTCCCTCTGTAGGAAGTTGTTGAAAGTGAATGTGAAAACACAGACTGACCCTATTGTGTTTTGGTGCCCTTGGGCAAGGCGCTTGACCGCCATCCCTTCCCTTCAATCCTTGTTCATTGACCAACAGTGCAAGACTGGCAGCGAATGTCACTGTGAAGCAGTAAATATACATGCGGAGTCACTCTTCCCTGGATAAATTCAAGATTTAAAAAAAAAAAACTGGTTAACCTCAATTGGTCACAATAATGACATAGATACTTCCAGTACTTTATGTAACCAGAGATATTTTTTTATATTTTTCTTCTATTTAGATCCAAATGTTCTGCTTCCAAGCCAGCTTGTGGATGAATTGAGATTTATTGCCCGGTCTGACTCAGGTGTTATTATCACCTGTCAGGATAACGTACTCTGACGGAGGGCACGCATTGCATAACAGTAAATGCTGAACTGAAAAACCTGCGGTACGGGTGTTACACATTTCCCTGTTCAGTCCAATTATATGTGGCTCAATGAAGTTGATGTTGTGTCTGAGCAGGTCTGGTACTGAGAGGTAAATGACTAATACAAAAGACAGAGTGGGGGCCCAACATGTACACATCGTAATAACAAACGGCTGACTCATATGAATTAGCATGCACTATTAATTATATGTCTTATCCACTTAGCTTAATCGGTGTACAATTTTGAAATACTGACACTGTTGTGCATCAAAATAATGTTCTCTTTTTAAACTCATCATTGGTTTGAAAGCTGCTGTGATTTTTTTTTTTTTTTTACGTTTACACATGGCCGGCTAATTTCATTACGGACATTTAAACCTCTTCGTTTTACAAAATTACATTGTGCACAGCTTTCAGTTTGTTTGTTTTCTTCAGAAAAGTGTTCATTTACACATACCTGTGTATACTGTGTATGCCCTCAATCCTGTCAAGAGCATGCCAAACCTGTAGGTGGCTGTGTAACGAGAAGCTCAAGCCCACATTAGCCAATCAGAATCCAGAAAATAGCAACAACAGCAAAAAATCACTCCCTCTCTCTTCTCTTCGTCACTTCCTCGGCTGCCTAAACCTCCACATCTGGCCTGAGGTTTTAGAAATAATCATTTTCAGAGGCGAATTCTCCATTTGCGTGTAAACAAAGGTCACAAACAAAGGGAAATGTCTCTCTTTTTCTAAATAACTACATACGTGTAAACAGGGCCTTATATACTTCCAACATCTGCAGGCAAGCACATTTCCATTGCATTTGGAACTTTCAGGTGCAGTCTGACTTTTATAGATGAAAACTATTTTCTATATAACCACTTGCTGTGGCGGCTAAGGCTGCTAAGGCTAGAAGAATTGTGAAATAAGATAAAAGACAATTACTTACATAGCCAACAGATTTGGAGAAACATTATCCGTTGTGCTTATGGGTACCTGATGTGCATTTCCACAGTTCAACAGAAAAAATAAAAGTATAACCAGTTTGCCACAAACATTTACATATAAGGTTTTCATTGGAGCTGAAAAGTTATTCATTGAATAGATTAGTTGATCGTTATGATTTTAATTGCCAACTCTCAAAATCATTTTTCAAGCAAAAATACCAAACATTTGCTGTTTCCTGCTTGTGTAAACTGAGAATTATTATTACTCCCAACAATTTCCCTAGAGAGACCAAAACCAACACAACAAACAGTACATTGATAATGTAAATAATAATAATGTCTGCTGTCAAAGATTTTGCCAATGCTGTATATACCACGTAAGCTCTCCCTTAAATACTGTACCTCTGGTTGTATGATAGCAGAGGTTTTGAATCTAGGGGGTGATCGGGGGCCTAATTTGGCATCACTGCTGGTGTGATCCCATTGCTAAATGGTCTCTAGTATGGCTGCTCGATTATGGAAAAAAATAATAATCACGATTATTTTGTTGCATTTGTTGAAGTTAAAAAACAGTGAAAAGTAGTGAGTTAAACAAATCAGCAGTGAAAACATCTTGAAATGTGAAATTGCCCTTAAAGGTTCCATGAAATGCTGCTTTTTGTTTGCTTTTATATAGACCTTAGTGGTCCCCTAATACTGTATCTGAAGTCTCTTTTACATAGACCTTAGTGGTCCCCTAATACTGTATCTGAAGTCTCTTTTATATAGACCTTATTGGTCCCCTAATACTGTATCTGAAGTCTCTTTTATATAGACCTTAGTGGTCCCCTAATACTGTATCTGAAGTCTCTTTTATATAGACCTTAGTGGTCCCCTAATACTGTATCTGAAGTCTCTTTTATATAGACCTTAGTGGTCCCCTAATACTGTATCTGAAGTCTCTTTTATATAGACCTTAGTGGTCCCCTAATACTGTATCTGAAGTCTCTTTTATATAGACCTTAGTGGTCCCCTAATACTGTATCTGAAGTCTCTTTTATATAGACCTTAGTGGTCCCCTAATACTGTATCTGAAGTCTCTTTTATATAGACCTTAGTGGTCTCCTAATACTGTATCTGAAGTCTCTTTTATATAGACCTTAGTGGTCCCCTAATACTGTATCTGAAGTCTCTTTTATATAGACCTTAGTGGTCTCCTAATACTGTATCTGAAGTCTCTTTCCCAAATTTCAGCCTTGGTGCAGAATTACAGCCACTAGAGCCAGTCCCACAATGAGGTTTCCTTAGTTTGTGCCGGGGGGGGGCAAGGTGGAGGCTGTGGGTGTGGTTTTGACCAACTTCCATGCTTTGCTTGTTCGTAAGCCATGATGTCTCTCTCTTTCTCATGGGTGGGCCAAATCCTCTGGGCGGGCAAAGCAGAGAAAGTGGAGGTAACCTTTCCACATATGACGTCATAAGGGGCGAGAATTCAGATCGGCCCATCTGAGCTTTCATTTTCTCAAAGGCAGAGCAGGATATCCAGGGCTCGGTTTACACCGATCGCCATTTCTAGCCCCTGGGGGACCAAAGGCGGGCTGGGGGAACTCATATTAATGTTGAAAAACCTCCATAAAGTAAAAGTTTGCCATGGGACCTGTTTTTAACCAACTGTTAATACTGTTACCTTTCATCCATGCATTTTAAGACAGGCTTGTACAGTTTTAGAATCCGTCTACAAGACCGTAAACCTCTCTATCTCTTTACCGGTACCGAGTGGCATGGCCTGCTGAGTTAGTTTGTACAGGATTGCGCAAACAAACACACCTGGACCAGTCAGGCATTTGCCCTATATTCTGTACCAGAACAGATACAACACGCTGTAGCTTATCACTGACACGGCTGTTTTGCAACAGACTGAGATCACTTTAGTTTGAGGCATGTTTCTCCTGTCTTGTCAAAATGACAGATGTGACTTATGTCAGCGCTTTCTACTTCCTGGTCTGTGTCTTGCGTGAATCAGACCAGTATAACACTGGTAATATTTGATGCACTAAAGGAACAGGGAAAGTACAGCCTGTTCAAACTCACTGATAATACTGAGGGATTAGAAAAAAGTTCAGAGTTTGTGTTTGTGGACTGCTTGTTTGAGTGCTAAGGTGCAAGGATACATGCTTTCTCTCTTCTTCATGTTACTGCAACAATGTTAAAATGTCTGTAGGGGGTATGTGAAAAAGATAACCATTTCCCTGGATAGATTTAACCAAAGTATTTGAACAGTAGGTGAAAAGTGTATGCAGTCTTCCAAAATAATCTAATCTAGCAGACTGGATCAGCCTGTCGCACCCTTCAGCACAGGCTGCAGATTCCTGCCCAGGCAATTTGTAGACAATTTCTTGGGCCAGGGTGTGGAATTTGAAAGCAAAAATGAACAAGTTAACCTTTTTGTGCACAACACCTGTGGTCCCATAAGCAATGCAGGAATTAAGGGTGATTTAAAGTAAATCACCCTTAATGCAATCACTCATACCTTGTTTTTTCATTGGTTTAAACATGAATTATGACTATAGCATGACTCAGGTTTGTGGGGTACAATGAATGTGTATTTATTATAGCCCGGTTTTACCAAGATTATCTTATTTTTTCTTTAATCCATATCAATGTAAGATTATTCTCTGAAGGCAGTGACATTTCATGCTGTAGATAAAGGGAAAGCTATCTCACATGGTTTCCACTGGGTTTTTAGAGCACTTAGGGGCAAATGATGTCATTGCACAATTATTTCTCAACTTCTCAGATGGTTCTGTGTGAACAAACAATCTGGCCCGTCATGTTAGTGTTGTAGTGCAGACAGGGAAAGCAGAGTTTTTGGCCTGTAAACATCAGGATGTAACCTGTGATCTCCTTTGTGAGCCGTCACAAATGAGGTGGCATTTCGTGCTATGGAGGGAAATGGCCAAACCTCTTCTGGTTCTAACCACAAACAAGACTTTTGACATGTTTACATATACAGTAAATGTACATTTGCTCTTCCACTATATTGAGGAACAGAGTCCGAATGCGCCACAGGGTACTGATGCATTAATGCAGCCAGGTTGCCTTCTGGTACTAGCTCTTTTTCACTCCAGAGTCTTCTTAGTGTGGTGAGCCATTATGGCTTCAGGGCTAGGCTATAGGATAGGCTTATATTGCTGCCTGTTAGTTTGATATGCTCTTACAACGCATCAATATGTTTTAGCGTTTTCATTGGACAGGGATTTTTTTTAACCAGTGCTTTGGTAGACAGAATGTTTTTTAGAATGAAAGAGGGAAAACCTCTGTTTGGGATTAGACTTGAGACACATGACACAAATGATGTAGGTTTCTAGCAAACCTGTGCAGTTGGCACATTGGCTGTTTGGGGTTTACAAACATTGACTGCATAAGTGGTCCAGCGGTCAAATTTTGAGCAAACAATATGAGGTGAAAATTCAATTTACATTCTTTCTGAACACAGCTTCATTAACTGAAAAAAGCCAAAGTAGGGCTGGGCAATAAGGAGAAAATCAGACATCAAGATATTCTTGACCAAATACCTCAATATTGATATTGCGGAAATATTCTAGGGTTGAAAATGTATACTTTAACAAAATATCTTCACACTTAGATTTTAGATAAATAATCGTCAGAAATGTGGACATAATGTCTAAGTGGGGAATAGACAAATAATAGCTAGAACAAGTTTAGAAAAGTACTTAACTTTAATGTAATGCAGCCTTTAAAACCAGTAAAAGACAACACTTTTGTCATATCACAATATTACAATATCCAAAATCTAAGACTATCTAGTCTCATATCACGATATCGATGTAATATCAATATATTGCCCAGGCCAAAGTTCACAAGAACTTTGTTGGGGGAAAATTCAAAGTACAACTGGGAAAAAATTATCATTAAAAAAAAAAACTTTGATCAAAAAAGACCTCAAGAAAAATCTGTGGAAGCACTTAATGCCTTTTAATTTTTGATACTTAAATACACATTTTAGTTAACTCTGTCACTTGCTTAAAAAAAATCACGTTGAACAAAATTCAAACTTTTTTTATTTTATCAACTCCATTCCACATAGCCTATTTCTGAACTACATTGCCCAATTAATGTTGTTCCATTCATTTCCATCCATTCATCGACAGTGAAGTGCCAGATCCACATTACATAGGTTTTCCTTGTCAATATCATAATTAAGATTCATTGTTTTAACCCATTCAGTCCCAGTGGGCCCGGCTGCCGACTCAGTTTTTAGTGCTACACCATTCCTGGCATCAAGTTATCTAACATAACATTATCCCAATGAGTTTGATGCAAAGAAAACAGAAACAGCCCTAATTGTTGGTACTGTTTTTTTTTTTCCCCAAGCAATGAGGAATCTGATATTTTCTTATTTAGTTTGGTAAATCTATGCCATTTAGACATGAGTTCATATAGTAGCAGCAACGAGAGAAATGAAGGTGCTTGTTCTCGAGAACTTTTGAAATGAGATCAAACATAATCTCAAACAACTTCTCAAATATCAACTTCTTATCACAGTAACATTAAAGATAGAACTGAATAAGGATGCAGTAGCTCTTTTAATCAGTTAGTGTTGAACAAGTGAAGGAGCTTTCTCAGAGATACATTTAAAAATATATAAATATCCTACGCTATTCATTTCAGAGCTAATTTTCATTTACGTGTGTTGCAGCTGTATGTTTATACAACTTCAACATAAAAAGAATGTAACATAATATGGATGTGAAAGCAGTTATAAACAGCCCATGTGACAATAAAATTTGTTTTGGTTAAAATCAACAAATAATCGTGAGAATAATTGTGATCACAATATTGATCAAAAATAATTGTGATTATCATTTTGGCCATAATCGTGCAGCCCTAGTCCCAGCTAGTATAGATGCCTGTTGGCTCTTACATGAACAAAATCAACAGATCCACCTTTCCTTTGCTTGTGATCCAGTTCATCCCTCTACCTGTTCTCTGCTGTTTTACTACAGGAGCAGGGGTTAGCCAGCAAAACATTTGACTAATAGCATTTTCTAGAAGATCTGATGATAAGTAGGATGATTCACTGCTGATGGTCAGGTTGCTGTTTATGGTAACTACTTGAACAACACGGACAAACCTTTGGGGGCCTTAAACAGGTTCTGCCTTCTTTAAAAAAAAGGACACATGGCTTTTTAAACAGACAAAATTTTGTCACATGTTTACCCAACCAGCCACAGTTACAGATGTTTACTTTTGTTAAGGGTAGTCATATCTGGTATTGAGCATTGCTCTGTCAGGTGCTGTCTAGATAAGTTCTGAGATAGGCGGATGTTGTGGAAGGACTGGCAGAAGAAGGGCATGCAGATGGGGTAAGAAGGCGTCAGGCGATTCTGACGGTATGATAACCTTCAGCAGAAATATCATGGTTTCAGGGTATTGCGGTATCGCAATTACAGCTTTAAAATGTATTGTCTTTGAAATGTCTGGGTAAAAAAAAAAACATTTTTTCTCCAATCAACACACTGTTTTATTTTCAAGCACACTGGACGGGAGAGGGATTTCTAAAATGCACTTTCTGTCCTTGAAGACTAAGGGTATACCTTGAAACTGATAACCGGCCTATTTGGCTTAGGGAGGGTTGGGAGAGGAAACAAAGGAATTAACTCACATGAAGGCTTTTGCTCCAGGGAGCAGGTTGTGAAATGTGGTGTTCCAACTGTTGAGAGGGAATTTCTTTCCGTAAAGTTTGGAACAGGTTTGTAGGTTAGGAGGTGGTGGTTCTTTTTTTACAGAAATGGTTGACAAAACAAAACCAAAAGAATAGTTATCTGAATAGAATAGCATCTGTGATGACCACGATTTGCTGTTCAGTCTTATCATGTTCTGAAACACATGATCTGTTGTGATATATACCCACTTGCACAACCACTTATTGACTAGTAAAATTCGCAGAGGCTACAACCTTTGTTCTGGCTTAATGAGCAGAATGTTAAGGCTCGTGTCTCGTCTTGTTGCTGTCCTCCGTAGTGATTGACAGGTAAATAAGATCCTCTGCCCTAATGTCTTCTTTCTTCTACTTGATTATAACTGACAGCTCTACCTACAGCTAAATGAGGCAGAGGCGCTTCAAGGCATTTAAACCTGTAAAAAACTGTTTGTTTACGAGGGGTTTGTGCACACTCCTTTATCCTTGATTTATACTTCTGTGTAAACGCTGTGGGTATGTACATAGGTACGTGGAGATACGGACTCCTACAGCTTTGATTATGGTTGTGCGGAGGCTCTACGCAGAGCTTTTGCCGTAGCCTACGTAAGTGGCCTGAAGGTTATACCTGTGGATTAGTGTGTGTGTGTCGTGAGACCAAACCTACAAACATTACGACAGCTGAATCCTCCAGATGGGTGTTGTCGGATTTGGTGGAGACTGTATTTGAAAATGAAAGTGTCTGTGTGCACAACATGTTCTGAAAAGCTGTTGACTGGCTGACCTGAGCCATGGCTCAGTGGTATACATAGACTGTATGAGCGCCTGTTCACACCTGCTCATTCACATGTAAACAAAGACGAGACAGGTATTCATAAAGGAAGACAGAGCGCTGAGGCCACACAGACCATGCTGAGAGCCTAGCTATGGATTTTCCTAACTAGTTCTATTGTTTGGAACTAGTCAAGACAATAGTGTGGTATATAAAGCCAGTATTAGGACAGGGTATTGGTACTCAATACCTTTTAGGATATTGATTGAAATAACCCAGTACCAAGTAGTATTGGAACTTCTTTAGTCGATACCGGCATTTAATTCTTTATGTACCCACATTTAGCAAAAAAATGACTTTTTTGTATGGTTAGACTGTTCTAGCTGTTCTATTTTTTACTTTTACCCACTAAGTCATATAATCAAATCTGGTGATTATTTATCAAAAATCTCATTGTGTAAACAACATTTTGTTAAAGCACCAATAGCGGGGGCTGTAACGATACACCAAACCCAGGATTTGCTTTGGTATTCGGGTTGGTGGAGAGTTATTTTTCTGCCACAAGGCAACGTTTTGTCATTGATTACATACCACTGTGCAACACACACCACAGACCTTATTTATTGATATGAATAATTTCAATGTTGATCCAACACCAAAGATTCTTTTGTATCTTAAAATAATGTTACCAAATTTCCATGCCATAAAGCATTAAAGAGCAGTTAAAAACAATTAAGAAATTAAAAAGAAAAACAGAAAAAAATGACAATGAAAGTTACAGTGCAGTATAAGAAATTAAACATTAAAGAGCAGTTAAAAACAACTAAAAATATAACAGCAGATAAGATTGTCATATAATTTTAACAATGCAACTTCAGTATAGGAAATTAACGATTTTGAAAAAGTCTTCAGCCTTAATTTAAAAGAACTGAGAGTAGCGGCTGACCTGTCAATTTTTCTGTACTCAGTGAACCATTTTGTAGAAACCCAAACTTTTTTTGACCAATACGGTAGGCATTCTATACAGGCAGAACCATATTTCTTTACCATCTCATCCACCACGTGCCCATAAAAAACTGTCCTGGGAAGCTGGACTCTGGCTTTGTGAGACCACATTTAACTAAGGTTAGGAGATAATTAGACCAGACTCTGATGATCTACCTGAACTTAAATAGCTCAAGTCATTAGATTTGTGTGCATACAGTACATAAATATGTGTTTATTCTGCTTATTTGATAAACCAGGACTCACTGGAACAAATGAATGTCACCTGATAAGTTGGCTCAGTCCAATGACAAAGCTCGGTTCAATAATAAAAGGTGGATTTTAAAATAGCAGCTACGACAAGTTGTTCTCCAACAACAGCTAACACCACTTGTACATCTGGAACTGAGCCAGCTTCTCACAAGCTTATTAAATATGTGTTACTACTGCAAGGGCAAAGTAGAGCTACTTTTTTCTGCCTCGATGTTACATGTGGGTTGATGGCTGATATAAAGGCTGGATAAACCAGGGTGGTAGTCATGGCCTAAAATATAAAATGGACTGGAGAATGGTTAGGTTTTTAACTGGGGATGGGGTAATCATTTTTCTGACTAAGATTTTTTAATGTTGGCATTCAGACCCTCAGTTGTGACTTTTAACGGATTTCATGCTTCTTGTCGTCGGGGCGGTCAGGCCACGGTTGCTATCTGGTCAGTCAGACTGATTGCGGTAAAAGCGGAGCGGCCCCAAGAACAGACTTTTTTTTCTTTTTATAGTTAATCATTTCAACCGCGTTATTACAGAAATTGCTCTGCACCCAGAACCTCCGTCGCCCAGGCCACAGTTGCGTAATCCCGCCGTCCACAGCACCCTGACCGCGCTGACGGCAAGAAGCATGAAACACCTGTACCCGGAGTTGTTGATTTGTTGCTGAAATACGTGGCCTGTACTCTGATGGCTTTTAAGCCACTGTGTTTGTTTAGTCATTCATGTTTGCTATTATTCTGTGGAAGGGAGTGTTTCCAGTCGAGCCGTTTTAGCTGCAGTTATGCAAAAAGTTGAATGCAGAAGTTGAATAGTGCCAAATTCAAATTCACGTGTGCATATTTTTGTTTTTGTATTGCATGAATGTCAATTTCTCTTTCTGTCAGTCTGCATGCTGAATACAATTTGATATGCAATGGTCACTGGGTGTTAACTCCAGCATAAACTCCCCCATTGTTACTCTTTTGTGCTGAAGTAGGCATTCAAACACAGCCATCAAACTCAAGGTGAGGGAGCAGCAAACTGCCAGGTGTTCCAAAAGTCGACATGATCTGGCTTTGGTGCTGAAACTCATATTTGCTATTGAAGCTGTGTGCATGTATTCGTGGGTGGGTTTTATACACAGAAGCTAATATACAACAAATTGTACGCACAAGCCCACTTTCATGCAGTCTCACAGTCTTTACAAAAACAAGCCTCCAGCACTGGAAAAGGAGTGGTATTTAGCACTGTCCAGTTGGGATTAGGCAAGAGCTGTGGGCTGACTTAAGTTTTTCCATGGTAAAGAAAGTTCTTATTGTTAAAGGAATCCAAAGAAATTTGGAGTTCATCATTATTGCAGCACACTGAGCACAGGAGTCAACTTTGGTCAAAAACATCCTTATGTGCCTTGCTGTTTTGAACCTCTGCATCAAAGTTCTACTTTTCCCACTCTTTCATTTCTGCATGAAACAGAAAACGGTGCCTAAGGCATGAATAAATCTGGTATTTTTTGTGTGAGGAAGTATCATCTTACTACTTGAAGAAACAAGTTATGCATTCTGAACATACAGAGAAAATCTAAAAATGAGGTGCCATATTGTTGCATTAAAATCCTCTTTAAAGTTTCTACATATGGATGCTCTTTGCAGTCAGGAAAGAAATGTTAAGTATTAGAGATGAAGCACCCTGTTAGCTCACCTGGTTAAATGTGCGCCCCATGTACTAATGCTCAGTCCTTAACACAGCGGCCCGGGTTCAAGTCCGACCTGCTGCTCTTTGCTGCATGTCACCAGTCTCTCTACCCCCTCTCCGGTTTTAATCTGTCCTATCAAAAAAGGCTGACAAATTGGTTTCCATACAGTTAAGAAGTAATTAAGCAAGTATAAAATAGAATATGGGAAAGAGAGAGTGAGACAGAGAAAATGGAAGATGCCTTCCGCCTCCCCTTCCAAAGTCAACATGTCAGCATTATGAGCTGCCGTTGTAACATTGTCATCCATATGTACTTATGGCAACATCCCAACCATCTTCCCCAAGGAGATTGTGACAATGATATCCTGTATGCATTTTATTACTTGCACTGTACTTTCTGCAGGCTGGTGTGCACATGCAGTTGGCTCTATACTGCAAGTACAATGTAGTTAATATAAAAAGTTTTTTTGCAAAAGATGCATTATGTCTGCACTTTGCAGTTGAGGAAAACACTTGAAAGTACTCACAAACATGTTGGCTTGGTTTCTACTGCACACCATCATGCCAGTTCCTGCAGTGGAAGTGTAGTGGCTGCAGCCTACTGGTTGTTACAGACCCGCCCAGCATCTGGCAAACACTCGGCCCTGCAGCAGTTGTTCCAGGCACTCCCAAATGCACAGTCACTCTTACAAACAACGGCTGTTTTCGATTCACAGTGTGAAGCCCCGTTAGAGCCTATTTACATCTTGTCATTTGCACTTTAGGGTATTGATTTTAATTATAACTGTATCATTCGTTGCTTAGCATAACATCTGGCTTATTTCAACACTAATTGAAACTGCTGTGTTATCTGAGCATGAAAAGGGAAAAATTAGACCTATTGCAGATCATGAGCCTCTGCTTTTTATTGCATTGTACCTCAACCCCAAGTTATCTATTGGGAAACTTGACCTTACATAAGGCAGCAGTCCAGCCATGCCCAATCTGTATCGCACTCTGCTCCTATTGTGTACAGAAGTCAGATCCAGTGCCCTTCTTCACTGTGATCTGGATTTATTCTTGGAACAAGATTTATTCCATCAACAGCCTCTAGTGTTTTATTGTACCCCTCATATGCCCAACAAAGGGGAGTTGGTAGTTGAATCCTTTCCATCCCTTGTTTGAGTTTATTCAGTAGTTCTACACAGGTCTGCAGGTTTGCCAATCTCAATGAAATCTGTTTTATTTGCCAGCCTAATAAATGAGAGCTAAGTGTGCATTGATAACCTTGATTATCTTGGCACCAGCATGTTGTATCTGTGTGGTGTTATTCTCTGGGCTGGCTGAAAACCTGCAGTGGATTAAGTTCATGGAGGTTTGAGACTTTGAGACAGATTGAGACTTACTAAGATAATGTGACCGCTAAAATGAAGCTTAAAAACAGCCAGCCAACTCCACTTTCCTAAAAAAAAACCTTTTAGGTTCACATCTACTTTTCCATCTTTACCCCGAATTTGAGATCAAATCTTCTCTAAAAGATACACTTTTACCTCCAGAAATAATTGAGGAATGATGCCAGTTGCTATGGTGTAAGACATAACATGAAACATTCCTTGTTAAATTCTCTTAAATTGTGCACTTACAACAGTAGAGCTTTTGTCTGTGTTGCAACAAAGAGAAGGTTCAGACAAGTTGGAGCTGGTTTGTGCCTGCATGTTGACAGGATGCTGGGGAGACTTGCAACTGATTCTGCAACAAGGGGTTATTCCCAAAGTCTCTTTTCACAGTTCTCCCACAGCGACCTATCACTGTTTTTAAGATTGCACCTGGCCTTCAACCACTTGGACTTACAGGCCTTCTAAATCTTTTGACATACACCTTAAATGTTTTTTGGGGGTCAAAGGATACAGAGTGCAGCGGCCCCCTTTTCCCTCCAGAAAAGTCCAGATTTAAAACCCAGCCCTCACTGGTTATTGGTTTGTGTCTATTATATATTTTTTTTGTTCACTTTTATTTGACTTTAAAGTTCAGGTGCTTACGAAGCAGTGCAGCAGAAACATCGGCAGGTTGTCTTTCTCATTGCACCAATATCTTTAAATATTTAAATATAATATCTTTAAATATTCTCTAAAGCTACTAAAGTTAGCAGCAGTTTTTTTGTCAGTTTTAGGCCTCTGTGTGTAAAGTACAGCAAAAAAAGTACATTTAAATAGGAATAGATTATTGGGCCATTTTATTTTGGCAGTTTGCAGATTATCTGTATCAGCGTTTTATTTGCCTGATAACAGATAGTAAATTATTAAAAGGTGCAATACTTTGGCTCCGCTCCAGCTCTGTGTCTGTCCCTCTGTGACGTTGACTTTTACTGTGTATTATGTTGAAAGTTTATAATTACTAAATAAATGCTTAAAGCATTCAAACAAACTTTTCTGTTGGATTTTTTGTAACATTCCAAAGTCTTAATTTAAAAAAAATTTTTTTTACTGTAAATGCATATCTGTTTCAAGTATCGGTTATCGGTTTGAATAACTACTAATAATCGGTATCGGCCTTGAAAAATCAGTATTGGTCGCTCCCTGGTAGGATACAGTGAATATATAACCGATATTTGGAACAGAAAATCTTTTTAAAAAATCTTTAAGACAGAACACAAAACTTTGTATAAATTAGACACTTTCAGGATAATACACAGTATCAGTGAGATAGTGTTGTGGGCGGGACATTAAGTCTGACTCAGTGGAGAGTGAAAGAGAGCTGTCGCACACTTTTTAATTAATTAACTTTATCAGTTATCATCAGCAAATAAAACGTTGAAACAGATAATCTACAAATTGCCAAAAAACAGTCCGAAAATCGTCCAGGGCCTATAATCGGTCTAGCACTAATTTCTTATTCTTACTAGAAATTTGACACAAATACCATTTTCAGTAACCGTATCCTTGTTAGGTCTACACGATATGAGGAAGATATGTGTTAACGTTGAATATCGCAATAACCATCTGATGTACTCAGTTCGGGATCTCTGCGGCTTTCAGTATTCTTTTAAAATACAACCAATGTGCTTGTTGAATTTAAAACAAACTACCATAAATCATTTCCAACATTCTTTTATTTATCAAATTAAAAATGATATTGAATAAAAAAGGCACCACTAAAGAAAGAATGAATGAATTGTAAAGTGCAGTGTTCTACTGAGATTTTATATGTATATATATATATATATATATATATATATATATATATATGTATATGTGTATATATTTTAAGATGGTTTTATACTCGCAAAAATATAATAACTCACAGCTTTAGTATGGAGATACTCTGGCCGCCTCAAGTACTGTGATTGTTCATCTAGGTCTGCTTATGTTTTCTCCAAGTTTTCTTTGGTGCCAGAAAACACTGATCAGAAAAACAACACGCAAGTCCTTCTTTTCAACACGTCACACTTTGTGATCTGGCAAAACCACCAAGTGAAAACATGACACAGCCGGAGACTGTCAGGGTGTCTACTGTACTGATCTCAAACAGCACAATATAAATCAGTTCACACGCTGGAGGCATGGACGTGGGAACTGTAACATTTATAGCATTTATCCAGGGTAAGAGTTGTGGATACTGTTGCCTGTTACCCTTTTCATCTACTGTACAAGTGTCAGCATGATCAGGCTCTGGTGTAATTTGAATTCCAATATTGCCATATTTGATTGAAAGCAACAGGTTTATGCTTGTTCCTTGAAGGATCTTGAGGAAAAAAAAAGGGAATGTAGATAGACAGGATGAAGCATGTCCAGCAAAAAACAATTTCAAAAAACTATTTCATTTTATCATCTTTGACATTTGAATGTTTTTTTAAATTGATTTGACACAGGAGGAGATATAGGTCATTTCTTCCTTTTTTAATTCTTCCTATTGACAGCTTGTATTGTTTCGCCATGTGACTGTGTGTGGGTGTGTGTTTTACTATGGCAAAATGTGGTCCTGGAAACACATTCTGTCACGGAAACTACCACAGAGGCGGTTTTGAGTTCATTGTCAGTTGTCAATATTTCTGTCTACCTGCGGGCAGATGTTGTCACCGTGATAGCGTACAGACGCTATGAGTCACAAAGCTTTGCAGGTGAGAAGTTGAGATCAAAAATGAATGCTGAGTTTCAAGATAGGTGTGGTCTGAGCAAGATGGCTGTAACACACACACACACACACACACACACACGCACACACACACTTTATGCCCTCCACCAGATTTGGCGTAATGGCTGATGTCAAGATATTCTTTCTTTACTCTTTACAATTCATGCAAATTAAGAAGCCCTCGTCCTAAAGCCTCTTAAAGCAATACTTTCTTTTGAAAAAAGGACACAACAACCTCATTAATAAATTCAAATGTACCAATAAACAAGACTGTGATATGCAGCATACATATCTATCAGGTCATGCAAAAACCATTGTTTTAATAGCTCCAGCAAAGAGACACCATCAGGTGTTCAGCCTGTTTCATCAGGCGTAAACGCAAAACTACCAAGGGTCATATCAGGTGAGGTGTGGAGTTGGGTATGGCCGGCGTGACTGATTGATCACACACAGCCGCTCAAAGGATGTGAAAATAATAATAATAATTATTAATCCAGAAAGCGGAAATTACAATTTACACTCTGTTGTTATTACACACATTACACACAGGCCTGAATTACGCACACACATGCTCAGCTCACACATGCACTAATGGAGAGTCAGAGTGAGGGGGCTGCCCATGGAAAGGGACCCCAAGCAGTTGGCGGTTTAATGCCTTGCTCAAGAGCACCTTGGCAGTGGCCAGGAGGTGAAATTGCACTTCTCCAGCTACCATTCCACCACCATACTTTGGTCCGTATGGGGACTTGAACCAACGACCCTCCGGTTCCAAACCCAACTCCCTACTGACTGAGCCTT
>NC_045752.1:18313381-18319862 GCF_008692095.1 Etheostoma spectabile | reverse complement strand
TTTTTTGGGTAGAAAAGTTTCGTACAGGTCCTCTGGATCTACTGTTTCTAAAATTCTAAAAGTGTAGAATAATTGAATATCCCCATGCTGTACATTATTATATAACATGACTTTACCAAAAGACTTCTTTAGAAAAGTTGGTTGTTGATCTCCATGTTAGCGAGAATATCTTCCTCCGTCAGTACAACGGGTCAGTCATCAACCGCACAGCCTCACCTCAAAGTCTTGGCACATTTGAACACGGCATTCCTTGAAAACCAATCCAGCTCTGCTCCCTTGTGGGGAAACACTGCATTGCAAAGATGTGGCTGGCGACACGGTGTTGCCGAATGGAATACTGCAAAATTAGTGTCACAGGTGGCAATAATGTGCTATCACGTTGCTGTTATGTCCTTTTCTTTATGCCGATTGCCTACACACTCAAAAGATCAAACAAATTACACAATTATCAAAACCTTACACTCAAGGAGCTAAACATTGGCCCATCTGTGCACCACTATAAGCAGAATGTCAGCCTCACATGTTTCGCAAAACAATACACAGTGATTTGCCAAACACTAAACACACTTGTGTACATTAGACACAGAAGTATATCATTATGTCACTTTTTTGTAATTTCAAAGCACTGACTGTCAAATTACCACACCTAAGAGCCAATCTGTGGAGCACAGCCATCAGGTGCCAAACACATCATTGCTTAAGTATAGACACACCAATCAAGTTTAAGGACTATAAAAATGCAGCAGGTAAGTCTAGAATTTTCTGGACTCTATTTTCCGGTTTTTCCTCCTTCTTTTTTAATGTAATTGTAACCTGTACAGTATTTTATGTTTGTCTGTCGTTTGCTGAGCTAACAGTCTCATGCACACTACTGTAGTAGCTGTATGAAAACTGAGACATGCTTTGTTGTGATTCTCCATGTTGACATGTTGATTGATTTGGGTATATGGAGAGAAATAAATGATATTTTCCTCAGTTTGCAGCATTGGTCTTGTGTCTATTTAGACTGTCTCTGTGTACTTTATTTAGAAGTAGAATAGCTAAAAGTGTTGTAGGTTAGCAACAGCAGTGTGTTATTGGTACAAACAGAATTAAGTCATATGAAATGTGTGTTTTATATATATGAGTTTTTTATTTTGCAAAGGGTCTGAGGTGTTCTGCTAATTGGGTTTAGTGTTTTGAAAAACCATTCCCTGTTTTCAAAATAGTGCTTAAGCAATAAAAAAAAAACTGTGACAAACTGCTGAAATAAGTCTCTTACCCCTCTCTTACCATTTTATGCTCAATGGTGTTTTAAACCCCCAACGTCAACTTCCAGACAGTGCTGCGACCTTGACTTAACCCTTTCCTTAACCCTAACCATTGCCTAATCCTAGTGCCTTCCTGGAAGGCAACGTTGGGGGCTTAAAAAACCAAACACCCCTTTTTATGTAGTTTGGAAGAATTAGTGACCTCACACCTAGATGCTGCCATATTTGTGCAGCTGAACCCATGCGTGTCTTGTGACAGTATCTTGTAGACACAGTTCAGACAGGACAGCATTGCTTAATGTTCAAATTTAGCACATCCATTGTTGTTTAAGGTGGAATGTTATCTGTCATTCTCTCATTGTATTTGACTGCCGGCTGCACAGAGGACTCTTTGGTTCCAGACTGGGTGTAATTTGTCTGTAAATACTTTGCGGCAAAAGATTAACTTCAGCAGCGGAAAAAAGACACTCCTTTTAAAATAGATGCACCTCCTCATGCCTCACACGTGTTCTAGAATCCTCGATGGCACTCTAATTGCTCAGCGGGCATGGTTTGCCGCTGGGGAGTGAATGTTGTCCATCAATTATCACATTGTCTGTCTCCAGCTCTGTTTTCCAACTCAACGCAAAGGCAGAATGGGAAATGTCACTGCAGATAAGAGCAATTAGAAGTACCAGTGCCCCTAACTGGGGACTGGACCAACACTGCACCTTATGTTTGAATAGGTGCAACAGCTAGTACACATTCTAACCGATCAAAGCTGGCATAATTGTTTTCATGACAAGGACTTTGTTGTAAACGTCATACAATGCTTATAAACATCAGCACTGTACATTAAGAGGAGAAACAAAGGTCAATGACATACCCCCCCTCTCTCTCTCTCTCTCTCTCTCTCTCCTCTCTCTCTCTCTCTCCTCTCTCTCTCTCTCTCTCTCTCTCCTCTCCTCTGTTTCCTTCCTCTCTTCACCAGGAGCTATGACCAGATGAGTGTTTCCACAGAGTGCAGTTTCCGGACTGAATCGGACTGGGAACCTTATTCTGAGTCTACGTCCATGATCAGCTTCGACATGACTCAGCCACACGGGTCCACTTCCCCCTCAAAATTATTTAAGGTGGGTTTTAGAAACACATTTTACCATTTACTTTCAGCTCTGGATGTTACGATTGTGTGTGTGTGTGTGTGTGTGTGTGTGTGTGTGTGGTGTGGGGTGTGTGTGTGTGGGTGGTTGTGTGTGTGTGTTGTGTGTGTGTTGTGTTGTGTGGTGTGTGTGTGTGTTATAGAGCTAACTTTTTTCAGTGTTGTAATGTGACTAATTTTACTCAAGTACGTGTTAGTACAATTTTGAGGTACTTTACTTATACATTATACTTCTACTCCACTACATTTCAGAGGGAAATAGTGTGGCCTACTCTTCACTTTACTTTTGTTACTTACTAGTTATTGATACAGATTGTATGTAAAAACATGATGATCTTAAAAACGTGATGCACTGTTATACAATAAAAAGAATATTTTAAATTTAATAATTCTCTTAATAGTTCTCTCCCTGTTAGCCAACTACAACAGTAAAACGCTGCTTTCATATTAATGCATCAGCAATAATAAACCAATGATGTAATAAAAAATATACGTATTCTGCATTCGTGATCAGTGAAGTTTTGGGTCAGGCTGTATGTTACTCTGTTACAGCTATTCTTCGCAACAATTTATGCACTTACTAATAATTTGATTAGCAAGAGAAAAAAAACACTGGCTTCACAAAAAAACCATTTTATTTTGCTGTTTACTTGCTCAGGGATATGGCCATGCTTAGCTTTTCTTTCTAGTTTATTCTCCAAGCGGCTGCACAAATCCATGACATCACCAGTTTCGGACTGTTTCCTTTTCTTTCATTTCTGCCTGCAAGGGACAGTGCAAAGTACTCAGTGACCAGTTAGTCTGTCAAAGGTGATTATAATAACATATTTATGGACTGTAAAAGTGTGCTTCGCCTTTTAGATAAACTAAACTTAATCCTATGGGATTTCATTATCCCTGGGCTATTTCCTCAGACTCAAACCGGTCAGACCTGCTCTCAGTAATATCTGTGGCAGTGGGAGTCGTTAAAGGTGCTCTAAGCGGTGTTGGGTGACGTTACTTCTTGTTGACGTTCAAAGCATTTTCAAACAAAACTAGACTAGCTTGCCCCTCCCTCCTCCTCAACCCATCCCCTCCCTTCTGTGCTTCCCACCCCCACTCCTCACTCCTTCTTGTCGGTTATTGGCTGGAACAGTGTGTGTGTATGCTTCGTGGTGCAGGGGGGAGCAGTTTGTTTTTGTTGCTGTTTGTAGACCCTGGGCTGTCTACAGAGACCACCTTTTTGACAGTGTAAAAAAAAGTATTTAGGAAGTGATACTCGCGGTTGTTCCCGTGTTTAAATATGACTGGCTTAAATTCCTGGGGTCTGAAAAATGGTGTCATTAAGATCAACATCATTGTTCCTGTGTGTGCCTTTTATTATAATTATTTGCGGCTGAGATCAGATAATAAAGCAGAGCTTTGGCTCACAGATAAGGAAGTTGGCCATAATGCACACACTTATGGTGTTATATCTCCACCTACCTGACATTTGTCATTGCTATGAGTAAATATAAGCGCAATTCTTAGTGGAGAGCTAATTGGTGGAAGCTTTGCTTTAGAGGGAGGACAGGTAGCCCTTCAAGACTTTAACACACACTGGACAGAGGATACGGAGTTGATGCCTTTTTTATTCGTTTATTTTTATTTACTCTGCTTCAACACAGTGGATTTGTGAATGAGTCTAAACGACCTGGAGGTACGGTATCACTGCTTCTACTTCATATATTGTTCAGTTAGGTTTCTGCCTTTCATACTATTTAGACATGAACTGGAAAACCCGACCATAGGCTGGGTTTAGCTGCTGTTTGCTCAGTGATATAATGTAAATGTTGGACACCACTTGAGTGTGTCGAAACAGGTTTTTAAATTATAGAAAACTTACTGAAAGTACTTACATTTAAACTATCAGAGCAGTTATGATCAATAAACATGGGATTCCACGTGTACACCTCTTATTTCTCTGTTCAGTTTATCTGCCTACATGATAGGATTAGTGACTCTTAACAGATACAAAGCGAATTCTGCTTGAATAAAGGCACAGCAGATAACATATGTCTTACTGATTTACCCAGCGTTAGAATGAGGAAGGGTGGGGTTTTCTCCGGCAGGGCTGTAGTATCCATATTCTTTCAGAATCACTGGATTTTGTCTTTGTGCTTGTTTGCCATCTGAAACATCTTTAAGAATCGCTTTCTCACACTGTACTGTAGTTGTGATGGAAATGGCCATTCCCTCAAGTCTGTCTCTTTGTTCAGAGCTGGGATGTTTAAAGTGTACACACACACACACAAGTCATTGCAGCCAGTACTGCTTGTCAAGAGAGGACTCATTTATTTTCTATGTAATCTGCTAAAGAAGTAGGACACTGCCCTATTTAACTTTACGATCGGGGCATTGATTAGACAGAGTACATCAGAGGAATTTCAGTTTAGACTTCAGGACGTCAAAATGGTATGTAACTGTTGCTTTTTCACACTGTGTTATTGTCCAAACATGTGCTTTTTATACTGTGACCACAGTTGGTCCAAGTTTTGCAGGGTGTGTTTCACGTCGGCATGGTGTTTCTTCTTGGTTGTGATAGAAATCCTGTTAATAAAAAGTGCCAGGGCAGCTCTACAATGTGGTTTGTAACTGTCTACCCAAACATTTGGAAGTCACACCGTACTTTAATATTAAATAATAATGCCCTTCTCATTGATTGTTAGGCTCTTTTTGGACCCAAGCTGTTTTTTTTTCGACTTCTTTTATTGTTCATGTTCTGTTGGTAGCTGTGATAACTTAAGGGACCCTTGAGCTGAGCATCAGAGACGATTTTTATTAGTCTAGTTAGTCATTGGTTGCTTTACCAGTGTGTTGTTATTTGCACCAGGGTTTCTGCACTCAACCTGCTCAGCTCTGTCTAGTTTTGGGTTCTGTACCATGTAACTGTTAACAGGCATCACAAAATATGTCTTTAAACAACTTAAGTAATTTATAGTAATTATGTCATCATAATTTCTTTTGTTTTTAATACTATTTGTATTGTAAGTTACTGAACAAAAAAAACAAATTTCCCTATTTAAAAAACAAGTATAGCTACAAACAAAACACCACACCATATTACATTTTTTAAATTTAACACTTTTTGTTATGTTTCCTTAAATATGTATCAGTTAATTTTCCAAATATGTATCAGTTACTGTTCTAAATCATCATAAACTACTCTTCACATCTGCATGAATTCTAGACACCATCCAGCAATGAAAATATGTCACTTGTCATATGTCGGCTTGTTACTCCTGTTAATTCCTTCTTCCAAAACAGTGGTGAAGAACACTAGAAGCAAATGCCAGGAGTTACCATATGACTGGTAGCAGAAAAAAAGTGTAGCATTTAAAAGGCTTCTTTTTAAACGGAGTCAAGCACAGTGCTAACTCCATATACAACGCACCAGGGCTACGTTACTTCACTTCGAGTTCGATTAGATTAGATAGACTTTATTGATCCAAAATTGGGACATTTCGGTGCCAAATAAAAGACACACAGCACGCACAGAATAATACCTTCAGTTAGCCTTAAGGTGGACTAAGAAGACATTTTAGAGACAACCATGCTGATTTAATCCAGGAGCAACGCCTTCCAGAGCCAAATTCTGCAGTTTTGGCTCAGGACACAATACCAGTTCATGAGAATGAAACTAACATGTCAGCCAAACCTGCTGTGGATGGTAGCACTCAATGTGACATCATCACCCACTCTGGTCAGGAAGGTGTTATGCCCATTAGTGTTTCCCTTGAAGAAACTAATAAGGTCACTTAAAGAAAATAATAGTCTACCTGCTAAATTGGGCTCAAAAGACCAAGATGCCAAGAAAAGATTTACTTTTAGCCACTTCCATTGCTGTTTCAGTTAATGACCTGTTATTGAAGGATCAAACCACAAATATCATTCTTAGAAACGACAGATTGCCCCCATTAAGCAGAGATTTAGTTAACGATTTTAAGGTAGAGGAGGAAAGTAAAGGGTCCTTAGCAGAATTTGGACGAGCAGCTTGTCACTATAATGAGAATAGTTGGTTGACCTTAAGGATCAGCACACTTTACGTTAGTGAGCCTGGACATGACCCCTTTAC
>NC_045752.1:18312979-18313371 GCF_008692095.1 Etheostoma spectabile | reverse complement strand
AGGTGGAACTTGGTTTGGACCTTGACAAGTTGTAGCATTTATTCACCAACAAATAGTCTAAACTGTACACACACTGCACTGCCACGTTCATAGCTATAACCTTACTGCTTAATATTCACAGCCTTCTCTCTCTCAAACACACACAGTGTGTGACACTATCTTTGTGGGGACCCATCATTGACATAATGCATTCCCCAGCCCCTTACCCTAACCTTGACCCTTACCCTCACCCTAGCCATTACCTAATTCTAACCCTAACCTAACCTTTTACCCCTCAAACGGCCTTTCAAAGTTGTGGGGTCCAGCAATTTGGCCCTGTCAGGAACCCACAAGTGTACTGAACTCCTGGTTTTTGGACAACCCAAGTGTGAGCCTGGACATGACCCCTTTAC
>NC_045752.1:18311281-18312969 GCF_008692095.1 Etheostoma spectabile | reverse complement strand
AGGTGGAACTTGGTTTGGACCTTGAGGAGTTGTAGCATTTATTCACCAACAAATAGTCTAAACTGTACACAAACTGCACTGCTATGTACACTAATAATGGGGAGATGAAGCTTTATGAAGCATCAACGTTTTCCAGGAAATTTGTTCGGAAAAGGGTTCCTTTCTCGAATCTTACTGTGCACACAAAACCACGTGTTGTTCTAGTGTACAACAGGCAGATATATTACAGATGATGATTCTCCACCGCTTACTGGCTTTCATTATACACCCATATGAGCTGTGTAAGTAAGTAAGTAAAATGTATTTGTATAGCACTTTTCTCAGATAAAGAGAACAAAATTGCTTCACAACAAGGAAGCATTAACAAATCATACATACGTGCATTACAAAAACAAATCAAAAGAATAACACGTACACTAAGACCAGCCAACCACCCACAATCTAGTTAAAAGCCTCTTTAAAAGCAGAGTTTTCAACTGAGTTTTAAAATTTTCCACACATCTAAGCAGCGCATGGAAGGAGGCAAAGCGTTCCACAACCTCGGTGCAACAACTGAAAAGAACGGTCCCTAGTTTTAAAATGTGTAAGGGGGGCAACTAATAGTCTCTGACCTGTTGACTGACTCCCAGGCACCTGTGTGTGCCCGGGAGTTTTATAAAAACAGATAGCAGTATCGGGTCAAGGAGCGTACCAATATTTAGGTACTGAGCAGTCCAAAAGTACCGGTCCTCGATACCCATTAGGGGTGGGAATTTCTTGCCACCTCACAATTCGGTTTGATTCCGATTCAGAGACCAACAATCCCATTAGAACCGATGATCGATGCATCTTGGTGAATTTTTTTCATGCGTGATTTAAAAACATATACATAATATTCAGTTTGTTAGATTTTGACATATACAGTAGTTATCACACAAGTTTTTTTTCACAAGTTGTCTACTGAGGTTTTTATTGTGTAGTCATTCCATGCTTAAGCCTTAAACATGCTGAGTCACCTTCTCTTACAGTAGTCTTCCATGTCCATTGTATCATGAGGCTTAGTTTAAAGGTGGAGAAGTGGCTTCTTAGAACATGAAACATGAGGTGGTCAGAGGTAATGTGATAAAGTAGATCAACAGCCTTTGTGTTTTGCCTAATTATTTTATTATGTATTATTAGATCATGTGTATTCAAAAAAACTTGTTTTTCTTTCAGTCACTCTGTTTTCTGATTTGTACATGTCTAGAGACAGTAACTCCAAAAAAATCAACACATTTAAAAAAACAAAACGATTATAACTAAATGAGACATGGTTTTTGCCACACTGTCTTGAACATTTGTCACTTATAACTTATGTTTTAAATCTGTGTGATAAAATTCTGCATTTAGTTATCTATCTATATTCTCTCCTGAAACTGAATACAGTAGTATTCTTATATATTTTATGAACTTGTCCCTTTTTGAAATTTTATGTGATTTTATTTTTTTTTATTTTCAGTTAGGTCATAGTTTTTTTCTAAGATATTGAAAAAGTACATTGTTTAGTGACTTAACCACTAAGTTCCAGATTGTGTAAATAGCATCTAACCTGTGTGTGTGCATAGTAGTCCATACACACTGTAGTTTCTCAAAGGAAATGTATTGCAAACTATGTCAATTTTTCCAACTTAGCTGTCGGCTAAATATCTGTTGAAGAACATAAGTTTTTT
>NC_045752.1:18303880-18311271 GCF_008692095.1 Etheostoma spectabile | reverse complement strand
TTAAAGCTAAGCAAAAAGGTGTGGGCTGGTACAGTATCTTAAAGTTTCTCGTGTGTCCTCTTTCAGAGTTCGGAGGACAAGAGGGGAGTGTTTGATCGCATCAGCAATTTCTTCAACAAGAGAAAAAAGAGCAGCAGTAGGCGGCACTCAGAGGCCTCCAATTCAAGTTCCCCAACGTCCCCCTTGTCTCCACATTCACTCCAGTCGCTACAGGAGGATGGCCTGGACAAGACACCAACTCCTTCTCGGAAAGACAGTCAACTAACAGGGTTTTCTCATGGAGAAGACAGAACGGGAGCAGAGTTTGGTGACACCCTCAGCTCCAGTCCCAGCACCTTAAGCATGGCTTCTCTGTTGACAGACGGAGCAGAGCTCCCGTTCGCAGATAGTAACAGCAGTGGCCAAAGCAGTGTGAGGGAGGTGCACGTGTGCAGGGTTAGCACAGCTAGCGGTGCAAGTAATTCTGGGAATTTGACTCCCACTACTCTGGATCTTGCTACTAGCACTCATCCAAGTGCTGATTCCAGCTCAACACTAGGCTTTACAGAGTCAGTGGTGGAGGAAGTGAGCAAGAGGCTAAAGGTCAGTTTGGATGAAAATGTCCTGAAGAATACAGAGAGTTCCAATGAGGATAATGAAGTTGGTCGCACCTCACTGTTGGCGTTGAACACCCCCCTTTCCAAGGCAGCTGAGACCCCAAAGTCACCTAACTTGACTTCAATAAGCTTAGCATCAAATAAAACATCAGTGAAAGTTGGAGAGAAGGGGCACAGGACTGCGCTGAGAGGAATAACTTTAGGCTCTCAGTCGTCCACCTCACACCTCATCTCGACCACACAGGATGATGAAAACTCCTCCCCGGTCATAGTGAGGGAAAACAAGAGGAGGGGTCAGGTATTCTCTTGGAACACTGTAGCCGAAGCATTTAGCGCCTCACCTGAGGAGGAGCAAGGGCCCAGAGGAGAGTCTCCTGTCCAACTCCACAAAGCCATATGGGTGGAAACATACCTGGGAGCTGAAGAGGAAGGGGAGAGGGAGGGGGAGAAAGAGAAGGATATAATTCAACAAGGGGAGGAGGGCTTCAGAGCGGACTCGCCTCCCGTGCTGGCTATACCTGTCACAGTAATTGCTGAGGACGACTCAATCCCCCAGTGCGCTGCAGAAAGAAGGGCTTCTACCCCCTCCGAGACCTTGACGTCCAGTGGCAGCTTGCCAGAATCAGCCATCTCCTTGGCACCGACTACAGGGGAGTTCCAAACAACCTTACCACAGCCAGAGGAGCCTGACACTGGCACAGACTCAAAGCAAAGTTCACAACAGGAGAAACACAGATCGAGAGAAATTCGTGTCACGCGCAAGACTGTAAATCTGCCTCCGAAGCACAAGGTATTTGCCCACAAGGTGTACGTTAGCCCGGAGCCAAGTTTGGATGGGAACGAATCAGCGGGAGAAAAGCTCGGCAGAGTTTTGACTACAGAAACAACTGAAAGGAAGCTGTGAGTACCTCTCTATTTATTTGTTTCTGTGGTTACTGTTTAATATTGCCTTTGATCCTGGAGGAAACAGAAAGCAGGGCAGCTTGAGAGAGCTAAGCCTGCATGCAACCTGAGCTCTGAGTTCCCAAGCTCCCTTGTACCAGAGGAGAACAATAAAGGGCTGAACCTACACTGAAATATTTATGTACCCATACAAAAACATTTTGACATTTTTGTATAAAGTACTATAGCTTGCACTTCAAATTCCTAAAAAGTATAATGATACTTAATAAACAATACAATAATTAAGTCAATTGAAATGAAGGTCATCTTTGCTGTGTTTACCTTAATAAGTCATTACAATCTGACGGGCAACTGGCGACTACTGCCGGCACACATTTGTTTGACTTACATTGTTACACTGAGACACATGCCTATGGAAAAAAGGGCATGGCATTTATACAGATACGGCTCTCAAAAGAATGAGTAGTGGTGTGACTACAGTACACCACAAAGACTTGGATTTACAGAACTACTGCTGGGGGTTATTTATAAAGGTAAATAAGTTGCGAGAGATTGTAAACTTGATGTACCAAACTCAAAACTAGTATGTTTAAATTTTCATTTGTATAAAATAAATGAGCGAAATCTGAAGTCACAGAAGAAAATATTCACAAATGTGTAAATTGATTTAGATTCACATTTGTGTTCTACAAGCTCTCGCATTTGCAACATATTTACCTTCATAATAATTATTTTACATAGCTGAAGTTTCACCACACACAGTTTTAACAGTAGTTTCTCTTTACCGTTTGAGTTAGAAATGGAAGAAAGACTCAATTTGAACTTTCTTTATAATAAACTTTTTTTGACATTATAGAAATTAGGTTACATATTTTTTGTACAGATGTGAGTACAGGTGTCATTCCTCTCATCTAACAGTGCAAGAAAGCAAAGAAGTGATTTCTCAGTGTCTAATTGAACTTATTTTACTTGCATGAGTATACTTACTGTATATACTACACTACCATTCCAACAGGAGAATAAATGAAATTGACTTTGTTTCTCCTTTAAAGGCTCATGCAGTACAAGGTTACTCTAAAATGTTTCTGTTAATGTTTATCTCTCTCACCCCCCCCCCCCCCCCCCCCCCCCCCCCTTCTCTCTTTTCCCTTTAGACTCCAAAACAACAATGTGGATCTCAAGGAAGCCAACCTTGAGCCATTTCCAACAACAGATGAGACTACACACTCTGATACAAATACTCCTGAACCCCTAGAAAAAACAGACTGTGAGGCCTCTGACTTTGAAAATATCTCAACAACCTCAGACATGTCCATAGCAAAGTCCCGAGCGGTGGGATCTGGGGTAAGAGGCCCAGGGGCTAACCAGGCTACACCCTCCAAACGAGGGGTCAAAGCAGCAGCAGCAGCAGAAGGTCAGCATACCACGGCAAGTGGTGCAAAGACCCCATCCTCCGCAGCTGGCAGCAAGGCCAAAACTGTGACAACAAAGGCTAAGGCCTCCACAGAGAGCACAAAAGTGGGAACGTCCAGTGATATGCCACCAAAGAAGGAACATAGCAAAGATAAAACACTTTCCATGTTACCAACATTAAAAGATCAAAGCACCAGTGGTCCATCAAGTCCAACAGGTTCAAAGTCTAAAATCCCCAAAAGGTCAGCATCAGATGCTGATGTGAAATCACCAGTGACACCAGATAAAACACCAGTGACTGATGCCTCTGGGCCAGTGTTCACCACTAAATTGCAGAAACAACCCAAAACCAAAGAAACTTTAAAATCTCCGGTCACTACAACCAAAGTTGGCAGGAAACAAAGTTTTGAAGATGCCAAGGGTAGAAAAGCTCTGTCAGGAGACATATCTCCCACAAAAACATTACACAAGACGGGAACAAAGCTTATTAAAGAAAATTCAGATGAGGACAGTGGCTCTATAAACCTGTTCAATGGTGTGGAGAAAGACCATGAGGAGAATAGTACTAAAACAGGACACCCAATTGGCAGAGAGGGCCTGAATGTAAAAAAACAAGGGCAAAACCATCCGGAGAATAATGCCTCCCTGGTATCAAAGAGTCGGTTGCCCATTTCATCTCCAACAAGAAAGAAGAACGATGAGATAACTAAAATAAGTGGCACTAACTATAAAAAAATGACATCTGGTCAGACAGATTCAGACAGATCCAAGACAGTCCAAAAGCTGCAAGAAGTGACTCCTGGCGAGAGACCTGGTAGTGAGACACCACCTCCACTTCCTGAAAGTCCCAAAAAAGGTACGACAGTACGATCACATGTTGTATGCCAGATAGGCAATCAGTCGTTCTACTTTTGTTTATACGTCTTCGTCATTATATCAAAATAATGGGCCTTTCTGTTGACAGTGAACGAAAGATCAACGTCAAAAGTTCACCTTGAGGTTTAACAATTGCTCATGTTTAAAGGAATTGTTAGACATTTTGGGAAATGTGCTTGCTTATTTAAAAAATAAGATTTTTTTTTTTTTTAAGATTTTTTTTTGGGCATTTTAGGCCTTTAATTGACAGGACAGATGAAGATATGAAAAGGGAGAGAGAGGGGGAGTGACATGCAGCAAAGGGCCGCAGGCCGGACTCGAACCCGGGCCCGCTGCGTCGAGGAGTAAACCTCTATACGTGGGCACCCGCTCTACTAACTGAGCTATCTGGGTGCCCATTGAAAAATAAGATTGATATGACTCTTGACATCTGGGCAGTAAATATGTAGCTACTGCCAACAGCTGGTCAGCTTAGCTTAGCACAAAGACTGAAGGCGGGCAAACAGCTAGTCTGGCTTTGTCCACTTACCATGCCTACCAGCACCTCTTTAGCTTAGTAATTAACATGTTATATCTTGTAACATGTTATAAAATGTTGTTTTTAAACTTAAACAAGGTAGATATAACGTGTTAATTGATGAGCTTTACAGTAGCTGGTAGGCAGATTTTGTTGCCTTTGGACAGAGCAAGGCTTTTGTGTCCTGTTTTAGTTTTCATGCTAAGCTAATCATCTTCCAGCACCAGCTTCATATTTACCTCACAGATATAAGAGTGGTATCAATCTTTTCATCTAACTCTTGGCAAGAAAGCAAATAAGCAACTACTATGGAACTACTCTTTAAGACGAGGACATTTTTCATCATTCAAGATAGTTTGTTTAGCTGTTGTATTAAAACTGTGTGCATGTGTGTTTTTCTAACAGGAAGCATGCTGTCAACCAGAGTATCCAAACACCTCTCTAAAAGAAGCATTAGCCAAGAAGAGAGTGACTTTTGTGTCTCTCCACCTCCTACCAAGCATGAGGAAACTGTCTCATCAAGGCTCTCCAAACAGAGCAACATCAAACACCACAAAAGTCTGATCAAGGATTCAGCTGATCCCTCATCACCTGTAAAGAAGCTTCCTACAATGAGTCAAATAGTAACATCCAGGAAACATTCACCAACTAGGAATTCTGCAAGCACATCCACATCCCAACAGGACTCAAATCAGAGCACTAACACAGAGACAGCTGTCAAAGCATCTGAGAGTGGCATAGCAGATGTGAAAGACAATACAAGTGGTGACAGATTAAAATTCAAGTTTCCATCTACAGAGGAACAACAGCACATCATAAAACTCCCAGGCAGTCAGTCCAATACCAGTGAAAACAAGCTGAAAGGAAAAGAGACAAAGAAATTAGAGAGCATAACCAGCCCTGCAACTGAGGAGATTTTTATAATCCATCCAATACAAAGAAAAGATGCGATTATTTCAGAAAACACTCCATTAAACGTTACACCAGTTACAGGTCCAGGGACTGTGGTATTGCCTTGCAGAGAAGTTGCCAAGGCAAGTCCATCTCAGTTGCAAGTTACCAATACTAATACTGAGAGTAATTGCCAGGTAGGGCAGCATGAGACCAAACAACGAGTTAAGTCTACATCTAAGAAATCTCAAATTCAAAGGGACAACACCGCCCAAGAACAGAAAACACCGTTTTCACAAAAGATTTGTCCAGAAGAAGTAAAAGAGAAAGACATTTTAGAGGCAACCAAGCTAATAAGTAAGACAAAACCAGATTTAATCCAGGAGCGACGCCTTCCAGAGCCAAATTCTGCAGTTTTGGCTCAGGACACAATACCAGCTCATGAGAATGAAACTAATATGTCAGCAAAACTTGCTGTGGATGGTAGCACTCACTGTGACACCATCACCCACTCTGGTCAGGAAGGTGTTATGGCCATTAGTGTTTCCCTTGAAGAAACTAATAAGGTCACTTCTAAAGAAAATAATAGAAATAGTTTTCCTGCTAAATTGGCCTCAAAAGACCAAGATGCTGAGCCAAAAGATATACTTTTAGCCAATTCCATTGCGGTTTCAGTTGATGATCTGTTATTGAAGGATCAAACCACAAATATCATTCTTAGAAATGATAGCTTGCCCACATTAAGCAGAGATTTAGTTAACGATTTTGAGGTAGAGGAGGAAAGTAAAGAGGAGGCTTGCAGGAAACCAGCAAAGGCTTTGGACATTCAAACAGAAGCTGTTTGTGAAATGTCTAAGAATGTTGAAAATAAGCTGGACAAAGAGCCTTTTTTACTGGCAGGAGAATTTGAAAGTCAGGAGAAAGACTCAAAACCAAATGAAAAGCTGAATGATGCAGCAGTGGAAAGCACTGACTCAGAGAACATTTCCACAAAGGAGCTTAAGGGCATAACAATTGAGAAAGAAGCAGAGAGAGCCATTACAAAAACACAGAAGCCAACAGATCTATCATCAGAGGAAAAACGTTTACAGCCTGACTCAGAAGAGGGACCACAGACAGTAGTTACGGCTGCCCTGGAAGAGAAGATGACAGAAGCAGAGGAAGCAAGAAGTGCACTCCATGAAAATACAGCCAGTGTGGTTGATACAAAGCAGAAATGTAAGATCCGCCTAAAAGAAAATGCAGACAGTGGTGATAAGGACAAAGACCAGAAGATGAAGACATCAACAGAGAAAAATGAACAGAAACCCAAAGTTCTTCTAGCCAGAGATGAGAAGGTCAGTGATAAGGTAGAAAATCAGGAGGACAAACACACGGATGTTGTTAAGAAGTCACAAACTCCAGAATTAAACGCCATAAGCTCTGGAACTAATTCTACTAAAGAAAATAGCCAAACAAAGGATTCATCAGTGAAGAATTTACCGAATGAGATTTCAAATAAGACTGCTGGCTCCAAAGTTAGGAGGCACAAGGAACAGAAGACTTTAATTGTTAGAGACCAAGATGACAACATAGAAAAAACAGAGGAACATGCTTCTAGATCAGCAGAATCCAAATGTCCAAATACTGACCCAAAACAGGAACTGGAATTGGTAAGAACAGAAGCTCCAAAGAAGTTATCAGAAAGCCAATCTCAAGAAATAAAGGTTGTAAGCACCAAAACTCAGAGTGCTACCGGTATCGACGAAAATACTGAAGCAAAGGATTCATCGGATAAAAGATTGGTGGGTGAAACAACACTGAGAACAGAAGCTCCAAAGAAGATATCAGAAAGCCAAACTCAAGAAATAAAGGTTGTAAGCACAAAACTCAGAATGCGATGGAGGCCAAGGAACAGAGGGGGGGGGGGGGGGGGGGGGGGGGGGGGGGGGGGGGGGGGGGGGTGTGGGGGGGGGGGGGGGGGGGGGGGGGGGGGGGGGGGGGGACGACCTTTAACTGCTAGAGACCAAGATGATGACATTGAAAAAACGAGGACATGCTTCTAGATTAGCAGGAATCCAAATTTCTAAATGCCCACCTAATACAACAACCTGAGACAGAAAAAGCTCCTGGGAAGACCACAGAAGTTTTAAAAATGGACACCAGTCAAGTACTAAAAGTAGTAGGTAGGGAAACCCAGAGTGCTGAAGGTACTA
>NC_045752.1:18303658-18303870 GCF_008692095.1 Etheostoma spectabile | reverse complement strand
CAAAACAAAGGATCCAACAATAAAGAGTTTGGCGATTGACACTGCAATTATCCATGCTGACAGTGAGGTTAGTGTACAAGACCAGTTGTCCATAGTTGTTAGCGATCAACATCCCGACACAACCAAACCTGATTTATGCATATCAACAGAATCCAAACGTCCAAATACTGACCTAAAACAAGAACTGGAAATGGTAAGAACAGAAGCTCCAG
>NC_045752.1:18303382-18303648 GCF_008692095.1 Etheostoma spectabile | reverse complement strand
AAGTTATCAGAAAGCCAAACTCTAGAAATAAAGGTTGTAAGCACCAAAACTCAGAATGCTGTCGGTATCAAGGAAAATACTGAAGCAAAGGATTCATCAGATAAAAGATTGGTGGATGAAACAACACTGAGAACAGAAGCTCCAAAGAAAGAATCAGAAAGCCAAGCTCAAGAAATAAAGGTTGTAAGCACCAAAACTCAGAATGCTGATGGAGCCAAGAAACAGAAGACTTTAATTGCTAGAGACCAAGATGATGACATTGAAAA
>NC_045752.1:18303210-18303372 GCF_008692095.1 Etheostoma spectabile | reverse complement strand
CATGCTTCTAGATCAGCAGAATCCAAATTTCCAAATGCCCACCTAGAACAAAAACCTGAGACAGCTAAAGCTCCAGGGAAGACCACAGAAGTTTTAAAAATGGATACCAGTCAAGTACTAAAAGCAGTGGGTAGGGAAACCCAGAGTGCTGAAGGTACTAAA
>NC_045752.1:18289052-18303200 GCF_008692095.1 Etheostoma spectabile | reverse complement strand
AAACAAAGGATCCAACAATAAAGAGTTTGGCGAATGACACTGCAATTATGCATGGGGACATTGAGGTTAGTGTACAAGACCAGTTGTCCATAGTTGTTAGCGATCAACATGCCGACATAACCAAACCTGAAATAAACAAATCAACCGAATCCAAACGTCCAAATACTGACCTAAAACAAAAACTGGAAATGGTAAGAACAGAAGCTCCAGAGAAGATATCAGAAAGCCAAACTCTAGAAATAAAGGTTGTAAGCACCAAAACTCAGAATGCTGTCAGTATCGAGGAAAATACTGAAGCAAAGGATTCATCAGATACAAGATTGGTGGGTGAAACAACACTGAGAACAGAAGCTCCAAAGAAGATATCAGAAAGCCAAACTCAAGAAATAAAGGTTGTAAGCACCAAAACTCAGAATGCTGATGGAGCCAAGGAACAGACGACTTTAACTGCTAGAGACCAAGATGATGACATTGAAAAAACAGAGGAACATGCTTCTAGATCAGCAGAATCCAAATTTCTAAATGCCCACCTAATACAACAACCTGAGACAGAAAAAGCTCCAGGGAAGACCACTGAAGTTGTACAAATAGATACCAGTCAAGAATTAAAAGCAGTAGGTAGGGAAACCCAGAGTGCTGAAGGTACTAAAGAGAAGACCAAAACAAAGGATCCAACAAAGAGTTTGGCGAATGAGACAACAATTAAACCAGAAGCTCCAAAGAAGGTATCAGAAAACCAAATTCAAAAACTAAAAGCTGTAAGCACTACACCTCAGAGTGCTGATGGAGCTAAAGAGAAGACTGAAACAAAGGATACACCAATAAAGAGTCAGGTGAATGAAGTTGTAATTGAGAATGCTAACTCAGAAGTTAGCACCCAAAAGGACCAGAAGCCCTCAATTGTCAAAGTTGGACTTGTGAAGGTTAAGAAACCCGAGAAAAACTCTGAACAATCAACAGATATCAAAGCCCCGACTGCTAACTCAGTTGTTTTCCCAACTGAAAAAGCAGGTAGTCACACTGATAGTAAACAGAACAAAAGAAAAGAAATGAAAGAGGATGGTGAAGTTGAAAACAAAGGGACAAAGCAGGAGCATCAGCAGATGAAAGCCTCGAAGATAGACGCCAAGCAAGAGTCGGAACGCATTACTGTAAAAGATGCATCTAGCAGAAATGGTGGGGAAGAACAAAAAGACAAGCCCACTGATAAAGTACTAAATAGCCCTGATGTTCAAAAGAATAATGAAGAAAAAACAAAAACAGATCTGAAACAGAAACTGCAGACTTTAAAAGAAGAGAAACCCATAAAACTCAGTGATCATCCAAAGCCTTCAAAGCCAACACTTACTGGCAGTTTGTCTCGTTCTCCGACAGCAGAACGACCTTTAACATCTCAAAGTATTCAGCAAAAGGAGTCTCCATCTAGCTGGTTGGATGTGATGCATCAAAAACAGAAGAAGGAACATAAAAGAATACTAAATGCCTCCGCCAGTGAGGATAAATCTCTTGAGCCTGACGACTTTGATCATTTTATCAGGAGCATTAAGGAGGCCAGCATTCCGTTCTCGCTGCCTCCAAAGAGGCATGTTCGTAAAAAGTCCCCATCTCCACCTTATGCCATGCCAGCCATCAAGGAGGACCATTTTGAGAGAACGTTTGATCCAGAGGAATTCCAGTTTGGCTTAAGAAAACATGGAAACATTTTTAGGGATCCTTCCCCAGCTATGGTGCTTAAACAAAAAGCAGCTGATAGGAAAGCACTGACCCTAGAAAAATGCGCAGAAGATAGTGCCATATACACACCAAGGGACAATATTAAATCACTTGACGAGGTGGAAGGAAAAGATGGAGTCAACGAGGGGACACACATTGAAGCAGGAAAAGAAGAGGGACAAACAAACAATGGAGAAGAGCCTGGGAAGCTGATATCACGACTTGGAAGGATGTCCATCCTCTCTAACTTACTGAGTTCCCCTCATTCCTCCAGGAAGGCCAAAGAGGAAGCTACCTCCGCCTCAAATAACACACATTCTAACAAGCAACAGGGCCTGCTCTCACTTGCAAAGCAGGAAGTTGTTGAATCACCTTTGCCTGCCGTTGAAGCAGATAAGAAGGGTGTGAGAGGTACAGATCAAGGCCCACTTGTGGGTGGTGGTATAGGTACAGGTAGTGAGTCAGCACTCAACCACTCCTCTCCTCCTCTGCCCTTGTTCTCTGAGATAAAGCTGCCTGTTCATTTGGAGAAGTACCTCAAGAATAACAAACCAGAATCTGAGGCCTCCCAGGGCTCTACACAGACAACTAAAACTAAAATGAATCCTGAGGGTTCTGTGATAGACCAGGCCTCGATATCAGGAGTACCCGATGTGGATGTGAGCCTGAAGGAGCCTGCAGGAGTGCCTCCAACCAGCAACATTAGCCAGCAGACTTCTAGAAATGGACTTGCTACTTCTACAACTAAGGTAGGGACTTCAACATTTTATTTTGTTGTGGCTTCAGTTAGTTTTTTTCCGAATTATAATTAACATTCTTTAGCAAAAAGAAATTACATTCATTTAGAGCCAATCAGGCTTTGGGCCGCTAGACTTTTACACAACACATTGATATGTCTCCGTTCCATATACTGTTCTTTTGTTGCAACAAAGTCATGAATCATTTGCAAGTGAGGACAGGTCAAAGGAGCACGTCTTCCGTCTGGAATTTTACACAGGGAATCTTTGCCTGGATCAGCTAAAAGTGCAGCGGCAACATCACAATAGGATATTTGCACTAATATGCAAATAAAGGAGAACTATGCAAAAACTATGTTTGTGTTAAGACAAACACAGTGTGCATGGATGATACCTACTGCAACAGTGTTAACAGTGTTTATGTCTTTCCCTTTACAACTTTGGCATTACAACTGTTAGACAATTACTCAAGTTTCAACCATTATTTAACCGAATAGTAATCACTATTTGGTTAGAAAAAAAAAATATATCCATATATTGAGTAAGCTTTAACACCTGAACACCATATAATGGATAAATGGTCGAAATAGTAAAACGTAATGAATGGTTTAAATAGTTTGCTTAAAGTAATAGATACATGGTTGAAAAGGTTTGATAAATGATTCAAATGAACTCATTTGGAACATGACGGATGGTGATAAGAAATGGTTTTTATACCTAGAAGTGATTTGGCTCTGAAGAGGCTAACAAATGAAGTTAACTCCACTGTTTGAGGACTAAAGGATTTTTTATTTTATTTTATTTTTTTAAGCAATAGATCAAGTTCATAATCAAAATTTTACATTTTCTTCCAGATACCTGCAGTAAGAGGGTTTCACAAAAGGCCTGGAAAGGTATCATTAAATGTTATTTGCTTGGATTTTTTAAATTCTTTGTGTCAATAACACATTGTTCTCTGCTATATATTTTAGTAACATATGTATTTCCTCATCCAGATTGTGATACATGAACATGCTCAGTTTGGAGGGCAGCCGTTTGAACTCTACTGTGATCTAGAGGATGCCACCGCAATTAAGCTTTCCCCTGTCATCTCAGTCAGAGTAATCAGAGGATGGTAAGGGTCTTTGGTAAACTTGGAGGTGTATAATTATAGTTCCATAAAACCTGTATATGGAGTATAATGTAGATAACTATCAAGGTATTATGTCTGCACTCGGCTCTTTTGTACTGGCCATGTTTAAGAGCCTTCCTACGAGATCCTTTCTACTTGTTTTCTGTGTTTCTCTTTGTCCCTGTAAGCATGTATGTATCTGATGGAGCAATCCTCAAAGCTGTTTATTGTTTTTTTAAGCGATGCATAATTTCACACATTTTCAGATTTTTAATCAGAATCATATTTATTGGCCAAATATACTTACATACACAAGGAATTTGACTTTGGTAGGTGTTAACTCTATAAATTCAACAAATAGACATGTAGTAGTAAACATAGACAAATAGTAATATAGACACACACTGTACAGTTTAGAGAGAACAATATACATATAGGCACCTATCATCAAAATATACAAATAAGACCTAATATCAGACAAGTTCACATGGAGTGGGCTGTAAAGTGCAAAAAGCAATCGTGCAAAGTAGTGTGCAAGATGCATATTGGAATAAGAATGTAATGTGTGGAAAAATGGGTGAGTGGCCAAAGTGGGGATGACCCCTCGTATCCACAGTTCTGTAGAGTGATGGCAGTGGGAAAGAAGCTGTTCACATGTCTGGTTGTTTTTGTACTGGGATCTGTAGCGCCTGCCAGAGGGGAGGAGGTTAAAGAGAGCGTGTGCAGGATGTGTGGGTTCTTTGACGTAATCATGCAGTTCTGTTTTTCTTCAGCTGGCTCCTCTTTGAAAAACCTGGCTTCCAGGGTCGTATCATTGCACTTGAAGAAGGTCCCACAGAGCACTTAGTGAATATGTGGGCAGAGGAGGAAACACCATCAGCACTAGACCAGATGGGTCAACCTGTACCAACAGCACCTATGGTCATAGGTTCTATTCAGTTGGCAGTTAGAGTAAGTTAACCTGTTCAATTGGCAGTCTGTCATACTGTTTCCATATTGTTATTGTAACTATTTGGCCTGTTATGTTGTTTCCCACCTCATATAACCGAAAAGGATTAAAAAAATGTCTAGTACCAAAAGCTCGCATTGAATGCTTACTCAGATTTGTACTTTTTTCCAGTTTTTCTTCGATCAGACCATGTCTGATTGAATTCCAATTTTGCCAATTTTAGACTGCATTTCATAAAGGTGGAGTTTTAATATGTAGATTCAACATAAGGAAAGTTTGGCTTTTTTTGTTAAGTATAAAAAGTTTAAAAAGTGTTCTATTACATAAAGTACACTATCAAACAAATGCTATCTTACTCAAACACTTTGGTAATGTATTGGCACTAAACATTTCAAACAACCTGTTACCAGGCCTTATTTGTAATGCAATTCTTACACAATGTAATTTTTGTGTTTTATAGGACTATAGCATACCCCAAATCGACCTGTTTGCAGAGGTCAATGGGTTGGGGAGGATGTCATCTTACTGTGACGACGTTGTAGAGATTGCCTCCTTTGGGATTCCACAGACCACTGGCTCCATTAAGGTTCATTCTGGAGTGTAAGTTCAGCTGACAGCTCATTTAGGACGTTTTCACACCTACTTCATTTGGTCCGGACTTTTCAGTTTGGTCTAAACCAAAATTGCAGGTGGAAAGGTGCCTTGGATCAGGGTCCGGATCAAAAGACCAGATTTTGGTGGTCTTGGTCTGGATTAAACTGAACCATGGTCCGGTTTGTTTATAATGTGAAAGCATTTTTTGGATGGTTCGGACTTTCACACCTTCTTTTCCACTCACTTTCTGAAACATACTCACACACGTGGGCACTGCATCTTTGTCCTTCTCACTAGTGACAATTGTGCTACTATATTGCATTAAGTTGGTGGTTTGTGGGTCTGGTAGGGTTTGCATAGTAACGTAATAACAGTGCGGCTTGGCTCAAACACACTCGGAGCCAACGCTGGTGTGTTACACGTCACACCTTTTTTTTTTTTCTCCCAGAATGCCGACATGCTCTGTGATATAACACACTGGGGCGCCATTATTCAAGCTTTTGCTTGATTTCTCTGTGAATAAACATGTCCTGCATAACGAAAAGAATAAATAATATGCAATCTGCAGGATGAAGCTTATTGATGGTTAGCACTTACATTTTCAGCTGGTGTAGAGATAAAGTACTGTATTTAGTCCCTTCATTGTGCAACAGGATAAGACAGGTTTGCGTCACTAAATTCATTAAATAAGGGCCTAAAGGGTCATTACTCCCCCTTTCCTGTCTCTGTGTGTCTTTAGCTGGCTGGTGTACGCTGATCCAGGGTTTGGAGGCTTTGTTGGAGTGCTGCAGGTGGGGGAGTATCCCTGCCCGGAGTCCTGGGGATTCCCTGAGCCCTTTATCGGGTCTCTCAGACCTCTCCGAGTGGTACAGTACTTGCAATATATATATATGTATGTGTGTGTTTCCACTATACTGTCCTTTTGTCAATTGTCTTTGTCTGAGAACTGTTCTTTTCATTATAGGGACCAATAATGGTGGAGCATCCTCGTGAATTCAAGGTTTGTTTTGCATTGCAGTGCATTTGTTGCATCTATTAATGTCGGCTGTTTATAGAAACCCAACACATAGGCAAAGGCTTTCCACGGTCTGGCTAGCTAGTCCAGGCTCTTAACTATATATTTTGTTATTATTATCATCTTTTATTCCGCTCTGTAAAGGGACTTTGAGTACCTTAAGAGCTATATAAATTTGATGTATTGTCGGTTTTTAGAAACCAGATGTGACAATTTTTGGACAAAAGGGTGGAGCTGGGGAGGATGACACGGCCAAGCCAGTGTCCTCACATGAAGCATTGGAACTCTTCATCTCTTTCACTACATTGGGATGAAAATAAAATAAAAAAGGGATGTGTCTTATGTTGAGTGAGGAGGAAAAGCTAGAGTTTATCATCCCTGGATGATGAGATGCGCAAATCTATTCAAACTTTTTTTATTGTGTTGCAACTGTCACAAATTCACATCGCTACCTGGTACAAAAAGGTTTAGGTACGAAAACCTTGCAGTCGAGTTTTTTTTGCATTTCTGTGTTGTTTATTCGTCACACACCCAGTGTGTAAAAGCATTAAGGTCTCTCTTCACAACTAACGCTCATCTTTCTTCTTTACCCAGGCCTTAGTGTTTGAGAAGCCCAACTTTGATGGAGAGTGCATAGAGGTTGACAGCGATGCGTATAACTTGCAAGTAGAGCTGGAAGAGGAGAAAACAGGCAAACCAGACAAGAACAAGAAGACATTGTCTACAGTGGGGTCTTTAAAGATTCTTGGTGGTCTGTAAGTATCTGTTGAGTTAATAGATGCAGGGCAGGTTAAAAAGAAACCCATATTTCAGATATAGACATTTTTTAAAAGGGTCAAATTTGACCCGAGGACAACAGGAGGGTTAAAAAAAGTCTTAAAATTACATTTAAAATATTATTCCCAGTGGCTAAGGCCCGGTGGGCTACCACTTTCATCTTAATCTTATTTGAATTGAGGAAGAAATTACCACAAAAAATGGCTTGGATTCCATACAACGCTTTTTGCAAATACAATTGATCACTTTCATTCCTGACTAAACTCATCTGCACGTTCCTCTGATCTTAACTACTAGTCAAAATAATTCATAATTTCCGCTTTTTTAACTCAAATATTAGGTATAGTTATATAAAAATGAGGGTTATTGACCATCAATTCCAAAAAGTAGTGTACAACTAGTGGTAGTAAGGTGGTGTTAGTGAAAACTTAAGTCTAAAAAAGGGACAAAAATGTCAACATTTTTGTCAGTTTTTGACCTGGGAGGACAACACAAGGGTTGAACTACAGTTACAGTGGAGCGGGTTGGTTGGAAACTTTTAGCTCTGACTTAATGTTGGGCTCTATGGAATCGCTTGTGTAGCTTTTTGAAATACTCCATTTTACAATTCCTTCAATGACTCTGTTATTACAGAAACTGTAGGGCCGTCGGCCTGGGACTGGCCCTTGTAAAAATAAATAAAATAAAAATACTTGCCACCGGGCTTAACACATTTTTAGGGGAAACCCTGACATGGCTTAGACTAACATGTTAGTGACATGTATTTGTTTTGTCCTTGCAGCTGGGTGGGCTATCAAGAGGCAGACTTTGAAGGCCAGCAGTACATCCTGGAGGAGGGGGAGTATCCTCACTGCAGTGACTGGGGAGGATCTGAGGATGGGCTCCTGTCACTTCGGCCTGTATGCACAGTGAGTATCTCCCGTGTGAAATGATGATCTGCAAGATTTGTTGTTTGAGCTTGTTTCTCTGGCACTAAGCACTGATTGCTGTGTTGTTTCTGCACTCCACCTTTTGGAGTTCACTGCTCATTAAAACACTGCCCGCTCTGCCCCTCTTGATTCTTAATGAACTGGAAACCTAAAAAGAGTTTGTTTTCTGTGTGGAAAGGTTTTGTCCTGGACAGTGAGAACTTGAAATGAAAGAAGTTGCTTTTTACTTTCTAATAATTTCACCAAATCATCTTCCCTAGGATTTCCTTTCCCCTCACGTCAAACTGTTCAGTGAGCCGCACTTTGATAAACTGGGGCGCAACGTGGACTTGCTGGACCCCGTCCTCAGCATGGAGGACGTCGGCCATAGTGCCAAAACTCAGTCTGTCAACGTCATGGGTGGAGTGTAAGTCAAGCAAACCAACAAAAAAACCCAATAACTCACAAAGTTAAAGTTCATAAAGATGGAATGTAAACAGTTTGACTCTGTGTTGTCCACGCCCTTATAGTGTTTGGGCGTGTGGCCCTCACCTTCTATACATAAGTAAGCGTTCTATCACTGTATACATACATACATACACAGATGACACAATTATGAATAATCTCATGTGACATAGCTTTGTAATTGATACGTCATGTTTGACAAAGCATGACAAAAGCTTCCTTCTCTTGAGGGTAAGGATTTACACTGATGTGAATAAGAAGAGTGAATCTTTGGTTACTATTAAAGGTATACTTCTTTTTGAAGTTTCTGCAAAAAGGAGGCTTCAATCCAGCTACGCTACTGTGCAGCTTGTTTTATTAGAAGTTATTTCAAGTGTTTGGCTTGAGGTCATGGTGCAACGGACCTTAGAATGAAATTACTTCGAAACATTTTAAGTGGCTATTGTTTAGGTTTTACAAATGTTTGAACACATTTTAAAGTCAGTTATTCATATTAAAGAATGCCTTTAAAACATAGGGTACACATTTTTTTAGTTAGCAGATTTGTTCCAATCAACCAGATGAATGTTTGAGCTGAGTGAATTTGTTTAACCTTTATCAACCTCTTTATGTAACATTCTACTGTTTGCTTTTCCTCGCCAGCTGAATCATTTTACAACCTCTTTAGAAGCATGGACATGCAGCCCGAGTCAGTGATTTAATGAGAGAACCAAACAGATTATGAAGAGACCGCTTTAGCTATCTGTCTCTAATAAAAGACTTCTGTCACTGTGGGGTTTGGCATCTTAGGATCTTTTTGTGTGCTTCCTTGGCAGGTGGGTGGGGTTTGAGAAGCCTGGATTCAGTGGAGAGCTCTACGTTCTGGAGAGAGGCATGTATGCAAGCCCAGAGGACTGGGGAGCCCAGAACTTCAACATCTCATCCATACAGCCGGTCTTCCATGTAAGAAAAGATGTGTACGATCGGTTAAAAAACAAGATGTGGCTAATTTTTTTCACATTGGAAATAGAGTGTAACTGTTTAAGTAAATGTCATTTTTAGTGAAAGTTTTAAGCATTTGAAATAAGTCTTAGCAACAGCTAAATGAGCATTTTATTAACAACTCTATTGTTGATGAAATGCTGTTGATGTTGTTAAAGTATGTTAATACCTCCCTCCTTTCCGTTTTATAGGACCCACTGATGGTAACAACCAGATTCAAGGTATCATCCCTCCAATTAATACTTTATATCAAACAGATTATTCCATTTTCCCGTCTTTTTCTGTGCTGGCTGGGTTGCTTAGTTCAGTTTTTATGTGTGTTACAGGTGCAGCTGTATTCTGAGTCGGACTTCCAGGGAAGGCTGGTGTCTCAGGAGGACAGCGCAGCAGCCCTGGATGAGGACTTCCTACCCAAGTCCTGTAAGGTGCTGGCTGGCAGGTAGGCACCAAACACTACCTGGAACTGTCAGTGCCTCTCTGGCTCTTAGAGATTTAACATGGTTGGCGGAAGATTGGATGCTGTATTTATTTGGCACAAAATTAAAAAAGGACTTTTGCCACATGAAAACGTTTTTTTCTTTTCTTTCAAAGTTTATATTCCACATGCTTGGTTAAAAAATCATGGAATAAACTTAGCAACATTCAGGGCACCCAAGTTCCACCTGAAAGTGACAATAACAAACAACCTAATGATAGAATGGGAGAAAACACTAATACAAGTGACACTGAGTGTGTAAAGTTGTGTTATGATGAGAATAGATTTTAAAGATGATAGTAACTGGCAAAATTACAATATGACAACAATTTTTTTTGTGTGTGTGTGTGTGTGTGTGTGTGTGTGTGTGTGTGTGTGTGTCTTTCTGTGTCAGATGGGTGGCATATGAAGGAGCTCAGTTCACAGAGAACATGTATGTGTTGGAGGAGGGAGATTACCCCAACACAGAGGCCATGGGCTTCCTGCCCTCAGACTCTACCATTCGCTCCATACAGACCCTTGGACATGTGAGTATTGTCTATCTGCTTGTATGAAAAACTATATTTGGGCCCTTTGTGATGCACAGTCTGCATTGTTGGTGATAAAGGAAGAATTTTAAGTTATTGTGGATGAGACTAATAATAAATGCTCTTCTTCTTCAGGAGTTGTCTCTGCCCTCCATCGTCCTGTTCAGTAAGGTGGGCTGTAGAGGCCGCAGAGCGGTGCTGACTAACGGAGCTGTGAACCTGATGCAGGCAGGCATGGACACGCGCATACGCTCCCTGGTGGTGGAGGGAGGAATGTATGTCACTTTTTAAACATTTCCACTATTATGTTTTTGGTATCTTTTAAAGGCACAGTTAATCAAATTGGCTACTTTTTATATTAACTAATTCATTAATTATATATTTATATTATTGTTGTTTCACTCAGAACCAGTGTTGGGGAAGTTACTTTTAAAAAGTAGTGTTTGCTCGTTACTTCTTATAAAAGTAATCTGTTACTTTACTTAGTTAACCCCTATGGAAAGTAACTTTTTACGTTACTCATTACTTTTAAAAGCAGGCGTCTCTGGCAGGGACTGAAATTAATTATACAAAAAGTATCTTTGATCATAAAGCCAATCTGTGGTGATTGTAAGTGAAGTGTCTGAACTACACTGCAGACTGGATTCTCTACTCACAGAATGACGGCTGATTCGTTATGAACGAGTCCAGCGCGGGTTGAATGGCAGGTCATCGGCTCTCCGCTCAGAGCGCCGTCCAGCAAAAAGCCACAAAGCTTTCAAAACCTAGCGTTGGCTGCTTCTCCCTTGCCATGACTGCTCTGCTACCAGCCTCTGTCACGGCAGTGTCACTGTCAAATCTCACACAACACTGCTCAAAACACAGTCAAAATTGCTTTTAATCCCAACCTGATTGACAGGTCATGAAATAGTCATACTAAGGGGCTGTTCGTTATTAAGTTGATTTAAAACACTACGTTATGTATTACGTTAGCACACAAAATGTTAATTCCATATAACTTCTGCTCTTCAATTGTGTATACAAGTATACCTTAAATGTATGTAAACTAGTCAACCTTGTTATGTTTGGCAAGTTACATGTTTAAATTAGCAAACATTCAAATGTTCATATTACTGCAGAAGGTTTGACAGGGACACATGCAACTTCCTGAAATAGTTTTAGCTCAGCTTTTTGAACTGGACATGTTCTCATTAAGAACAGTAAACATGTGAGGAAGCCACCAAGATTCTTCACAAATGTATCATAAATCATGAAGCTCAGCATGAAATGTAAATATATGTGATGTCTTATTTTTTTCTTCGTGAAACTAAACTGACACCCATGGCTGTGCTCTCCCTAGGTGGGTGTTGTACGAAGGCAGTAATTACCGGGGTCGACAGCTGCTTCTCCAGCCCGGTGAAGTGACTGATTTGTGGAAGTTCAGCGGCATGCAGCAATTAGGATCCCTACGTCCATTACCCCAGGTATGGAGGGAGGGAAATGAGCCATCACAAAAAAGTGTATTAGACTATTAGTAATAAACAAAGTCTCGTACATCAAGTGAGTGTCTCTTTTGTTTATTTTCAGTTCTCACGTGGATAAGAAGTACGAAATAAGGAATAAATAAAATACCAAATAAAAACACACTATTAATCAAGTCAGATCAAAAAAACAGTCACACATCTAGTTGTAGAATACTGTGACATGTGTTCATAACATAAATCTAAACATGTGGTTTTGCACGTTTTCCTCGAACAGAAGCAGATGTACATCCGTCTGCGGAACAGGGGGACCGGATGTGTGATGTCCCTGACGGGAACTCTGGATGACATCAAGCTGATGAGGGTTCAGGCTGTGGAGGAGACTGGAGGGTTAGAGCAGGTCTGGCTCTATCGGGACGGGCAGCTTACCTGCAAGGTACAACATTATGCCAACACCACACAAAACTGCAAAAACACTTGTCAGGGGGTAAACCACCTCATCTAGTCACCCACACTGTCCGTGGAAACTCTAGTGAAGCCTACAGGGACAACAGACAGAGATAGATTTGCTTTAAAATCTGCAGGGCCTTGGCGTCTGGTTTACCTGGTAGAGCGCACAGGCTTAGTCCTCGACGCAGCGGCTGTGGGCTGGGTTCCAACCTGCGGCCCTTTGCCGATGTTCCCCCTTCTCTGTCCCCTTTTCTGTCAAAAATAATGGCCTAAAAATGTCAAAAACAATCATCTTTTAACAAAACAAAAAGGCAAACAATGTCTTCAAACAGCACAATCAGGTTATACTGAAGTGTTTAATTTACAAGTACTTTTAGTACGACTTTAAAAGCCTAATATTCACCTTATTATCTTTAGTATTTTGTTCTCCGACAGTCTTGTGGTTGGGCTCACTCTCCCTACAGTAACAGTGTCAGTGCCGCATTTGATCCCTAAATATTACATTTATTGCACAAAAAGTGTGATCAAACAGATGTTATTTTCTGTAGGAACCGTTCCAGAAGTTGGCTTTCGTGATGACAATACTCCACACTCCGGCACAGTTATTTTAAGTTAACTGTGTACCTGAAAACAAGGGCGTGCTCAAGACAATATGCAAAGCGTGAAAAAACATGTATTCCCAACAGACGTTATTCATTCCAGGGGATACCTCTGCCAAAGAGGTTATTATGGTTTTATTCCAGTTTGTAGTCAGGTTTCAACGCAGTTCGGTGGAAAATTAAGCAGTGGGACAAAACATTTTTCTTTGTGAATGAATAATGTATCGTAACTAAATAAGTGTTCTTCCTTAAAATACAGGGGCATGAGTATACACACCCATATGTTAAATTCCCATAGAGGCAGGCAGATTTTTGTTTTTGAAGGCCAGTTATTTTATGGCTCTAGGATACTATGCATCCTGATAAAGTTCCCTTGGCCTTTTGGAATTCCCTTGCCCCCCCCCCCCCCCACATCATCACATACCCATCACATACCTAGATATTGACTGGTTTTATTTCATATAGCCGAATAGCTGGTTTGATATGCATTAAGAGATGATTTTATGGAAAGTATCCCGTGCCAACTCTAGGTATGGGAAGGGTATGTGATGGGGGGGGGGGGGGGGGGTGTATTTTAATTCCAAAGGCCAAGGGAACCTTATCAGGATGCATAGTATCCAATCAGCATGAATGGCAACCGGTCTGCCATAATATCATAATATAACGACAGCAAGGAAAGTGAACCGATACTTATGCATCTTCATCCTCAACCACCATGCCCTCTATGTCTCCAGCTGGTGGACAACTGTTGCCTGGAGACCACAGGCAGTGTGGTGATGGAGGGCGGACGGCTTTGTGTTGCCCCGGAGCGAGGCAAAGGCAACCACCTGTGGAACATCACCCCAGATGGCCGAGTGCACTGTCACCTCAAACCTAACCTGGTCCTGGAGGTCAAAGGTCAGATAGCTTAGTCTTAACTTCAAACATGTATTTGTAGAGTGAGGTTTTAATAGGATAAATGAAAAGGTTCAACTATGTCAGTATGTGATCAAGATTCAGTCAGCCCTGAACCAACAGCTCCCTCTCCTGGTGTACTGAAGAGGTGCCATGATTAAAGTACGTGGCTGGTTGCACAAGCACCCTCACTAAACTTCTCTTTAGTCAAATAATTGCTGCTTCAACCACATTTTGTTCAAGTTTAATTATTCTGACTCATTGGTGTCAACAGTCTAAAATGTTTTTTTAGTTAAAAAAAACACTAACTTGTATTATATTGTTTTTGCTTCTTAGGTGGTCATCAGTATGACAAGAACCAGGTGATCCTCAACACATGCGATGAGAGAAAATTGAACCAAATTTGGACCTTGGACATCCTGTGATCTGATGAGCCTCTTGCTAACTCATTATGAACCCTGTGGAACACACACACGCACACACGCACGCACGC
>NC_045752.1:18286792-18289042 GCF_008692095.1 Etheostoma spectabile | reverse complement strand
ACACACACACACACACACACACACACAGTTGGCCTGAGAGGTCACTGCACCTTTTTGTGGTATTTTGACACTCCTTGAGGAGGGTACCATTGACTGGATCAACGTTTAAACTATTATCATAGTGTTAGTTGAATGAATAAGTAGTGTAAAAAATATTGCTTATTTTTAGCCCCTTGATTTCAAACACTGTATACCAAAGACTCCCTTCTCTGTTTTGACTGCATGTAGTGAGAACTCAGCCCTGTTTCAATGCTGCATACCTTTCTTCACTTTATGGTACTTTTCGACTTCATGGCTCTGATTTTCCAGTTTTCTTTTCATGATGTTGGCCAATATGAATGTAAAGTGTTTATTGACAGCTGCAATATGAAGTCTGATGTGCCCACAATCCAAAGATTTCTGTAGACTAAAGAGGTTTCATTTTTATTGTTGTAGATCAAAAATGATCTATTGTAAGGTTTGAATATCTTTTTAGGATGTGATAGGTTTTTACATTTTTACACAAACTGCAATTTGCTGTGTTAGGTTGTACATAAGCATCACCTGTATAGATTTGGGCTTAAATTTTAAAGCAGAACTGCAATGACAATGTCACACACTGTTGATTGTAAATATGTGAATGTATGAGAAAAAAACACGTGGAAATAAGAATGATTTTCTTTTCATCTTTTTTTAGAAAATAAAACATTCTTTCTTTAGATTGAAATGACCTGTTTCTGTGAATGTTTGTCTCCCCCATGAGGAAGTCCAAGTAATAACATATACAAGCCCTCTGTGATTGTGTACCACCCCAACCCCTCCCCTACCCAGTTATTAGTAGCAAAGGAGGACACAGAGGATTAAGAAAATATGATGGACTCTTCAGAAGAGGCAATTATCTTCACTTGAGTTTCTGCTCACGAAAAGTTTCTGAACATAGCCACACTGAGAAATCCAGAGAGAGTTGCGTGGAGCTGATTAATTAATTAGCTTTGTACCAATGGCTTGAATGTGAAGAGCATTCATTTATATCAAAAAGTTACGGACTAAAGCTTTAACTAATGCTGGCTAACATGTACATGCCAACTTTGAGGTGATAAAGTCAGCGTTGTGTTTTGAGCATTAGCAGTTTGCAAGTAGGTGTACATTGTTGTATGGGAAAATTTGTAATCAAGGTGAAATAATTTTGGCCTCCAGTAATATAAAAAAATAGAGCTCTTAAGCTTTAAAGTTGCTGTCATTTCCTGGCTTTTATATCTATTCTTTCTTCCATGGATTTGGGGTTGAATTGCTTTCACCAGAGCAAACAAACATTTCTTATGATCCACTGGGACATTGAAATAGACAAATGTACAGTATATTTAGGTTTTTGGCACAAAATAACATGCCCACCACATTGTAAAATAAGCAAAAATTAGAGTATTAGAGTATACTTTATAGAGTATAAAAAATACATTTTAAAGCAAACACCAGCAGTTATAATACTTCCATACACATTTGCAGCTTTAAAGCCCCCAGAAACAAGAAGCAATAGCCTTGTTCTTGCACCTTGTTTGCACCTGTGGATACAATAATCTAACCTAACCTTGCATGTCAGTGCCTTTAATTCAGTTTGTTTCAGGATTGTGCTGAAAAAGTCTCCCAGAGTCTGCGCTATAGTTCATCTCCCCCTTTGCTGACCAGGACCACGGTCTTTCCACGAGCGTGCCCTTTCTCCATCTTCTCGAAGGCCTGAGGAACCTGGGAGAAGCTGAACGTCTCATCCACCACTGGCCGAATCTGACATAGAGCAGAGAGAGGAAGGCAGAGGTCAGGCCTGGTTTCTCAACTATTGTGAGTCACAATATCAGTGAAGTAAGCAGCTGATGCAATTTCCTTCAATGATTTAAAAAAAGAAAAGAAAAAAAGATGTCAAGGCATGCTTGTGCAGATGCATGCTCAAGTGAGAAACGTAAGAAACTGTAGACAGCGGGGTGTTATCTGCAAAAGGAGGACGATAACCCCCAGCTGAACTGCATATTATATCTCAATATCATCTAGTACAATACAGAATCAACAATGTGTTGAGATGCATTGATGAAATCAAAAGTACTGTATTTACCCATGGTACTTTTGTGACCCATGTACAGTAAGTTAAGTTAATATGTAGTTTTCTTATGAGAATGTAATGTGCACTAGGGGATAAATTGGGATAAATGATGATTGGCAGCTTTTATCCAATGAGGTTGGGTATAGGTGGTGGTGGTGGGGGGGGGGGGGGGGGGGGGGGGG
>NC_045752.1:18278156-18286782 GCF_008692095.1 Etheostoma spectabile | reverse complement strand
GGGGGTTTGTTCTCAATTTGGAATTTGGAGACGCATGCATCAATCCTATTGCTGTGTGATGACCACAGCTAATTAATGGAGTCAAAAGAAAGGACCCTCTAGAATACATTGTACATTTGTTTGGTCGGCATGTGACATTTTCTAAAAAACTAAACAAATGCGAGAGTTGGTAACGCTGTGATACTGAAGGTGCTCTGGGCCCAATTAAACCCCTGATGTGCACCCAATAATAAGCTAACTGGAGGGAACAGAAGTCTGTCTGTTGTCCGTTACATCAGTTAAATCTGATACTGTACCTTTCCTGCATCCACTAATTCCCTTATTTCATCCAGTGCGGGACCACTAGGTGCAAAGAATCCCCAGCGGTAGTGAACTCCTTTGACTAGGTGCTACAAGGAAATGGAATGAGAGAAAAGGCATGATTAAAACCTTTGTGTACATAGCAGAAACTCTTTTGATGATGCCCAATAGTAAGGCCTAAACTAGAAGAAAAACAAGTCATGTTGAACTAATGACGTTAATTCGAAACAGCTAAAAACTTTCTCTTCTCATCATTTGATTTATTAACTTCCTACTTTCCAGCATTGCAGCTCGCTTCATGATCACAGTGCTGTTACTTCCTGTCATAATAGAAACATTAATAGCAGTACAGGCATGGATTTTAGCTAGTGTACTTTTCAATATGTGTGAAGAAGATTCTGATTGACACAGGTCTTCACAAATGTTAATTGATCTTACTTTGCAAACAAAATGACATTATTCAACCTAGGCCTGTATCCAAAGAGTCTCATGGGTGGAGATGCAAAACATTTTCCTTCACGTCTTCACCAGCAGGTTAGGAGTTCCTGCAACTCATGCCAACAGGAAAAATGAGTGAGTCTTTTGTAATGTTTGTAGTCATTGTGTGTGCGTGCATGTGTGTGGGGACATTTCAATATAAAAAAGGGGTTACTTAACATGTTTCCTTTAGGCTTAGTTAAAAATGAGGACACTGTGAAAACCAAGCCAGCTGTCGGCGCTCTAGTTTTCCATTTATGCACAGAGTGCACGCATGAGGGAAGAAGGATGTGTAAGACCTGGAGGTGTACAGTATTGTTTGCTTCCTGCCCATAAAACAACAAGGTACATCCTCTCCAATTATTTTTAATTGGTTTAAGGTTTCAACATTCTGCTGTATAGGTCTTTCCACATCAGCTCATCAACACTAAAACAATGCATCAGCAACTGGAAAAGTCTAGTCAGTCTGAGTACTTTGTTCTGATTGGAGGGATAGTATGAATGGTAATGATAGTCAATGTTGTTGTAAATGAGATCCTCCCTGTGGAGTGCATCTCTCCTAGTCTTACTTAGAGGTTCTATTAGATTGTCTGAAGCACAATGTGTGAACTTGAAAAACAAAATCAGCTGATTGCTTCACGAGTCTACTGAGAGTTCAAGTGTAAGAGGGGCAATGTGGGCTACATGGCAGTTTATTCTATTTTCATAGAAAAGTATACGCCGGAAAGGAAGTGAAAGAATTTAGACACATTTCAATTAAAATGTTACATTAAAATGGTATGAAAATGATGGTGTGGAAAGCAACACACACCCAACTCCTCCCCTATCTATGTCTTATTACCTCGGGGGCAAACCCCTCGGTTTAACATAGTCACATAATTCTACTTTTGGCAAGAAAAAAAAAGACAAAAGGTCTGATTTCTCTGGGGCTGTCCCGGCCCGTTATAGTCATCCATCAAACTCCTTCTCTTAAGTTTCGAGTTCATGAGTATTTCAAGTCCATCGGCTCTGCGAGGTTGTACTTGAGCATAGTGCTACTGTACATTTACTGTACATTGCATTTAATTTAATTTTATCATTTAACAATGATAACTGTAATGATTTTAATGATGTTCAACATCTTTATTTTGCATCTTAGCATGCCTAAATCTGCTAATAAACAAATACAAAGTAAAGTTTAGGCTGATGGGAATGTGATTTCAAAACAAAATGTTGGAATTTTTTGTATTTTGACCTCACAATGGCATTAGAGGAAAAGTCACGAGATTGCAAAAGTGATTAAGATAAATTGTCTGGGGACAATCACCGCATCCATGAGCCACACTGAAACTGCCAGGAACAGCCTGGCCAAATGCACATTTTACTTATTTACACTTGTGAAATATTTAAGTGCCAAGCTGTTTGGAACTATATATTTGTTAGTCATTCTTCAATTGTAGCGAAAGAGCTTGAGTTTTAGTGCCACAGTCTTTCAACGAGACAAAAAGATGAATACAGAATAATAAATAATGCAACACAAAATGATTATTTCACCTTGATTACAAATGTTCCCATACAACAATGTACACCTACTTGTAAAATGCTAATGCTCAAAACACAATACTGACTTTATCACCTCATAAAGTTGGCATGCACATGTTAGCCAGCATTAGTTAAAGCTTTAGTGCGTGAGTTTTTTATATAAATGAATGTCTGTTACATTCAAGCCGTTGTCAAATGAGTTGCTACAAAGCTAATTAAGACTATCAGCTCCACACAGCTCTCTCTGGATTTCTCAGTATGGCTTTGTTCAGAAACTGGTGTCGTCGGCCAACTTTTCCGTTCAGAAAATCAAGTGAAGATAATTCCCTGTTCCCTCTTCTGAAGAGTCCATGTTTTTTTTAATCCTCAGTGTCCTCCTTGGCTACTAGCAACTGCATTAGCTTTAAGTTCAATATCCTCTCCTTCCAGCTCTGTTTTGGTCTCCACCAAATTCTGAGAAAGTGCTTCATATTATGTTCACCTGCTAGACGCTAACTTTGTCCATCTGCCGCTTGGAGCTGGGCAAGTTCAGGTTGCATACAGTACGTTGATCAGAGCATTTAAGCTCTAAACAGGTGTGGCTAGAAGCAGGGCTAAAGGGGGCGGATTAATAAGCTAAAAGACACTAAAACGCTCCTTAGAGGTCTGGATTTGTCACCACAAGTGACACATTTTACATTACACAATCATTTGATCTTACTTGTAAAGATAGTGGTGAGCAGCTTTAAAAAAAAAAAAAAAATCTGATAATCCTGTTTCCCTTTTCCCTGGTTCCAATACCTGTTCCACTTTGACTAGATTCCAATACATTTCAAGACTACAGAACAGCTAAACAGTATAAGCCTTTTGAAACTTTCTAACACTTTGGAACAACTGAAGTTCCCCATATTACTTACCTCACATCCTGTTTTCAGCTAGAAAGACACAATTTCCTTGTTACTGAGTGTAAAGTAATGGAAATAAAGTGCATTAAGCTCTAATCTTTTGGAGTTACCACTTTAACACGTGTGTGCACTTGTTACTTAGGGATTTAACCATACATATAAATGTATAAAGATGTTTTGTATCTAAGGATTTAACTTCCTGCTTCATGCTGGGGATTGTGTGGTTAGGAAAGCGGTGGTGGAGCCACAAATGCACTGCATGCAAGCGTTGTTCTGCATGATGTTCTCCGCAGCGGGCTGCACCGACAGGATGCCAGCGTATGTGTAGAGTAAATGTTCTAAAGGTGTTTAGCCTGTAACAGCATATATGTACTGCATTAATAATGTCATTTCAGTTACAATGGCGACTGAGACTGACTGAAAAATACTGCAGCCATAGTAACTGGAAATACATCACAATGTCTCTGGTATTGCTAATGAACGGTTTCCTCACTGATCTGAAGGGAAATCAAGAACTGCAGCATTTTCACACAATGTCTCAATGCAACACAGCTGCTATTCGGATCGGATTACTGGACTATGTGACCGGCTATTCACAACTGGGTTCTCTGGCTGTGCAGTTTGTGTTGGATGTTTATCTGGCTACTTGTTCATTAACACACAATATTTTCAGCTATAAGCCAATTTAAAAAAATAAAAAAATCTGAGTGCTCTATGCATGAGGACCTGGAAGAAATGGCTGTGGGCTGCTGCTTAAAATGAACACTTTGGGCACGTTACAACATAAATATGTAATTCCCCTGTGCACAAATCTTCATCCAACACCTCTGGAATCAACTGGAGCGCTGACAGCGAGCCAACATCAGTGGTGCCCGACATAGCTAGTAGGGTTTAATCCTAGGAACACATCTAAGAAATATAATAAACTGTTACGTTCTAAGCGTAAACTAAATAGGCTGATATGTACAGACTATACGTATCACTACAGAAATATGTAATTTCTCAAGTAGAGTGATTGTAATCAGCTGTGCTGCGTTCTGGCTATGTGCATGCTCCAGCAGACTCTGAACACTAACAGAATATGGAATAATAGAAGGACTTTGAAAAATCCAAATTATTTTGGTTTATACAATGAAAACTTGTCAGATATCACTTCCATGAGCCTGTTCTTAGCAGACAGATCACAGCCAATTACCTTGGCATTTCATATTCCTTGCACCTATAGCAAAGTTCAAGTTAAATGCAAAGTTTTCATTCTAATGTTGATTAACATAAATTGTGTTTTTTTGCCTCAATAATTATTACTGTTACCAAATAATACACTAAAACGGTCAGGTTGGGAACCCATAAGTGTATGTATATTTCTTCTTATTGCATTCAGTGTTTAAAATATGAGGAATGCATTTTGACTGTAGCTAAAGTTATACCTTAAAAACCTTTAGGATTTAAAAAATCCTGGCATGGTAGAATAGGGGGAAAAATATGTACAAATCAAATCTCTGATCAATTATATTATAATACTCCTATTCTTACAACACTTACTAGCAGAAACAATGAGCGTTGATGCATCCTTGCAAAAACCACATCAGTCCGTTCTTCAATAAATATGTAATTAATTATATTGCATCTGTGTAATTCTATTATGATTACCTTGAGGGTTTTGGTGGCCACTGTGGCAGCAGTCCGCATCATGCCATCAGCGATGCCAAGCCTGTCAGTGTTCTGGAGGAACGGTGTTACGATGGTGACATACTTTGCGCCACACCAAGGCTTCAGCAGATTCAGCGCCCAACGCTCCGTGTCCCCCCCAATATTATCCAGGATCAGGTCAAATCTGAAGGAGGGAGAGGGGTAGGGTTAGTGAAAACGAGAGACACAAGCAAAGATGGCGTTGGTGGGCATAAAAGACAAACTAAAGTTAAATAGAGAAATAGTAGGTGTGGAAAGAAAAGGATGATTGGGCAGAAATGGAGAGAAAAAGAGATTACGACGTGTGATTAAGTTCTAAAGTCCTTTGTTTTCACACACTGATATGCCGACGGCAGTTAAGGGACTGGGTTGCCTTGGTATGACACACACACAGAACAACTCTTTCTAAATACCAAATGAATGATTAATGACTGTAGGTGTTTGTGTGGGATTCTCGCACTTCTCCAAAGCACTGAGCGGCTCCTCAACAGGTCCGGCAGTGTAGTCCACCACATGGTCTGCCCCCAGGCCCCTTACAAACCGCTCTGCATTCTGGGAGCAGGTAACAGTCACGTGGGCTCCCCAAGCCTTCAGCATCTGGACACAAATGATAGCATCAGCTGTTGTTTGTATCATTCACTGTGTGTCTAACTACTAAACAACTACGTACATGAATTAATAAATAGATTTTTGGGTTATTGTAGGGAGCAGATTGTTACCCAATGTTTGAGAAGTGCACAGAATGTTTAATTAATGGGATCAAGCGCTACTTCTGTGTAATGTGAGCTACAGTATTCAGGTCACCAAGCAAGCTGTGTGGCAGTCTGAAACCTGACAGGCCAAGCCGACTCTTGTAATACTGTACTGTTTACTTCATGATCAGTGCCCTTGTTTATTTCTACACTATGAATATATGTCTTTATTTGGAGCAGTCTGTTCTGAGCTTGATGCACTTATACATGTTACATAATGTGTACAATGTACAGCTTCACATATCCTCATGCTCCTTTTGATCCATACCTGTATAGCAAATGTTCCCACTCCACCGGATCCCCCAAGGATCAAAATCCTGTAGGGGAAGAGGAAAAGCAGACATGTACAATGTGTGTCAACACTTTTTTTGACACTAGTGTTGCACAGCCACGACCTCATTAGGATTCATGTTAAATTCACTTTGGGCTGAGACTTGTCAAGTTCACTGCAGTGCAAGGCAGCGTCACAGCTGTTGCCAGAAAAGCACAGCACATCACCCGCAGGCTCATTACAGAGCAGGCTAACAGGGGCTTAGCTTAAAAGGCACAGAGTGGAATAATTGGTTAGATCAAAGGACAGACAACATATTTGGGGTGGACAGGGATTATGTGTGTGTGTGTGTGTGTGTGTGTGTGTGTGTGTGTGTGTGTCACTGTTTATCCACATTCCCTCACCGCTTCTTGGCACAGTTGTCCTTACTGAGCCCCCCGGTGTTGACCAGTGCCGACCAGGCAGTGGTTGCCACATAGGGGATGGCTGCTGCCTCTGTGTGGCTTAGTGACTTTGGCTTGTGGGATACCTGAGCACAACACACATTTATAATCATTATAAAAGCATAACCGCCTCAACACCTGCTGAGTCATGATGAAAAAGCATCTGCCAACCCAACTGTACAATATTTACCTGATTTTCACATACTTTAATTATTTTTTATTTTTTATTTGCATGTTTCACCAATCAGTGAATCACTTTAGAAGGAAAACAAAAACACGTTTTTCATATGCTCACGTTAAAACTGCAACAAACAACATTCAAACAAAGCGGAAGCTCAATACACAGAACTGATAAAGAGATATAAGCAAACCTCAACACTAAATTGAGAAACTTGCTGTAGCACTAACAACATCATCTCAAAGCACCATTATAGTCCATCAGATGCACAGTACCTCGTTGGCACTCAGAACCACAAACTCAGCCAAGCTGCCCTGTTTCCATGGCGGGATAGCTGCCCACACCTGATGGAGACACACAGCAACATGACACTCCTTAACCAGAGACATAAACAACTGTGTGCCTACATTTCTATACAGTTAGTTTACAATCGCTTAGGATGACAAGACTGTGCAGTCATCTATCAAAAGTAGAACATGCGTGAGGTCCCACAGTGAGCCACTCTCTATTTTAGTGCTACCTGACTTAGTCAACAAATGTTTGGTCAGAAAAGGCCGGATGGGAATTCATGAAGTGATAAAACTTTTAAGGTCATTAAACATAATGTATGTAATGTATGTAATGATCAAAATGATTTCCAAGAAGAAAACTAGGTGTGAAACACAAGGTTGTAAACTGAAAGGAAAATTAAAATACAAGACTAAATAGAGGGGAAAAAACAGTGATCTTAGTTTCCTGTGCCTGGTATAAAATAAGAAGAAATAATTCTAAAGGAGGTGTTAAAATAATTCTAAATAGAAATAAGAAAGTACATAGGTTCTTCAGACATGTGCGGTGTATTAGAGCTGCAACTAACAATTGGTTTCATTATCAATTATTTTGCCAATTATTTTCTCAAATAATCAAGCATTTGCAGTTATTTGTATTGCGCATACATGATTTCCTTTCAGTGAAACAAACCACATGTTTGCCTTTTTCACAATTGACCACATACCCACAAACTCAACCCCATCATGCACATATGTCCTCTGTTAAATGTAATGCTTGTCTCACTATTTGTATGTTATGTCATGTCTTTCTATGTTAAACCACCTGTTGTGTTTAGTCTTGCTTCACCAATATAGATTTAAAAAGCTGGAACCAATACATATTGACATTTTTCCTTAAATTATTTTTAGTTAAGTTTATTTCAAATTGACTTTTGTAATTGTACCTTGTACGATTTCATGTGACAAATATAAATTGATTAATTGATTAATTAATTGGTTGATTGATTCTCTCTTTCTTTAATACATTCTCAATTAAAAATACTGTGAGTCAGGAATTAGCTAATAGCAAAAGTTGAATCCATTAGTTAGTTAGTTGCTGCACAATCCTACTCTACCAAAGACGGCTGAGATTTGAAAAAGACTTGAGTCATGACGCGTTTCTAAGGCAGGCGGAGACGACGGTGCATAATCCTGGTAGAAGGATCATTGTGACAAAGCATACACTGTGGCCTGGAATGAAGGAACTAGGTCATCCGCTGATGCTCATTTTGCATTACAGAGCCTAATGTTAGCCACCAACTCTGCTATCAACGTGTGGCGTCAAATGTCATGATCCATCAGCACAGGTTATGTGTTTTTATCGATATTCTAAATGATTCTTGTCTAATCCGTAAGGTGTTTTAAAGTACTGTAACTGCAGCTAGATGGTTTTGTTTACATCCCCATGACTACATATGTTACATTCATCCTTTATTCATACATGACTCAATGTTTGCAGAAGGAACAAGTTGTTTCTGTAGAAGAAGCCTGCCTGTATGTATCATAAAGTGGTTACTGAGTCCACACACACACACACAACTCTTTCATCAGCTTTTTGCTCTGTTTACCTCATCCCTCTCTCTGAAGTACTTCACATCCAGGCCGCACTCCATGATGACCCCAGACACATCCCTTCCCAGGATGAGAGGGAACTCGCTGCCTGACTGCTTGATATTCAGAGGGTCTCTCTTCACAGACATTGTTGCAGCACCATAGCCACCTGACAGGGAGAGTGTCTCTGATTACAAATCATTTGAGATAATTTGCTACATAGACACATGCTACATGTTGAAATGGGAGGGG
>NC_045752.1:18277785-18278146 GCF_008692095.1 Etheostoma spectabile | reverse complement strand
AAAAGGACCAGGACAAGATTAGATTCAACTTTACTTGTGCACAGGACAAGTACAAAGACAACGAAATGCAGTTTGCATCCAACCAGAAGGTCAAAAAGAACAGGAAAGTGCAATGTGATATTGCATAGACAGGACAAGATATGACAATAGGATACTAGGACAATATAGTGAAGTGTAGACACTAGTGTACAGTTGGTTTACAGAAGGTGGTTTAGGTCGGATTCGAAGCCGGGCCTCTGCAAAGTTCTCAGCTTACACGGGGCACACGGTCTACTGAGTAAACTTGAGGTCGCCCCAAATATCCTCTATTCTTCAAGAAGTCAGTGGCCAGTTGGTGGCTAGCTAGTGAAGGGTTGCTTCC
>NC_045752.1:18273958-18277775 GCF_008692095.1 Etheostoma spectabile | reverse complement strand
AGATCACAGAGTGTTTTAACAGGCACTGGCTGTGTGGGAGAAGAATAATGACTCATGATTCATTTTAAGAAACACATTACCACAGGAAACGTCAGTCTCAGACTCTGCATCCTCCTTATTTAGTATCTATTTTGCTCACTAAGAAAGAAAAACTACCTCATATCAAACAATATTGCATTGTTTAGTGCATCTGCAGTCACATAGTCGTATAGATACACATCACATGAATGTTTCAAAAAGAAAGAAAGAAAAAGTGTCACCTTTGCTCGTACAGTGTCATATTAAGTTATTTCTATCAATACTGACCGAAAAGGTGTAGGCTGAAACATTTGCTTATTACACCTACACTTTTCACATTCTATTGTGTTATATCTGCAGGTTAAAATGTAGGCCCACATGCTTGTTACTCACCTCTCATGTTGAGATCTAGTGGGTTCAGTCCTGCTGCCTGCACTTTAACAATGACCTCATTGGGGTAGTTGATGACGGGGAAACTGGCATTTTTAGTAAACCGAAACACATCATTGCTTCCGTATGTATCAATAACCCAGGCAGGCATTATAGTCATGCTGCTTCTGGTAGTATTGAACAGTCTTGATGTGTTGACACTTAGTGGTTTAGTGTGGTGAAACAACCACCTACTGTAGATTAAGTGTCTCATAGAACTCATCTTTAAATATTCTAAAATAAATATAATAGTGCACCTTTAAATTCGCAGTGCTTTAAATCCCTGTTAGAGATACTTCTAAGTGTACAGCCACTATGCTACAGTAAATTACTTATTTAAGATATGTATACGCCACGACTACATTCTAACTATAAGCAAATCTTAACTAGCCAAATCGATAAAAGCAAAAATTCCAAAGTTTATGATGATTTCAAATCAACGTCCTCTTCCTTAACGTGCTACTTCCTCGGCCGGTGTCTTTCACAGTGCTCAGCACCTCTCCGCCAATCAGAGAGCGGTTTCCTCAGCAGCTGTCCAATCACAGAAAGCGCTGTTAGACGTGGCTTATTGAAACAAACATGGCGGCCTGCTTGTGCTGCACACTGTACAAAGGTTGTGTTAAGTTGAAAGGTTGTCATTAAAATACCGCAAACATGCTCAGCCTGACAATAAGGGAGGTTAGTACGACTATTCGCTTATTCTTTGTGCTCAGTTATCCATGTTTGTATTGACAGTTACCTTAATGTTAGACGTTTTGTGCTGTCAATTCATAAATAATGTTAGCCCAAATGAAATAATACGAAATCTCTGATAGTGATCTTATGTGTGCTGTTGAAGAAGTAAAGATATCTTTTACCTAAATAAAGGTACAAATACGTCTATTTAAGCTTAGGTAAAGGTACATACGCAGTATCAGATAAATGCACTTAAAGTATCAAGCATAGTTATGAGTATTTATTTTGCAGAATGACCCCATTCCGAGTTTTATATCAAATATATATCATTAGTATTGGAATATAACTAATGCATTAATATGTAAGCAGCATTTAAATGCTGTCAAGGTGTGGCTAATGTTGAACACTTTATACACTGTATGGTAGTTTAATCTGTAGCAATGCATCACATTCTATTATTGTTGTATTTAAAGTCTTTATTTACAAAGTAAATGGAATTAAGACATAAACGTCTGAAATGTAATGGAGTAGAAGTAGGAAGTAGCATAAAATGGAAATAATCAAAGTACAAGTTCCTTAAACTTATATTTAACTTCAGTAACAGGACCTTTTCATGTAAGGCATGACAAAAAGTAAATAAATCAATAAATAAATAAAGCACAGGTGTGCTGTGTGAAGAGTTTATTTTGTAACTGAGTAATTGGTATTTCATCACTGTTCTCCAGGTGTCTTTGGCTCTCAGGGAGGGAAGAATCTCCCCAACAGAGCTTTGTAGGAAGTGTCTGAACCGCATCAAGAAGACACAACATCTTAATGCTTACATCAGCGTGACAGAGGAGTTGGCACTGAAGCAGGCCCAAGAAGCAGAAACCAGACTGCTGCAAGGTGTGAACACGTGAGGGTGCATTTCTATACATTCTCCATAGAGTCATATGTGTTACTGATCTTGTTTTTCTTCAGGTGCCCCCAAAGGTCCTCTGGATGGAATCCCCTTTGCAGTCAAGGACAACTTCTGCACAGAAAACATCAAGACTACATGTGCATCCAGGATGCTTAAAGGTCTGTCTGAACCTCAGTGAATGTTACTATGTTTTATAATGTTCAATAACCTGCCATTACTTGTGCTGCAGACTACACTCCACCCTACAATGCCACAGTGGTCCAAAAGCTTTTTGACCAAGGGGCTGTTCTCATGGGGAAGACCAACATGGATGAGTTTGCAATGGGGTAAGGCCAATGTTATCAATGTCACAATAGCTCTGCACTCACAGCGTGCCTTTCAGTAACAGCTAGCCACAAATTGCAGTCTATTTTTATAAATAGCTTGATGAAGCTTTTACGGCTGTGTGTACCTTGTAAATAATTTTAGATTACTGGTTGTCATCCTCTTATTTGTTCATTTATTTGTCTGGCAGTGCGGGCAGTACTGATGGGGCGTTCGGTCCCGTGAGAAACCCCTGGAGCTATGCTGCTCCCTACAGAGAGCAGACAGGGGCAGCACCAGACTCTGACTGGGTCATCACTGGAGGAAGTTCAGGAGGAAGTGCTGCAGCTGTGGCTTCGCTCACTGGCTACCTGTGAGGGAACACTGTCACACTTACTAATTCAGGAAAACAGTTACGAAGAAAAACATTTTAAAAAGGACTACAAAAGGAAAGATTTGATATAATATGGGATTTATAAATCAAAATTTACTGTTTTGTTAATTACTTGGCAGAGCTTTGGGTTCAGACACAGGTGGTTCTACTCGTAACCCTGGAGCACTGTGTGGTGTTGTGGCCCTGAAGCCCACTTATGGTCTGCTGTCCAGACATGGTCTCATCCCCCTCGTCAACTCCATGGACGTCCCTGGTATAATGACCCGCAGTGTCAGTGATGCAGCCATTGTCTTAGGTAGGAAACAATTCATGATCTGTCAAAGCGTTTTCAAACGTCAAACAACCTACATGAAAAACTTTTCTTGCTTATAAATATAGTCAATGTACATTTCCAGGTCATTCTTTCTTTCCAAAAAGGGCTTTGAATTCAAGGGAACTTATTTGGTTAAAAAGCACAAACTGCACATCACGTGTCGATCTGCTGGCCGATTGGGTTTGATCAAAACAGAGATTTAGTTTGGAACAAGCACACAGGTGTGCAAACTCTGCAAATTGGCCTTGCAAATTTGTCACAAGGAAGCAAATGCATTTAACACATTTGTTTTTAAGAAATCTCCACCGGGCCCTTTTGAATCTAAGCATGTAATGAAAAGAAAATATGATACTGTAAATAGATCAGTATGGCAGTTCCACATTATTGTGCATTTGTCATATTGCCATAACATGATTGACCAAACCTGGGTTGCTTGATGTTTCAGGTATCCTCCAAGGCCTTGATATTAGAGACTCAACAACAGTTCCTGCTCCCTCATCACTGACAGAGCTACCTGAATACTTTGATGTCAAAAACATCTGCGTAGGCATCCCTAAGGTGAGTTAAGCTCTGTATTAAAATCAAGCTCTTCAAGGGTAGATGCTTTGCTTATACTTGCAGCATTATACAAATCCCAATATAAATGTAGGATGCAATTTAAATGTAACTTAAGTTTAGTTGTAAACACTTGAAGAGTCCTGCAATTCTCAAGCTTTTAGAAATAAAACTTATGATGTGTAACAGACTTATACTATACGGTGTGTGTGTGTGTGTGTGTGTGTGT
>NC_045752.1:18272527-18273948 GCF_008692095.1 Etheostoma spectabile | reverse complement strand
GTGTGTGTGTGTGTGTGTGTGTGTGATTTTAAAGAAATCAACAATGGGAAGAACACAAAATCAATATCACATAATATCATATCTATAGTATGTTGTCTGTTTTTAACTCTGACAAAATTGCCTTTTGTTAAACAGAGTTTAAGACAACATCTATTGATCCATGTCCTGTACTGTACTTTTGTATCTTAGCAGCAATATCATCAAGACAAATTCTTTGGAGGGGAAAGATTGTTCTGATTCAAAATGTTGTAAAGGTCTCTGTCAACACAATGCATTGATTTCCCTAAGCTGCATGTCTTTCCTGTCCCTTAATGTCAGGAGTACCACGCCCCGGGGCTGTCTGAGGAAACTCTGGCACAATGGAGTCGCGTTGCTGACATGTTTGAGAGGGCGGGGGCGCGGGTGATGCAAGTATCCCTCCCCCACACCCAGTACTCTATTTTGTGCTACCGCGTCCTGTGCCACGCTGAGGTGGCGTCTAACATGGCCCGTTTTGACGGCCTAGAATACGGTATGAAGCAATATACAATATAAATGTTTAAGGGTGCCGTGTGGAGCGTTTTATATTAGATGTCACATCACACATTAGATTATACAGGGAATCTGATTATTAAACAACACAAAATGAGAAAAGGTTATGCTAGGGATTCCTGTTTCCCTCCTATCAGGCCATCGTAGCGAGGTAAACAGCTCGACGGAGGCCATGTATGCCTTGAGTCGACATGAGGGCTTCAACGATGTAGTGAGAGGGAGAATTCTGTCTGGGAACTACTTCCTGCTCAAACAGTAAGGCAGCAGATTTAACTGTCTTGCACCCTTCTGATTCAATTCACTAACTACACACCAGTGTCAAGCTGCTGGTGTGCCACCTTTTCTCCTTGACCTTTTTATTTGGTCATTTGCCAAATAGTCTTTTATGAAAGAAATGAGAGAATAAAATTGTCTGGAGCTGTAATATTTCCTGAAACAGCAAGGACTAACTGACAGCTTCCTCAACCTCATCTTGCCAGGAACTACCAGCACTACTTTGTAAAGGCTCAGAAAGTTCGCCGGCTGATTGCAGACGATTTCAAACGCGTGTTCAGCTTAGGTGTCGACGTGCTGCTGACGCCCACCACTCTGACTGATGCAGCCCGTTACTCCGACTTCAAGCAGGAAGACAACCAAACACGCAGCACGCAGGAAGACGTCTTCACCCAGCCTGTCAACATGGCAGGTACAGAGAGAGAAACTAAACAGGCAGAACTGTTCATGCATGTATAGGAAGTGTGGAATGATTCAGAAACTTAGAAATTATGCATGCATGGCTACACCCACACATCTACTTTTACTCAAAACTACTTCAGTTTAGTTCTTATTTTTCATCCTAAAACAATGGCACATTGGATGATGATATACAGTGGGGAGAACAAGTATTTGAT
>NC_045752.1:18272409-18272517 GCF_008692095.1 Etheostoma spectabile | reverse complement strand
TTTTGCAGGTTTTCCTACTTACAAAGCATGTAGGTCTGTTTAGTCAAAGAAACACTTCAACTGGGAGAAACTGAATCTAAAACAAAAATCCAGAAAATCACATTGTAT
>NC_045752.1:18272245-18272399 GCF_008692095.1 Etheostoma spectabile | reverse complement strand
TAAATAATTAATTTGCATTTTATTGCATGACAAAAGTATTTGATACATCAGAAAAGCAGAACTTAATGATGGGTACAGAAACCTTTGTTTGCAGTTACAGAGACCATAAGTTTCCTGTAGTTCTTGACCAGGTTTGCACACACTGCAGCAGGGA
>NC_045752.1:18271557-18272235 GCF_008692095.1 Etheostoma spectabile | reverse complement strand
CTCCTCCATACAGACCTTCTCCAGATCCTTCAGGTTTCGGGGCTGTTGCTGGGTAATACAGACTTTAAGCTCCCTCTAAAGATTTTCTATTGGCTTCAGGTCTGGAGACTGGCTAGGCCACTCCAGGACCTTGAGATGCTTCTCACAGAGCCACTACTTAGTTGCCCTGGCTGTGTGTTTTGGGACGTTGTCATGCTGGAAGCCCCAACCACGACCCATCTTCAATGCTCTTACTGAAGGAAGGAGGTTGTTGGCCAAGATCTTGCGATACATGACCCCATCCATCCTCTCCTCAATACGGTGCAGTCGTTCTGTCCCCTTTACAGAAAATTATCCCCAAAGAATGATGTTTCCACCTCCGTGCTTCATGCTTGGGATAGTGTTCTTGGGGTAGTACTCATACTTTTTCTACCTCCAAACACGGCAAGTGGAGTTTAGACTAAAAAGCTCTATTTTTGTTTCATCTGACCACATGACCTTCCATTCCTCCTCTGGATCTTCCAGATGGTCATTGGCAAACTTCAGACGGGCCTGGACATGCGCTGGCTTGAGCAGGGACCTTGCGTGTGCTGGAGGATTTTAATCCATGACGGCGTAGTGTGTTACTAATGGTTTTACTCGAGACTGTGGTCCCAGCTCTCTTCAGGTCATAGACCAGGTCCTGCCGTGTAGTTCTGG
>NC_045752.1:18264746-18271546 GCF_008692095.1 Etheostoma spectabile | reverse complement strand
ACCTTCCTCATGATCATTGATGCCCCACAAGGTGAGATCTTGCATGGAGCCCCAGACCAAGGGAGATTGACATCTTGAACTTTTTCCATTTTCTAATAACTGTGCCAACAGTTGTTGCTTCTCACCTATTGTCCTGTAGCCCATCCCAGCCTTGTGCAGGTCTACAATGTGTCAGTTGTCAGGTGTCTTTTATACAGGTAACGAGTTCAAACAGGTGCTAATACAGGTAATGAGTGGAGAAAAGGAGGGGTTCTTAAAGAAAAAAAGCAGGTCTGTGAGAGCCGGCATTCTTACTGGTTGGTTGGTAATTCATTATTTAAAAATCATACAATGTGATTTTCTGGATTTTTGTTTTAGATTCTGTCATCCATAGTTAAAGTGTACCTATGATAAATATTACAAACCTCTACATTGTTTGTAAGTAGGAAAACTTGCAAAATAGGCAGTGTATCAGATGAATGTCATAATGAACTTAAAAGGGGAATAAGTAATTTACCACTTCTCTCTTTATTTTGTTAATCTCTGATGGGAAAAATAAACAACGTGGTCAACACATGGTAATTTCAGATGCAGTTTACCTTGAGATCCTTATCATGGTTTCCCTGACTTTCCTTTGCTACTTTTCTTCACTTCAGGTCTCCCGGCTGTTTCTGTGCCAGCTGCTTTATCGAGACGAGGCCTTCCCATTGGTTTACAGCTCATAAGCCCCGCGTTCCAAGACCAGAAGCTGCTCAGTGTTGCCCAATGGATCGAGCAGAGTGTTGGGTTTCCCTCCATCAGTGCCTATGGAGACTCCAACGAGGGCAGGTATGACACAGGAATGACCGAAAAAGAGCAGACTTCAGCTGTATGAAGAGAACTGTGGACAAAAGGTACTGACTGTTAACAAAGTCACACATAAGTGCAACTATGATGGACATTCGTGGCTTTTAAGTTTCCTTTTCAGGACATTTTTATTAGTTACAGCCATCACTCAACATTTTTCATGATGGAATAAAACATGATTACAACTGGTGATAGACCGTGTCATATTTTAAGTGTAGGGATATTGTGTTCAACCTGTGGCCTGCTGCTGTATGTCTTGTCTGAAGGTGGTGCTGTTAAAGCAACACCAAAGATTTTTGTTGTACCTTAAAATAAAGTTTCTAAAATCATCTTAGTGGTTCATCAACTCATAACAGGGTGAACGGCACTTCTGCATTTGCTTTGCAGCCCTCTCTCGGCTATAACCACACTGCAAGTTTGCCAGATCAGTTAGCGGATCTGTAGTTAAACTGAGACGGCGATAATGGAAAATTCCACTTCCAACCTGTAGGGGATCGTACAGGTAGTAACACAATGTATAGAGTAACACAAAAGTAATCCAAATCAATCATCACTTCTCCCAGACCCAAACAGAATCTGTTGAATTTTTTTTATTTTATTTTTTTTATTTACAGTTTTCAGTGGTGATCCATAATGTAAATCTGCGAAATTCAGTTTTCAGTAGCGTCTCATATCCACGCACAAGTTCAACGACACAAATGCAGAGAAACAGACAGGATGGAATCTGTACCTGACCTTGATTAACCCTGATACTGTAATTCAACACAGTTTTCAAAAAGTGCACAAGATTGAAAATATTTTTTTTACAGAAACAGTAGAATCACTATTGTATCTTCACATTAATGCTGTGCATCTTTTGTGTGCATTAACAAGGTCTGTTCGAAAGGTTATGATCTTTAAAGGGGTGCTATGCAGTTTTTACCATTTCTTCGCTGTTTTTCTCATCTTGCTCACAGGTTTCTCTATAGAGCTCCCCCCACAGGTTTCTCTATAGAGCTCACCCTACAAGTTTCTCTATAGAGCTCTCCCCACAGGTTTCTCTATAGAGCTCCCCCCACAGGTTTCTCTATAGAGCTCACCCTACAGGTTTCTCTATAGAGCTCACCCTACAGGTTTCTCTATAGAGCTCACCCTACAGGTTTCTCTATAGAGCTCCCCCCACAGGTTTCTCTATAGAGCTCACCCTACAGGTTTCTCTATAGAGCTCACCCTACAGGTTTCTCTATAGAGCTCACCCTACAGGTTTCTCTATAGAGCTCCCCCCACAGGTTTCTCTATAGAGCTCACCCTACAGGTTTCTCTATAGAGCTCACCCTACAGGTTTCTTTATAGAGCTCACCCTACAATTTCTCTATAGAGCTCACCCTACAGTTTCTCTATAGAGCTCACCCTACAGGTTTCTCTATAGAGCTCACCCTACAGGTTTCTCTATAGGCTTCCCCCACAGGTTTCTCTATAGAGCTCACCCTACAGGTTTCTCTAGAGCTCCCCCCCTACAGGTTTTCTCAGAGCTCACCCACAATTTCTCTATAGAGCTCTCCCCACAGTTCTCTATAAGCTCACCCTACAGGTTTCTCTATAGACTCACCCTACAGTTTCTCTATAGAGCTCACCCTACAATTTTCTCTATAGAGCTCTCCCCACAGGTTTTCCTCTTTGGTTGTCCTTTTCCAGAGCTCACCCTACAGGTTTCTCAAGAGCTCACCCTACAGGTCTCTATAGACTCACCTAACATGGCTCAAGACTCCCCCAGTTCTCTATAGAGCTCCCACCACAGGTTTCTCTATAGAGCCACCCTACGGTCCTCTATAGAGCTCACCCACAGGGGTTTCTCTATAGAGCTCACACCCCAATTTCTCTATAGAGCTCACCCTACAGGTTCTCTATAGGCTCACCCCACAGGTTTCTATGAGCTCCCCCTACAGGTTCTCTATAGAGCTCACCCTACAATTTCTCTATAGCTCACACAGTTCATATAGGCTCACCCTACGGTTTCTCTTAGAGCTCCCCCCTACAGTTTCTCTATAGAGCGCCCCCTACATGTTTCGCTATAGGCCCCCCAACAGGTTTCTCTGTAGAGCTCCCCCCCACAGGTTTCCTGTAGAGCTCCCCCTACAGGTTTGGAATAGATATTTGGCAGCTCCCATGTTTACTTGTGGCTGACTCCTCGCTCAACTATGTATTTTTTTTTTTTTGCCAGCTCAGCCATGATGATAGTGTGAATAGCTTGGAAAGAACTCCATCGCTACCTTGTTAGCTGGTTCCTGAATGGCCGTATGTGTGCAGTACTGTGAAGCAATTTGTTACGTTGCAATACCTGATATCACGCGATCCTTTGTGAGGCTGAAGCCGGCAACTCGCCGGCTGAAAGTTGCAAGGGTGGGTTTTTTTCTGCTCACAGGCGCTAGGGGGAGCGAGACGACCCCCATTCAACAAAAAAAAAAAATCATATAACCATTCCAATGACTCTGAAGCGGTTCAGTTAAGGTAAATTAAGCAAAAAAAATGTAGCATGTTCATAAATGCACTTGTTTCTGTTTTTCTTCTCTATCAGTCTATACTAAATACTTTTATTTCTGGTGTTTTAGTATATTATTTGGTCCAAAACAACATAAGCAAACATTACAACAGTCAGGCTTCCTTTTGACACAGCAGTGTTGACATCATTTGAATGTTGTCAGTGTACTGCATCACTTCATTTGAATAAACCACATCCTTCGCAGTGAAAAGTGTGCACTGCAAAAAATTGAAATCGTGTTTCAATTATTTTCATTTTGTGCTTGTGTCCGTGTTGGTGTAGGTGCTTTACTTTAACTTAGAGCTTCATCTTTACAGAAATAGTTTGACCTTTGGGAACTTCACTTATTTATGTACTTCTGCTCCTTTTATAACAAAGGAAGTGCCACTGATCAGAATCTTTCTACTGTGTATATGGTAACAACATGAAGGAAAAGTTAGAAACTGGACAATGGTTAGATAAATCTGTACAAAGGGTATCTATAAAAGAACTTCATAAAAACCAGTGTGGCCACTGAAATGTAGAGCTTTCAGGAACATGGAGCTACCTTTTGTTTATAATATTTCACCCAGCAGAACACAGAGAGACAATGTTGGGTTCTTGTTTCCTTTAACATTATCCTTTCCGGATGTGTGGATTTGTGTGTCATCCCCTTCTGCTCTCTTTCATCCATGCTTCTTCCCTCCCACCTGCCCAGCGCTTTCCAGTGTCTCTCATTTGATCCAGGTCTCCGTGTTCATTACGTAAATGTCGCCATCGCTCAGGGCTGACAGAGAAGGACGTGCTAATGAAATCTCAGCAAAGCACAGGCTCCTCACATACTCACATAAGCCATGTCTCTTCCACAGACATAAGTCTGGTATTCCAACATGGCAATAGGGTCTCTATAGCTATAATCACAATCACTGGTCCTTTGATACATTCTAAAGCGCTCTTTTCACATTGGACTACAATACTTCAAATAGGTTTACTGACTAATGCCACAACTCAGAATTTGAAGTACACAATGCTCAGCACAGAAGTCTTTGTGTCATATTTTAAGGTTATGGTAATTGTGAAATTAGATCTTAGACAACCACACAGGCTGTTGCCGTAGCAGAGAGTGCTTCTAAACTTGTTTTTGTTGAATAGATAAAGGTAATTTAAATTGCAAAGGTGTGTGCGTGTGCGTGCGTGCATGCCTGTTTGTCTTTAAACCAGAGGATTAATAACACAGCTTGGTGTTGCCAGGGTTAGGGATCTCCCAAACGGAGACACCCCCCACAGATTACCTTCTGGTTGCATAAGATCAGCATTCTTTTAAAGACGGTTTTCGAATGACGCTCAAGGTCGATCATGTCTCTGTGTGTGTCTGTACGTGTAAGCCCTGTGATGGACTAGTGTCTTGCCAATGTCTCTTGCCCAGTGCATGCTTGGAAAGCCTCCAGTTCTCTGCAATGATGGATGTGTGGATGGATGAACTACTTGTAGACTTTTTGATAGGCCTCTAACAAAAGAGAGGGGATATTAGTAGCATGTAACTTATTCATGCATAGGCCATTGCCCCACACATCTGTCATTACTAGACAAATGGTATTAGTTTAGAGCGATTGAGAAACATACACTTGAATTATTGCTTAGGCTTTTATTATGAATATCATAGAAATTACACTGGCAAAGGGAACAGTCACAATAGGCTGCTTAGGCCATGTTTATCAGTCTGCTTTTTTATGCATGACTATGGTTCCACTCATTATTAGTATATAAGCATGTAAATCAGTAATCTGAATGACAACTCAGTGGGACTCAGGAGGAAGACAAGCCTAACAAATTTAGTTTGGTCTGTTTATGTGACATCGACTATCATATTTTCTGCTTGTTTCCACAGTATTTTCAAACCTTCAGACGTGGCCTAGTTTAAAGATGCTTTCACAAACACCAAATTCCACTGTGATTCACTTCAAAGTCCACTAACACTTGGTCATACAAACACAGAAATTGTGAGCCTCAACTGCTGATACATCAGTCTCATTTATCCGGACAGAACGTTTGATATTACCGCATCCTTGTGTGTGTGTTTGCGTTTTAGCCATAATTTGTATAGTTTTGGGTTGTGGTTTAAACCATACAATAGGTTATTTAAGAAGAAAATACTGAAATTATTAATCCACAACATGTATTAATTTAAATGCAGGAAAGGAACCATTTCTGGTCTTTGTGCTAAGCTAAGCTAACCAGCTATTGGCAGTAGCTTTATGCCGTCACAGTGCAGGCATTTCAATCATTTCATCTCACTCTCAGCAAACTTCTCCACATGTGTGATGCTGTGAAACTTTCAGACATTTTAATACATAACTTCGCTGGTTTCCTTTTTGGCATTCAGAGTTGCATTTAAATTGCAAGTAAATCAGCATCCACATCTCATTTACCCACATGTAAAGCTATTGTCTCGTGAACGTAAGGAAACCCATAGCACGGTATTCAAAGCAGGTCATACAAGCTGTCCCAGTTTGAACTGGACACACACACACACACACAGTATCATCCATGTGTTAGAATGGCCTTGAGAAAACCAAGGTGATGTACAGATGGCGGGCACGGTAAACCGACATTTGATAACCCTGTCATTAACTTCTGGTATTGCTTCTTCCTCAGGAAAGGCATGTTTGATTGATAATTGGAGCCAGGAAATGTAATTTTATAATGTGAAACAATAATAGTGTCAAAAAACAGGAACGGGGAAAGAGGATATGTCAACCGATCTGCATTTGACTACAACCCACAGAGCTCAACGATGACTGGAAATGGAATAAGGGGCATAGGAGGGGGCTGGTGGTTGACAACAACATGCAGTATGTAAAACATATACACGATTGAGCCTTCCAACACAGTGCTCAGTATTTAATCTTACCTTGTCAAGATCAGTCAAAAATCATACGTGTGCATGTTTTTCAATGTTTAATACCCTCAAACTGAATCTGAATTGCATTTGTACAGGGTGACATCTGAACTTCCCCAAAGCAACGATGTGTGCCATGATGGCTCGTATCAGTACAGTAAATGTAATAGGTGAAGGGATTTTTATGTCTTGATGCGGTTGAATAAGGTTATACAACCTCTGTATTTAAGTGGTTTAATGGTGTTGTTTCTGTTACCATGCTGTGCTCAAACATTTCTACAACCTCTACCTGACTGATAAGAGACCACAGGGTCAGCACCAATGTCGTTTGACATAGTGAAGCCACTGTCATTTAACAGAGTACTCCCCTTCTTTGATGCTTTGGATTGTGCTGTGGTGTGTTGTAGCCTACATATAGTAGGCCATTGTTTTCAATGGAAAGATGAGTAAATTCTTATGAACACATGAGAGCCAACAAAGAGTTGCTTCCTGTCTCTTTCTATGTAGCCACTAAGCTCACAGCAGGCTTTGAAATAAGATATATCTCTCTCACACACACACACACACACACACACACAC
>NC_045752.1:18260116-18264736 GCF_008692095.1 Etheostoma spectabile | reverse complement strand
ACACACACACACACACACACACACACACACACACCCAAGCATGCACAGAGTGGATGATCTTACTATTTCTCTTTTTAGTTTATGTTCTTTTTCTAGTTTTTTTTGTCACAGTGCAATGTTTGGAAAAAAAAAAGGCATTTTAGTTTCCAGTGGTGGGTGCACTTTTATTCACTCTCTCTCTCTCGCGTTCTCTCTCTTTCTCTTTTGCCAATCAATCTAGTTGATGTTAAGATATTTCTCAGCTTAAAGGTGCACTCTGAATACCTGCATGGTTTCAGCACAATTTCATTTTTGTCTCAAATTGTAGGTGTCTCTCCTTGATCCGCTAGCTGCCTGCCCCCCTGAATACACTGTGAAAAAGGCCGTTCTCGGGAGACAACACGGGGGTAGTAAATGTCAAAAAACACTCGAGGCACAGGCTGTGCACCAAAATACAACAAACTACGTTCCAGCCAATCACCGACAAGATGGTTGGAGGACGGTTTTGGGGTTTGTGCAGGTGAACACCTTGACTGTCTGGTGGCACTAGAGGAAAAGTTTATTTTCAGGGCACCATCAGTATCTGTTAAAATGTCATGGCTATCAACGTGCTATGTTTTTAGCTTAAACACATTTATAGTTACAAAAGAATTCTCAGTTGCTCACTAATGTAGGCTTCTTTTTCCCTCAGGGTGTCACTGAGAAATATTCTTCACTTCCTTTAAACAGTGATTGGCCAACATGTCATTATATTAATGACTTCACTGTTTCAGTTCTTCCGTGGTGCTCATTTAAAAAGGAACAGACACTGGAGAAGTCGAAGCTACCTAGCAACCCTCCTTGAAGCTGTCAGGTGCTGTAATCATGCTGGGAAGCCACAGCAAAGGTGTACTGATCTGTTTCCAGCACATGATAGTCTTTGACTTATTGATAAGCAAAGCTTGAAGCGTTCAGGAAAGATGTTTGCATTGGTAAAAAAATATTTAGGCCGATTTAGTGGCTGGTGTCAAACCACTTATTAGATCTTCAGCATCATGGTTTTGACTGTTTGGAAATGCAGATTTCTGTTTGGAAAAGAGTAAGAGATGTGTGAGGGGTTATCCACCTCAGCCCCTCTCATTTCTCTGATCCCCCTCTCCCTATTCTTTTTAGATTTGCTCCCTATCATGTGCTTCCTCCTCCCCCCTCTCCACCAGCAAACAAACACCTTAACTGGGGGTTCTCCCTACGTTCCAGGTGGGCGGGAGGAGATGGGTGGAGTGGCTGAAGGAGGGCCTTAAGTGGTCACACTCCGGCAGTCAACAAAAGGAGAACTATTCTCTCAATCACCCGACCGCACTCCAGTGGCATTGAAGTTTCACGGCCGCGCTGCAGGAATGTGGCTAGTGCTCCGCCAGGCTTCTTTAGCGTCGGGTTATGTAGTAGAAAGAGGGAAAAGAGACAGAAAGGTCAGGTGAGATCGAGATCCACACGTTAGTGAGGAGGAAGCTGAAGTACCTGGAAGAGAGGGGGGTCGAGGGGTGGGTGGATAAGAGGCAGGCTCATGGAGCCAAGGTCCTGATCCAAGTCTAGCTTTGGAGCAGATAAGATGAGCGGGACAATACAGCCATTGTTAGGGTGCGATGCAATTCCCACATGGATCAACAGTGGGTGCACAGGGGGAGGGGGAACAGGTGAATTCCAGCAGTCGGTCTTTCCCAGATATAGAGGTCCTTTGATGGCAAAGCCCCCACCAGGTGAAGGAGGAGGCCTGGCTCACCACCTTTATATTAGTCATCCATTAAAGTATTTTGTGTTTGTCTAGTACTCACATCCTCCCTTTGTGTAGCGAGAAAACTATTTACTTGTGTACCTTATTTGTGGCCAGTTGATAAATGGGTTTACGTTTCACATGGGGGTTGATGCGAGTTCACTGGTGGGCCAACAACTGAAGGGAGAACAACTTCTCTGGATAGGATTTAAGGACATACTATTGTATAATCTGTGTCTGATAGGTATCTCTTTTTCAATTTGCATTTCCCCCCTCAAATAGTAAAATCCAAAATCTGTGATGCAAATATTGCTCGTTTCAAAAGACAGGACACAAAAGCTCTCCAACTACACACAAGTCAGTTATAATTGTATATGTACCGAGACTCAAGTTTTCACACACTTGTGTAAACTGCATACTGACGTACAACTGCCTTCCAAACTAATTATGTCATAATATGTGTTAAGTTAACCACAGTATTGTTGCCCCAGTGTGTCAGTTTTAAAACATTTACCTCAACTCCTACCAGATGAGGAGCCCTAGTTTCAAAGCAGAGATAGATAATCCTAAGTGCTTTAGCTTCTAAATTGTTTTAGATTTAATTGTTTTAGATTTAATGGCTCAGAAAGTTAACTCAGTGCAGACAGATATCGCCTTTGGTTCAGGTTTGACCTTTCCTTAAAAACACATTATATGCATACCTTGTTACACAAAAGTCATAAATCCATGTGGTCACTTATTCAAAGCTTTATTGGATTTAAAAAAAAAATTAATTTACACACACTTCCAGAATTAGTATACAAAAAACATGTTTGCAATCATGTTTAGGCCTGTAGAATTTTTTTTATTTAATAAAAACGTGGTGGGCATACGACTTATGCCTGCTACAAATATATTAATCAACCCATATAAGAAACAGAGACCGGTGTTTTGCCGGCCAACGGGAACTTTAATATACTCCTCGCATAGAGCAGGGCATAACGTCAGTAGCAGCAGGGCGCGTCTCTGGTTGGTGCGTAAAACGGAGACGCGCTCCGGGCTACGGGAAGTATTTGGTGTAATCCAAAAGGTGCCGGGACAGAAAGGACTTCAGAAGAACGGCTCATGGAATAACGTTGCGTGGCCAGTCCAGTCGTCTTGACAAGTGGGCGAGGAGCGATCAGTCCGGTCATCAGGACCAACTGAGGAGAGAGGCTGCCACCGCCAGCGGGAGCAGCAGCGTGAAGGCGTCGGTCCGCGCGCAGCCGTTGGCTTTGGTGGTCGTCGTGGTGGTGTTGGTCTGAGGAGTCGTCGAGTTCACAGAGGGAGCATTAGTGGCGTTTGTCAGGACCTGGGCCTGCACCACCTGCGCACAAGAGCAAATCATTTCTTACTGAACATAGACATTTCGCACCAATTGGGTAATTCTTAGCAAATGGTGCCATTTGTGTCCCCATGAAATAATCAAGTATAAGTTGCAAAAAAATGTGTTTGATTTTTTTTTCTTCTTCAAGCTTTCTTACTAAATGAAACCCTTCTCCAATACGTAAAGCAAGGTTTATGCCCCTCGGGGTTTATTAACTCTGAAATAATTACTCTGACTGTTGTGCAGGGCTCAAACGCATTAGACCTATGGAAACCATGCCTCTCCATTAATCTCTTGGGTTTTAAAAAGTTTAAATTAAGAATTTGGGGGCTAGTTGTCGCCTTTAGGGCGTTGGTCAAACGGATCACATTAAAAAAAAAAAGTTATATTCACAATTCCTGTAAATTTCCTCAATCCTATCCCTTGAATTTTTTTTAAATTTTGAAAGCACAATTTCTGTTTATAATGAATCTATTACCTACAGTGCCAATAAGACGGACCACCTGAGACAGAGCTTGTCAGGAAGCAGGGGAGGAAAAAGTCGTTTACAACTTCAGCCCCAAAACGGTTGATATTCCGTCAAAGACTAAACAGATAACACACACCGAAAGAGAGCCAACACTAACCTGTGTTGAGATGAGATGGAGAGCGACCAGAAGAGCAACAAGGTAAGCTACAAACATCTTCTTCATCTTGGCGTGGAGTGGGAACAACAGCTGCTCTGCTCTGGTCCTCAGGTTAGTATCCGGATGAATGAAAGAGGAGATGCTCCGTGCCTTTTATACCCCTGGTGACATCATAACGACGGGGTGCACAACTGGAGTCACATGCGCAAAACTGTCTCTACACACTTGTGTCGTGGCTTAACCACAAGCTGCACAACACTCTGGGATTCACAACACTTTGTTCAAATGCTAAGACACTGCTGTCACAACTGTTAACCACGCATTCAAAACTGAATAGAGCGCAGTCTGGTGCCTATCAAACACTGCTGATTTTAGCTGAAAGCCTAAGCAGGTGTCTTGTTTTAGACTAGTTATTGAACATATACAGGTTTTTTTGTATACAAACATAAAATAAGAATTACAAACAATTATACACTGCACCGTTTGAGAGAAACCGATCAAAAAAAGACTCCCAGGTAAGATGTGTCAGGTTACTCACACTGCTAGAAAACAAACCCTATCTTTTTAACAGTAAAACTGTTCTAACTGTTTTTCAGAAAGTAATGGAGGTGAAAGCCACTGAAAGACCACAGATGATGCCGACATCCCATGTGATGAGGAAAACTTGCTGCATGATGCTGGAGAGAGGCAGGATTATAAAGCTTCATTGCAGACACAGGTCCATATTACACATCATACAGTATAAAAAGGAGATACAAACATACAACATAATTCCATATTCACCTATAGGATATAGCCTACAGGCTGTTGCACCAATGGGGTCTTGATCTAGAAGTGTATCTATAACAGCTTTGTGTGATTAGTCACACTATGCCTTGTTACTGTAATTTACCTTTAGATTAGATTAGATTCAACTTTAT
>NC_045752.1:18234567-18260106 GCF_008692095.1 Etheostoma spectabile | reverse complement strand
CATGTACAGGTACAATGCAACGAAATACATTTACTACTACATTACTTTAGTTATGTTTCCAGTAATTCTATGAATTACTGGACACAAAGTACTACATTGAAGCAAACGTCTGATTTTCATTCCTTCTTGTTTACCTTACATGGAAATTGGTATATTACATAACATCTATATCATTTCTTTGAAGAAACTATTGAGTAGTGTGAAGTCACTCAAGTTATTGAAACTGCAGAGATGAAAGGTTTGTAATTTCTGTATTGGTGTTGGATTCTAGTGTCTTCACTGAGATAACACACACTGTCCCTCAAACCACACAGGGTAACTGTGTGGTTTGAGGGACAGTGTGTGTTATCTCAGTGAAGGTGTGCAGAGGGTTTCGAGACGTGTGTTAAGAGTTGTGTTCCTTGGACTGAGTTTTGCAGCTGATGTGAACCGTTGAGCTCAGGTGACTGTTGGTAGTGCAGACTGTAGTTCGAGTTTTGCACATGTGGCTCCAGTTGTGCCCACTGTTGTTTAGCAATCGAAAAAACTGTCAATGGGCCTACCACCTGCTGCAGCCTATGTCGTGCTGCATTCAGGTGCTGTCGGAAATATAGTTTATGTTAACGAGTGAACGACTCTAATTTATAAAGTCCAGTTATCAAGTTCTCAACGTCAAGTTATTAAGTCTCTATAAAGTTAACGTGGGTGTGAATCGTCAACTTTCGCGCTAAAATTGATAATAGCCTATTCATTTGATAACGTTTTCATATTAAAAAAGGCTCCTGTTGGTCAGCAGATCGCACAACACTAGCTGCAGAATAGCCAATAGGCTAGTCTATTTATTTAACAATGAAAATGTTTGTATGAAATATTCTGCGGCCTGTGAGTATGATTTTTGCTTAAGACTGCAGTTGTAGTCATTGGGGCCACTGGATGGTAGCCCACTGAAAATATTCTAAACACACGAGAGAAGTCAAACCTACAAGTGTCAAGACGGACACCACAGCTTAAGCAAAATTCCGGTTAGACCTTCAAAATAAAATAACCAAAAAAAACTTTCTAATATTCTGGTCACCCATGTGAGTGTATACTATGTATAGAGATAATATCAACACAAGTAGTAACATGACAATACGCAGAAATATTGATAGAAAAATTATAATAATTTACATTAATAGCAGTATGACTCCCACTGAAGAAGTGTTCCCCATTGTAACCACTGAAGGGCAGCGGACGCTCATTATTCTAAGAACATTAGACATAAGTGCAGCACTACGATTTATTAACTGTTAAGATTTATCATCAATAAATGCACACAATTTTGGCGGCGACTTCAAAATAAAACAGCCCCTGAGTTGCTAATATTCAGTGTTTAGTTGTATGCGTTTTTAGAACAGAGAGCCATAAGTATTAAAATGACTAATAATATTGTTAGTTTTAAGAATCAGTAATAATATTTGTTAACCTGGTAAGTTTATTGTTGAGTTCAATAAAAGTCCCACATAACAGTCAAATTCATTTAATTATATATTTTATAAGTTATTAATAATCCGTAATTATACCAGTACCTGCAATAGTAATCAGTTAATGTGTTTTTCCTACGAGACGAGTTGTAGTTCTTTACTTCATCCACTAGAGGGCAGTCAAAACTCAGACACTCCAACACTGTCAAGATGTGTACTTCCGGTAAACCCTTCAAAGTAAAACAATTCAAAACAGGCAACTGTTAAACGTTTTACGCATTATAAAGTACTCAGGTCTTTATATTCCATTGTGCTTTAAAAGTTAAGTTTAAGGGGTGGCCTCTAGCTCACCCAGTAAGAGCGTGCGCCCAATGCAGACCCGCGGCCCTTTCTGCGTGTCATCCTTTCCCGTCTATCCCATAGACGGTACACACACGTCTAACCACTTTCACTAGAGTAGAAAGTGAAAAGCTCCGCCCACAAAAAAAAAGTTTGAAAGCAACGTTAGATAATCCTAAATGCTTTAGCCTTCTACACTGAACAAAATTATAAACGCAACTCCCCCCCCCCCCCCCCCCCCCCCCCCCCATTTTTCCTGAGCTGAACTCAAAGATCTAAGGCGGTTTACATAGGCTACACTAAAGACTTATTTCTCTCAAATCAGTTAGTGAGCAATTCTCCTTTGCCACAGCAGTGAGGTGGATGGATCATCAAGATGCTGATTAGACAATGCACATGTGCCTCAGGCTGGCCACAATAAAGTGCAGTTTTACTTTCTTGTCCGGGGTCCGAAAACAAGCCAGTGTCGAATTAATCCGTGGAGAGGACACCTCTCCAAAGTGCCAGACAGCGTTGAATGAGAGCCTTCAAGTCGGTTACGACAGGAGAAAACACAACTGGTTTTCGAACCCCTGCCCACTTTTAAGTGGCTCGCCTTAATCCCACCTGTGCAATAATCATACCGTTTAATTAGCATTTTTGTGCCACACCTGTGGATGGATTCACAGCAAACGTTAAACACTAGCAGAGATTTTTGAACAAATGAGAAATAAGCCTCGAGTACGTCGAAAAGTCTGAGTTGAGCGCAGGACAAACGTCCTCATAATTTGTTCAGTATAAGTGTTTGGTGTAAGGCTCAGAAAGTTAACCCAGTCCACTTCAAATGCAGACAGATATTTGAACTGCACTTCGTTCAGGTTTGAACCTTTCCTTAAAACCATTAAGCTTACCTCGTTATGCAAAACTCAACTCATGTGGTCACATTAAAGCTTTATTAGATTAAAAGACAATTAAACAAACTTGGCAATCACGTTTAGACCTGTACAGCTTCTTTTTTTTAAAGCGTGGTGGGCATGTACCTGCTACAAATGTAGCATTCACCCCATATAAACAGACAGTTTTACCAGAAAACTGGAATTTTCTTCTAGTCCAGGGCATAACGTCAACAGCAGCAGGGTGCGTTCTGGTTGGTGCGTAAAACGGAGACGCGTCCTGGACTATGGCAAGTTTCTGGTGTCATCCAAAAAGTGCCGGGAAGGACTTCATAAGAACGGCTCTCGGGATAACGTTGTGGCCAGTCCAGCAGTCTGGATCAGTCCGGTTATCAGGACCAACTGAGGAGAGAGGCTGCTACTGCCAGCGGGAGCAGCAGCAGCGGGAAGGCGTCGGTCCGCGCGCAGCCGTTGCCATGGGTGGTCGTGTTGGAGGTGGTCGTCAGGGTGTGGTTGGCCTGTGAAGGTAAATATGGTGCAAAATGTGAAAGCTTGTAGAATACAGAGAACATAATCTGAATTGGAGGTTAAAATATGCATTTGGGAAAAAAAAGAATTCACATACACCTGATCGCCAAGCGGCATGCACCACCTGCAAAACACAAAAGCAAATATTTTACAAACATGTAGACAAGACCAACTACACCACTATGCAGGACTCACTCGTGGAAAACCATGACTCTCCAGCAACGGGTTTTAAAAAGTTTGCGAGTTACACAAATTTGGGAGATATAGTTCCTCTGTGGAAAAAAAACACCTCAAGCCATGTCTTTTTAGACAAGCTTTTCACTAGCAACATGGCTTAGTATTCTGTGTTTCTGTTTTGTTTTTACTGTAAAGCACTTTGTGACCCTTATTGTCTGTGACAGGTTCCTTTTAAATAACGTTGACTTAATTACTCACAGCTCTAATAAGACGGACCCCCTGAGACAGAGCTCGTCAGGAAGCAGGGGAGAAATAGTTTACAACTTCAGCCCCAAAACGGTTGATATTCCGTCAAAGACTAAACAGATAACACACACCGAAAGAGAGCCAACACTAACCTGTGTTGAGATGAGATGGAGAGCGACCAGAAGAGCAACAAGGTAAGCTACAAACATCTTCTTCATCTTGGCGTGGAGTGGGAACAACAGCTGCTCTGCTCTGGTCCTCAGGTTAGTATCCGGATGAATGAAAGAGGAGATGCTCCGTGCCTTTTATACCCCTGGTGACATCATCAGCCAATCTATACCACCTGCTGAGCCTATGTCGCGCTGCATTCAGGTGCTGTCGGAAATATAGTTACCATGTTGGCAAGTTAAGCGCACGTGAACGACTCTTATTTTTCAAAGTCCAGTTATCAAGTTATCAACGTCAAGTTATAAGCTTCTTGTCGTCAACTTTCGCGCTAAAATTGATAATAGCCTATTCATTTGATAACGTTTTCATATTAAAAAAGGCTCCTGTTGGTCAGCAGACTGTCCAAACCGGTGAGCTACAGTTCACCGAAACACAGCACGAAATTAGTTGCACAATCACAGTATAGTCTGTTTATTTATTTAACAATGAAAATGTTTGTGTGAAATATTCTAAACACACAAGATAGAAGTCAAACCTACTAGTGTCAAGACGGACACCACAGCTTAAGCAAAATTCCGGTTAGACCTTCAAAATAAAATAACCAAACAAGACTTTTTGACATTCTGTTCACCCATGGGAGTGTTTTTTATGTATGGAGATAATATCAGCACAAGTAGTAACATGACAATACACAGAAATATTGAAAGAAAAATTATAATAATTTACATTAATAGCAGTATGACTCCCACTGAAGAAGTGTTCCCCATTATAACCACTGAAGGGCAGCGGACGCTCATTATTCTAAGAACATTAGACATAAGTCCAGCACTACGATTTATTAACTGTGATAATGTATTATCTTTAAATGCACACAATTTTGGCGGCGACTTTAAAATAAAACAGCCCCTGAGTTGCTAATATTCAGTGTTTAGTTGTATGTGTTTTTAGAACAGAGAGCCATAAGTATTAACATGACTAATAATGTTTTAATAAGAATCAGTTTTAATATTAGTTATATTGGTAATTTCGTCGTTGAGGTGAATATCAGTGGGGGCAGTAACAACTAATTCACTAAAAGTCACACATAACAGCAATCAAATCCATTTAATATTTTATTTTATATATGTTAATTATTAATAACCTGTAATTATACCAGTTCTGCAATAGTAATCAGTTAATGTAGTTTTCCTACGAGACTGGAGTTGTAGTTCTTCACTTTGACCACTAGCCGACAGTCAAAACTCAGACTACCACTGTCAAGATGTATGTGTACTTCCGGTAAACCCTTCAAAGTAAACCGATTCAAACAGGCAACTGTTAAACGTTTTATGCAATATATAGCCTACTCAGGTTTATTCAATTTCTCTTTAAGTTGAAGGGGTGGCCTCTAGCTCACCCATTGAGAGCGTGCGCCCCATGTAGGCGGAGTCCCACACCGTCCCGGTTCGAATCCGACCCGCGGCCCTTTGTGGCGTGTCATCCTTTCCGGTCTATCCCCCGTCTCTAATCGAATAAAAGGGAAAAGCAGCGCGCGAGTATCCTAGGTGCTTTGGCCTTCTACACTGAACAAAATTAAAAACGCACTTCTGTCCAGTTTTTTCTGAGCGGACCTCAAAGATCTAAGGCGGTTTATATACAGTTAAGGTTCATTTCTCTCAAATCTTTGTTAGTGAGCAATTCTCCTTTGACGAGATGTGCCACACCTGTGACCTGGATGGATTATCAAAATGCCGATTTGACATTGCACATGTGTGCCTTGGGCTGGCCATGCTAAAATGTGCAGTTCTACTTTCTGGGGGGGTGGGGGGGGATCTATATATAAAAAAAAAAAAAAAAAATCTGTGTTAGGGTTAATCCGTGGATTGGACACTTCTCCAAAGTGCCAGAAAGAGAGTATTCGTTAACTGTAGGTATGATAAGAGACCACATCTGGTACTGGTTTTGACCCCTTCCAATAAAGGGAAACTGCCCTTTATAGAATGGCCAGCCTAAATCACACCTGCGCAATAATTGTGCCATCTAATATAAAGACCATTGATGCCACACCTGTGGATGGTGTCACAGCAAACGTCAAGTACTCACTAGCGCAGGTTTGTTCCTTGCCTTAAAACCCTTACCTAGTTATACAACACTCAAATCAAGGTCACATTAAAGCTTTATTAGATTAAAAAATACAAACTTTACAATCACATTTAGACCTATACAACTTGTTTTTTCTTTTAAAGCGTGGTGGGTATGTACCTGCTACAAAGTGTTATCCCCCACCCTATATAACAAACGGTTTTGCCAGAAAACTGGAATTTTCTAGTCCAGGGCATAACGTCAAGAGCAGGGTGCGTTCTGGTTGGTGCGTAAAACCGAGACGCGTCCCTGGCTATGGAAGTTTCTGGTGTCATCCAAAAGGTGCGCGGGACAGAAAGGACTTCATAAGAACGGCTCTCTGGATAACGTTGTGCCAGTAGCCTCTCTGGATCAGTCCGGTTATCAGGACCAACTGAGGAGAGAGGCTGCTACTGCCAGCGGGAGCAGCACAGCGGGAGGCGTCGGTCCGCGCGCAGCCGTTCCATGGGTGGTCGTGTTGGAGGTGGTCGTCGGTGTGGTGGCCTGTGAGAGTAAATATGGTGCAAAATGGGAAATTGTAGAATACAAGAACATAATCTGCATTGAGGTTAAAAATTTGAAGAAAAAAAAAAAAACATACACTGATCTCCAAGCGGCATGCACCACCTGCAATTACAAAAGCAATATTTTACAACATGTAGACAAGACTAACTACACCCACTATGCAACTCACCGTGGAAACCAGACTCTCAGCAACGGGTTTTAAAAATGTTCAGAATTATACAAATTTGAGATCTAGTTCTCGCATGTCAAAACTGATACCCATTAACTTCTATTCATAATTCTTGTACATTACCTAATCCATCCCTTATAATTTTGAAAGCCAATTTCATGTTTAGCTTAGTCTATTACCTACAGTTCTACGAGACGGACCACCTGAGACAGAGCTCGTCAGGAAGCAGGGAGAAAGTTTTACAACTTCAGCCCCAAAACGTGTTGCTATTCCATCAAAGACTAAACAGATAACACACCGAAGAGAGCCAACACTAACCTGTGTTGAGATAGATGGGGAGCGACCAGAAGAGCAACAAGGTAAGCTACAAACATCTTCTTCATCTTGGCGTGGAGTGGGAACACAGCTGCTCTGCTCTGGTCCTCAGTTAGTCTCCGATGAATGAAAGAGGAGATGCTCGTGCCTTTTATACCCCTGTGACTCATCAGCCAATCTATACCACCTGCGGAGCCCTGTCGCGCTGCGTTCAGGTGTTGTCGGGAAGTTAAGGTACTACATTAGCAAATCAAGCGCACGTGAACGACTCTGATTTTTCAAAGTCCAGTTATCAACAAGCTTCTTGTCGTCAACTTTCGCGCTAAAATTGATAATAGCCTTTTCATTTGATAACGTTTTCATATCAAAAAGGCTCCTGTTGGTCAGCAGACTGTCCAAACCGGTGAGCTACAGTTCACCGAAACACAGTACGAAATTAGTTGCACAATCACAGAATAGTCTGTTTATTTATTTAACAATGAAAATGTTTGTATGAAATATTCTGCGGCCTGTGAGTATGATTTTTGCTTAAGACTGCAGTTGTAGTCATTGGGGCCACTGGATGGTAGCCCACTGAAAATATTCTAAACACACGAGAGAAGTCAAACCTACTAGTGTCAAGACGGACACCACAGCTTTAGCAAAATTCCGGTTAGACCTTCAAAATAAAATAATCAAACAAGACTGTTTCTTATATTCTGGTCAACCATGTGAGTGTTTATTATGAATGGAGATAATATCAACATAAGTAATAACATGATAATCAATAGAAAAATTGATGGAAAATTATAATACTTTACATTATATGCAGTATGACTCCAACTGAAGAATATAGAGTTCCCCATTGTAACCACTGAAGGGCAGCGGATACTCATTATTCTAAGAACTTAAGACATAAGTCAACTTCAGCACTAAGATGTATTAAATTGTAAATATGCATTAGTAGTAATCAGTGCTAATGTATTTGGGCATTGTAGTTCGTCACTTTGACCATTAGATGGCAGTCAAAGTTCAGATTGTCCAGCACTGTGACCAGGTCAAGATTAAGATGATGATATACGCATACTTCCGGTAAAACCTTCAAAGTAAAACATATATAAATAAATATATAATATACATCTATAAATAAATAAGTAGGCCTAACTATTCAATTTGCTTCACTTGAAGACAGATTGATGAATATCGTCCTCTTGTGTATGCAGTAATCGCTTGTACCCATAGAACAGTTTACGCTTGCACCACTGTCATGAATTCGACCTAATTTGATTTGCAAATTCCGTCCAAATGGGCCTCCGTAGTTGTCCCCTCTTCAATTTCTTCCGGAAGAAACAGCACTACACGAAGGGCGGAATATAACAACACGACACTGCGTACTGTCACAACTCAGAAACAACCAAACAGTTTTCAGTGTTTGTGGTTTTGCTTGGCCACAGAGCTACTTCGCCCCTCCATGCTGCTGTGCCGGGTTTCGGCAGTAAGCCAGACGCTAGCGAGATGGGGACGGAGGTCACACCGGGGAGGTGGCCTCCTCCACCGTGCTCTCTCCTTCAGCTCCACCCGCGGTGGGAGTTCAGGAGAAGGCAGCGCTCAGCCCGCCGAGGCAGCCCCTGCTCAGGGTTTGTACCGAGACTCAGTGCTCCTTCCCCGGACCGAGTTCCCAATGAAACTGACTGGACAGAAGCTGCTGGACCGAGAACTCCAGATACAGCAGGTACGACGAACGATAGAGGCCGAAATCATTAGTTCCCCCTGCTCGTTGACATCTGGACACGCTGGAACACATGACCTAACATCTTCATACTTTACATGTCTTTAGGTTTCATTCCTTAGATCGGCATGCATCAGATACTTCGAAAGGCTGTTATGAGTTAAAAGAAAGATAAGCTAAGATAAGGTAAAAAAAAGTAAAAATAGAGTAGTTTACTTTATTATTTAAAGTACGATACTGGCAATATTTCGATTTTTTTTTTTACAGTAATACTTTGACTACTGTGATTTCAACTGTAATACTTTGTGATTACTGTGATTTTTGTGATGTTGACAAGGTTGTAATGTAAACTTTACAGCATTCTGCTGTAAAAATCATATACAGTAGGCTAGTGTTACTGTGAAATCTAAAGTAAATAACTGTAGATTTTTACAGCCATTATTTACAGTGCATACATAAAGAAAATGCATATTTTCTTATTGACAAGCTGAACTATTCCAAAGTCTGAAACAATGCGAATATCAAGGGGTAACTGGTTCCAGAGTCTCCGGGCAGCAGCTGCAAATGCCTGATATCCGTTCTAGGTTATGCACACTGAAAATAATGTCTGACTGACAGATCACGGCTTAAATATAAACTTAGGTTTGGTTATACATACAGTAAATAAGTGATTTATCACCCACTATCTGCCTGTGTATACATATTTAGATTTGCACAGCTCAAAATGTACATTATCTTGATGTTTAAGCACTGTTACAGATGGCTCAATTTTAATAATATTTTTTTTTGTCTCATGAAAAATATAAATTTGTTCTACTTTTGCAGGAGTGTGGATTTGCAGATTTGTACTCCTGGCAAAGAGAGAGGAAGGCCAAGAAGGCGTTCTGCCTACATGATGGACCCCCGTATGCCAATGGAGACCCTCACGTAGGACATGCACTCAATAAGGTGATTAGTTAACAGTGTGCTTGTTGTGTTTTCATATTTTTTGTTGCTTTTATGGTGCTTTTATAAAGAATAATATTTATGACTTACTTTTTTTATTATTATCAGTTTATTTGTCAGGGACAATGCAGCGCACATTATTACATGCATAATTCTTACATTCGATGCCATAACAATATGTGTAGATGTGTTGCATGAAAATGTTCTAGCCAATAGGCTAATTTGCACCCCCAGTCCCTGGTCAGACCTTTCTAAAAAATAATCCAAATACAATTTTTAAAAGAACTACATAGTGTGAGTTACACAGCTATCTAGCAAGTACATTGTATACCAATATATTACATCATTTCACAAAGTTGAGACCACTTTACACAAACCAGCACATCACATAACAGCACAAACCCCAAGCACCCAGCTGCTTGCACCTGCTCACCTATACCCACCCCGATAGTGAGGGGCCTGGGCTGCCAAAGGTTCATCTCCTCTACCCAGACCCCGGGATGACCCCTGGGAGCCATGCGCAAACAGCCAGCTAGTGCTAGAGATAGATTATTTACGCATTTAAAAATAAGTTTAAGAAAAGAAAACCTAAGAAAGCTATCAACATTGAGAAGTGAGAAGTGAGAAATGAGATTCAGCCATTTCTGTACAATCAAACAGTGGTGCCACATTGTTGGTTTCTGATCCTTTAAATTCAGTGCTTGTCTGTATAAGGATATGATGGGTTTGACTGTTGTCCGGCCCCATTGTGGCCCCATACAGTAACACAGTAAGATAAGTGAAAAGAGTTGGCTGCCATCGACACTTTCAGTATGATTTAGCCACTGCTGTAAAGTCCCCTTACTCTGACATCTCTCCATTAGTGCGTGTATAGGTACTGAGCATGTGTGTGTAATTCAGGCCTGTGTGTAACTTGTGTAAAAGCAACAGATTGGAAATTGTAATTTCCCCTTGTGGGATTAATAAAGTGTACATTATTATTATTATTATTATTATTATTATTATTATTATTATTATTAAGTTCTAAGCTTTCTGATGCTTTTCTGATAGCTACGACGGCTCAAACAACTCAAACACTGCCAAAATGAACATTCAATTCACTGTTTGGTCCAGATCCTGAAAGATATCCGTAACCGTTTTGAGATGCTGAGGGGGCGGCAGGTCCACTACATCCCAGGATGGGACTGCCATGGTCTGCCCATCGAGCTGAAGGCTCTGGGGGAGATGGGGACGAGCGGCCTCGGTCCCCTGCAGATCCGACAGAAAGGTAACGAGGGTCAGAAACTGGATGAACATGTCCGTTATTAGATTTGCACCTGCGGTAATGTTTTCATTCCATTCAGCGCGGGAGTTTGCAGACGGGGCCATAGCTCGTCAGAAGGCTGCTTTCCAGCGCTGGGGGTTGATGGCTGACTGGGACCAGTGCTACTACACGTATGATGGAGCCTATGAGGCTGCTCAGCTGAAAGTCTTTCAAGAGATGCACAGCAAGGTGGGCAATGATGTGCTGTTCAGCAAACCTATGTTGGCAATAGTAAAATAAGTAGCTATTGCAACAATAGGCTCGTTCAAGATGAGCCAGGTCGGAGCAGAATCGATCACCGGCGATTGTCGCCCGTTGCATGCCGGGTAGATTTGTGTCCGACTTGATCCCGACCTGCTCTGACGTCATGCACACGTGGGCAACGATAATCTCACAAGAGCAAGATGGCCGCGGGTTTGAGACAAAGGCTGCGCAGTTGCTTTTCACCGACTGCAAGACCCAGGCGGACCCGGAGCATGCTGGGAAATGCCGGCCTCTCAACTGATCCAACAGTTGTTTGGTTCAGAATCGACTCAACGTTAGGACGTTTTAAATACACTTTTTATTGTTTTTGAACCAGAGGGATTTTAACTGCCATATTTCTGATTTAAAGGCTTATTCTGTACAAACATGCTGTGGGGCTGATAGTGACGTTAAGAAACCAGAGACTTAATCCGTTCAGATCACATACAGTCTGTTGTTTATTAACAGATCGCATGTAGAGCATTTTGACAGCTGCTCTGTCTTAATAGAAACAACTGGAGACTGTGTACAAGCTGATGTGTGTCTGATAACATTTTTATTAAATTGGAATTGGACCACAGTGTTTTTGTCGCTTCCTGTTCCGCCCGAAGGCTGCTGGAAACGGCTGGAAACTGTCCAACTTGAGAGCGGAAAGCAACAGAAACTTACAGTAGCACAGGAATGGGATTTGGATTTTGTTGAGTTCATTTTAATATCATATATCTTTGGGTTCTTCAGGGGTTCATCTACCAGGACTACAAGCCAGTCTTCTGGTCTCCTTCATCAAGGTACTGAGTTAGTATGCTAATGCAGAGGTGGCTGCATAGATGCATCACTATGTTAATCTATTTTATTCTATATCAACATATGTTAACTGCTTTTGCTCCTGTTGTGTCCTTTATTGTTGTCTCTGTGTCTCTATAGAACGGCCTTAGCAGAGGCAGAGTTGGAGTACAACCCTGAGCATGTGAGCAGAGCCATCTATGCCACATTCCCCCTGAGCACACTGCCACCGGGAATAGCCTCAGAAGGTAATACAAATGTGCACTCACACATACAGGTAATTGAGGTTTTAAACATCTCTGTGCCAGCTGTGGCCGGAGCCATTATGTTTTTGAGGATGTACATGTATAATGTACATGTATGTTTCACAAAGCCTTTGACTACATAGACATGGATGTAAACTGCAACTTGACTAGTTTGCGGAGGCGTACAACTGTTAGGCAGTAATTCTATTTAGAAAATATTACACTTCTGACCAGGTGCAAAATCTAATAACAGTGCATGGGTGTATTGTTTGTGTACCTCAACAGGTTTGAAAGGTGTCTCTGTGCTGGTGTGGACCACCCAGCCCTGGACCATTCCCGCCAACCAGGCCGTCTGCTACATGCCCAAAGCCCAGTAAGTGTCTCTGCAGACATGGCTCAGCTCTCATTAATCTACGCTGTACCTGAGGATTACTAGGAGCTAGGTGGGGCAACAGCACAGTCTTCTTGTTTTGTGTTGTAAAGCACTTGGCAAATTGCCTGATTGCTCTACAGAGTCTGACCAACACTAGGTTTCTTAAGCCGATGCCCACGTCGATATTTAAGAGTTAAAAATTCCAATTAAAAAAAAAAAAAAAAAACTTTGTTTGTCTTACATTAAAGGACATGTTAAAAAAAATCACGTCTGTCTGTAAACCATTGTCAGATTTTTGGTCTTAAGCTTTCATCGGGAAATGTCTTTATTCTAAAAAAAAAGAAGAAAAAAAAAGGCCAGTGATAAAACGTTTGACTAACAATACAGATTATGTCTGTGATACGAATGTGATGTGGTACCAAATGTAGTAAAGGCAAGCGCCTTGTTTTCTGTTTGCAGGTACTCTGTGCTGAAGAGGGCAGACAACTCTCAGCTGCTGTTGGTGGCCACTGAGCGCACAGCCAGCGTGGCAGCGCTGCTGGGCACAGAGTTGGATAGCATAGCCACCTTTACAGGTCTCACACACACACACACACACACACACACACACACACACACACACACACACACACACACACACACAGAGAGAGAGGAGAGAGGTGTCTTGTCAGTTACAAACGTAACCATGCTCATATCCCCTGTCCTTCTGTACCAAGGCTCCCAACTTGAGGGTGGAGTCTGCAAACATCCCACAATTCCTGACAAGGAAGTGCTTCTATTGCCGGCCAATCATGTGACTATGGCAAAAGGAACAGGATTGGTCCACACAGCGCCAGCTCATGGCATGGAGGATTACAGCGTGGCTTCACAGTTTAAACTGTCAGTGGTATGTTACAGTTTTTCCTTTTTTTCTTTCAAAATGTCAACCTTTCCTGAAATTGTTTCCTGAAAGTGGTTTTAGCGCCATGCAAGTAGACGACATCTGTGATAAGGGATTAATTGTTTTAGTCATTTAGCAAGTAAAAAAGGTGAGATATGGCTGACGTGATGCGGATAAGTACGCTTTGTGTTGCAGTGTAACTGTTTGCATGTTTTTCTTCTACCAAAGGAGTGTATGGTGGATGAGGACGGCAAGTTCACTGAACTGGCCGGCCCTGAGCTACAGAATCTGTCTGTTATGAGTGAAGGCACTGACAAAGGTACAGCATAATATATGACACAATAAGATACTTACTTAGCCCATGTGGATGTGTAAGTGCACCCGGTGTTTTTCAAACCATTCTGCGTTTTTTTGTTTTCCTTTCATGTTTGTGTATGTGGATTGACCTGTTTTAGTGATCTGCATGCTGAAGGAGTCTGGGGCTCTAGTGAAGGAGGAGCAGTGTGTCCACAGCTACCCGTATGACTGGAGGACGAAGCAGCCTGTCGTCATCAGGCCCAGCAAACAATGGTTTATCAACACGGCGTCACTTAAAGATAAGGCCAAGGTAAAACTAGAAGACTTTTTTTTGTCATTTACATTTTTTATTATTATTATTATTATTATTGGTAATGCTCTACACACACATATATACAGTGGATTGCATAAGTTTACACACCCATGCTAAAGTTAATTTAAAAAGAGAAATTAAAAAAATCCCACCTTTTATGGACACCAGATTTCTTTGTGAACGAATAATGTATTGTAAATAAATAAATGTTCTTTGTTAAAATACAGGGGGCATGACCCCTATGTTAAATTCCCATAGAGGCAGGCAGATTTTTATTTTTAAGGCCAGTTATGTTATGGATCCAGGATACTAAAGCATCTTGACAAAGTTCCCTTGGCCTTTGGAATTAAACCAACCCCACACACCCTTCACCTTACCTAGAGATTGGCATGGTGTTATTTCAGTTAGCTTAATGGCTGGATTGCTTTGCATTGACAGATGATCTTATGGAGAGTTACCCATGCCTAACATAATAATTGTGGGGATTCTGGCAGGGGTTGTCTGAGCCACCCTTCAAACCTTTTTAACACTGCCAGCTGGAAGACATGTTATGGTCAGACTAGTTTATGTTAAGCTCATATTTTTATTTGACAGGGGACAAATATAATCCGTTTCTTGTGCACATAAGGTGTTTCCAGGAAAGAATGTGGTTTATGTTTCAAGTGAGGGACTTTCTTCACATTATAGTTTGTTCCAAAGGCACAAATAACGTGTGTGTGTGTGTGTGTGTGTGTGTGTGTGTGTGTGTGTGTGTGTGTGTGGTGTGTGTTTGTGTGTGTGTGTGTGTGTGTGTGTGTGTGTGTGTGTGTGTGTGTGTCCAGGAGGCACTGCAGAAGGTGCGTGTTTTGCCTGAGTCGGCGAAGGGCAGCCTGTTGACCATGCTGGACAGGCGGACGTACTGGTGCATCTCCAGACAGCGAAGCTGGGGCGTCCCAATCCCAGTCTTCTACCACAGAGAGACTGGAGAGGCTCTCATCAACAAGTAAGCTGATACACACCACATGTGCAGACAAACTGCATCGTACACATGCTTGGATACACACACATACCACATGCCCACTTTTCTAACAAGTATATATTTTTTATTTAACTTTTAAGTATTTTATTTTTTTGTATTGCTGATTTTATTTCTTTGCAGTCATGACATGTTTTTGTTCGCGGTTCAACCACGTAAAGCAAGAAAAATGCTGTATAAATAAAGTTTATTACTAAACGTTCCTCCTGTTTCTGCAGTCACACAGTGTCCCATATAGCAACGCTCTTCAAAGAAAAGGGCAGTGACTGTTGGTGGGAGCTTCCTGTTGAGACTTTGCTGCCAGAAGCTGTTCTCAAGAAGGTCAGCATACTGTTTTTGTGTTAGTGTGCATGTGAGGGTGAAATTAAGTTAGGAACGAGTTGTGGGTTTGAACCTTAGACTGTATAATATTAATGGACAAAGCATCCGGTTCGCCGAAGTGCTGCAAATGCAGAAGTGCTTTAAACCTGCTTTCTATCTGAATTCCAGCAGGGGGAGACACGTGCGTTTGCAATAGGAAGTCGGTTTCTGTGGAAGTCAATGAGAAAGTTACTTCTCACTTGATTTATTACCTCAGTCAGTAAACATTTTCTTGATGAATTCATGGTCTTAATCGCTAGTTTTAAGTCTTCTGCAATACAGAAGGATGTTCATTTTTGAATAATGGTCTTGTTGATTTTAAAATCGGTGATATTATATTGATATTGTGATATGAGACTAGATATTGTCTTAGATTTTTGTACTATGGCATAAGTGGTGTCTTTTCCTGGTTTTAAAGGCTGCATTACAGTAAAGTGATGTCATTTTCTGAACTCACCAGACTGTTGTAACTGTTCTTTTATTTGCCTTTACCCACTTACTCATTATATCCACATTACTGATGATTATTTATCAAAAATCTCATTGTGTAAATATTTTGTGGAAACACCAATAGTCAACACTACAATATTGTTGCGGTATCGATATCAAGGTATTTGGTCAAAAATAGTGTGGTTTTTGATTTTCTCCATATCGCCCAGCCCTAATATCAACACTGAATAGAATTACTGAAAGTAATATGAAATAATTTATCTAATAACAACTCAAAAAACTATCTCCCAACTCTGCAGAACTGTGGCATTTTAACTGATAAAGCCACGGTACACTACATTCCCAGCCGGCTGACAAATACCCGGTTGGACATAGTGGAACAACTTCTAGCTAAAGATGGATGTTTTTGTCAGGAGTTTGAGTTCTTCTGCCCTTAGTTATAAACTAATCAATGTAGCGTTAAATGTGATTATTAATATGGTCATCAATTTTCTGTTGACCAACTACAGTCATTCATCCATTACCTTTTCCTTTGTGTGTGTCTCTATCAGAGTAAAGCAGGTCCAGTGACTGACTACGTTCGGGGAGAAGACGTCCTCGACATCTGGTTTGATAGTGGAGCTTCATGGGCTGCTGTACTGGAAGGTACATCTGAAGTTACTTCACTCTCTCCTGTTATGCATGTCATACTAAGTACAAATAGATTTAGTTAATTTTGCGGGAATCAGCATCAGTGAAAGACTGTAAATTCAGAGAAACCCTAACACTAATACACTATTACTTCCTTTTATTAATAATGGTATTTTCTTGTTGAAAACTAACGCCCATAGCTGCAAAATGCTTTAACTCTCATATCCTCTCGTCTCATCTTTCTCATCCAGTTTTCATAATCTACAACAACGTTGATATTTGTACACTGATGTGATGATGTTGCTCCTTCACACTGCTTTTTCTCCAATGACACTCATCAAGGTTGTTCTCCGAATAGCAGCAGTTAACACTCCAGCTTAGTTCAATGACTGCCAGCTTTCAAGATGCCTTTAATCACCTCTCCCTTCATTAGTTTTATTGTTGAGAAATCTACTTACACTTGACTTACACAGTCTACTAATTAAGTTGCTTTACAAAGTGTATTGTAATCAAAAGCAGTAGTTTGCTGACCAGAAAGCTGGATTAGAAGGCAGTGCGGCCTCAGCATACTATTACCAGGTGTCTGCAACGTAACATTAATAGAGTCAGTGAACTCATTTATATTGCAGATACACTGCCAGAGATAACCACCTTTTAAGGAACAGTTCACCCCAAAACCACAAATACATATTTTTCCTCTTACCTGTAGTGTTATTTATCAATCTAGATAGTTTTGGTGCAATTTTTCCCAGTGTTGGCGAAATCGGCGGTAGAGATGTCTGCCTTCTATCAGATATAATAGAACTAGATGTTCAATTATATTCAAGAGAAGGCTGACATCTCTGTGGACGATATCTCCAACACTGGGCAACTCCCACAAAAACTATCCCGATTGATAAAATACTACAGGTGAGAGGAAAAATATGTATTTCGGGTTGAACTGTCCTTTTAACATAATCTTGCAGTAAGTCTTCAAACAGTACATACCAAAGTGTGCCAGTATGGGAAGAAAAACAATGTGTTTTATCTACAGCAGTAAACTGTTCCTCTCCAGAGGTTTGTCTAGTAGCCTTATAAAGAGGCAGGTTGTGAAAAATCACCTATTTTCTTTTCGCCATGCTAGTGGTGTGACTCTGTGGATGGCAAATAATAATGTGTTAAGGTTGGCCAGTCCATGACAAAATGATTTAGGTGAAGATGTATTTGCTTGTGAATCAGAACACAAGATCAAGTGACCTGCTGAGGTGGACCTGTTCATGTTGCTGTTGTGGTTGTGTTGTCATTTCCAGAGGAGATGGACAGAGACACTGAAGAGCCTGAGTCTCGTCTCAGCTGGCTCCCTGCTCCGCTTCGCAAGCCTCGGGTCACAGGTTATTTGATCACCTGCCTGTCGGCCAACACAGCTGCCTCTGTCGTCCAATGTCTTCGGCCCTCTCTGTTTGTCTGTTTCTCAGGCATTTTTACTCCTCTTATCAACGTTCTCTAATGACTTGCTTACATCTGTTTTGCCAGAAGAGCATCTCTCATCTTCACTCTACCACTGAACTACACAGCACCTCTCCAGTGTCTAAATACTGAAAAAATACATTCAGTCCCATTCAGTGAATTGATTAATACTCTTCATAGTGCATTTAAAAATGCTGTGAGGATTATTTATGTACCAAATGTGGAAGTAGGAGACTACAAGGAACTCAGACAGCACCTCAATTTTCTCCTCCACCTCTCTTTCTCTCTGTGGCAGTTTGTTTCTTTTTCCAGGAATGGCCCAAACTCTGCACTTCTTTACCATTAGTGTTTTCTGTGGATTGGTTCAGGAAAGAGATAGAAGAGGCTGAAAGTTCTTTGTGCCTGTGATGCCATGGCTGCAACAAGTGCCTTTCAGATTGCTGTCTATCTTAAAATAGATGGTTACAATGTACTTGAAGGTATCTACATAAGAGTGACATGACACTGTCAAGAACGTGTTATAAACATTATAAACAAGTCATAAAAGGTTTATGACATAACGCTTCTTTTTTAGTAAGTGTCATTTGGTTTTGTCGTGACAAGTTAGGGTTAGGGTTCATGTGTCACGACTGTGTCATATGTTCAAGACGGTGTCTTGTCACTGTTATGTACAGTATGTCAAGTAAAGTGTTACCGAAATAGATGAAACAGGCTATTTGGACAAGGCATGTTTGAGTCTACACACTAACACTGGCTGGTCTCTCTAGATATTTCTCTCCTCTGGAACGATCTTCACATGCACTAACCATTTTGTTTACCTAATATTTTAGAGGCATGAGCTTTAAAACTATTCACCTCTCTTTTTCTGCAACTTGCTCTCCTCCAGAGTCAGACTCCAGGGCAGATGCGTATGTGGAAGGGAAGGACCAGATTGGAGGCTGGTTTCAGTCCTCGCTGCTCACCAGCATAGCCGTCAGGAACAAAGCGCCTTACAAGTGAGTGACCTATCCACTTGCTGTTTGCTATATCTAAATTACAGCAAATCACTGTTAATACATTTACCAGAGACATAGAAATAAATTAGACTGAATTGTATCTTACATTAAATTACCAATGACTGCAGTGTAGGGGATACACATTTTAAGAACACAAAAAGTTTGTGATTGGTCATAGATAGTGACACTTGTTAGAAGTAAAACTACCCTTGCAATAGTTACACTTTGTTTCCCTGTAGTTGGTAGCACAGGCTACAGCAGCGGCGGAGTGATAGGCAACCGAGAAAGCCGGTTCTACTAGCTAGGTGTCCCGACTACTAACAGGAGCAAAGTAAAATTCCGCCGTTGCTGAGAATATAGTCCCTCAAAATGTAATGCGATCATTCAGATCTACATCTAGTTTGGCATTTTATTTTATAAGTACACCAAATACTGTGGAGTGGGTAAAACTGTTTTTAATGGAAGGCTGGCAGATGCTGTTGACTTGCGCTAGCCTAGCACCAGTGAACTCTGCAACTGGAAGGAAGAACTGGATGAAAAGTGTTAAACTCTCTCCACTGATAAAAAACACACTGGCTAACTTGAAAATAAGCTCTTATGTCCAAAATTCTGAACCACCCTTTAATGACAGTAATGTTACAATTTTTTTGAGATTCTAGTTTTTTGATGTTTTAAGAGCTACTCCAACAATTTTCTGTTAATGCACTTTTTTTAAGTTGGGGCACTCACAAGAGACAATGAAAAAAAAAAAGAATAGGTGTAATTGAAGGTGGAAGGATTGACATTATGACTTTTGGTTTTTAATATGGGTCAAACTCCAACACTTCATCCTACATTTCCCATAATTGTTTGTATGCTGATTCAGCAGCACTTCAATGTACTGTACTATGACTTTTTATCACTTTTTTTTTTACAAAATACTATACTATGACTCCTTTTGACATACTATTCTATTTTTTTATCACTTTTTTTGACAAACTATACAATTACTTTTTTGACAGACATACCATACTATGACTTTTTCATAACTTTTTTTTTTTTACATACTATACTGTGACTTTTTTCAATATATTTTAACCTTTATTTCTTTAGGGAAGGTTCACTGAGAGGCAGCCTCTCTTTTGCAGTAACGCCCTAATTACATTCACATACTATATATACTATGACTATTTTTTGATGTACTTCCTTTTCGTTTGGAATATGCATGTTCTTCCAGACTTATTTGACATACTATACTCTGACTTTTTTATGACTTTTTTCGACATACTATACTATGACTTTTTTTTTTTTTTTTACATACTCCAACACATGCAAATATCAACTAAAACCTCTTTTTTTGGGCCAACATCATTTTTTATCATTGAAAAACGTCAGTCGTACTAGTCTCTCTTGCCTTATTTAAATATTTCTGATATACGATATCTGTTGTATGTTTGTGTGTAGGTCTCTGGTGGTGCATGGCTTTGCAGTCAGTGAGACAGGAGAGAAGATGTCCAAGTCTCTAGGAAACGTTGTGGATCCTCACACAGTCATTAATGGAGGGAAGGTAAGGTCAGAGGAGACATGATGAACCCTGCGGCGAATTGTCAGGTAGCTTTTTATTCTGCTCTGAAAGGACCCTAAGTAAGGCGTAGCTAACTTTGTTTAAAGACTCCATTTGCTTTAGAAGCTTAAGCTATTCCAATTTTGAATACTGACCATCCTAACCACAATTAAATATGAATCACGTTTTGTTTCTCCTACACACTTTCTCACATGTGCCGTCCTTTTCAGGACGCCACAATGCCACCCTACGGGGCAGATGTGCTACGGTGGTGGGTGGCTGAGTCAAACGTCTTCTCTGAGGTTCAGATCGGACCCACTGCACTCAACTCCGCCAGAGACAGCATCGGCAAGGTACCAGTGCAGTAAGGACGTAGTACAAGTGACATGACTATTTTCTACAAATGATCCTCACTGCTTTCACACTCTGTTTTTACGTCTCTCCCAGCTAAGGAACACTCTGAAGTTCCTGCTTGGCAACCTGCACGGTTTTGACCCACGTGTGCAGGCTGTGGACCCCAAAGAGATGCATTACATTGATCAGTACATGTTGCACCTGCTCCGCGAGTACAGCATCAAGGTGTGTTTTGGTGTAGAACTGGTTCATCTCAGTCTAAGCAGCATCAGCTGCTGGTTGAAAGAAAGCCACTGAAGTGTGTATGTGTCTGCAGGTGACGGACGCCTACAGTGAGTTTGATGCGGGCAGGGCCATCCGTGTCCTCCAAGCCTTCATCACCAGAGACCTCTCCAGCTTTTATTTCAGCATCATCAAAGACAGGTAAAGGCTTGCTACAATAAACAAACCATGTTTGGTTTAGCTGTGCTTGTATTCTTCCATTGGCATCACCTTTTTGTTTTTTAAACTCCCACATCACTTTGTCCTTCTTTGTCCCTCCCTCTATCTATATCTTTATGTCTGCTTCTTTCAATCAGATTGTACTGTGATCCGGAGGACTCTTTGGGCAGAAGATCATGTCAGACCGTTTTAGAGGAAATTCTGGATGGAGTGACCAGATCAATAGCTCCCATCCTGCCACATCTAGCCGAAGAGGTCTACCTACACGCACCAGGGCATGACGGTATGTGTCTGTTGGTTTGTTTTGTGAAGCTATTGCCATTTAATTGCATGGGTTTTCAACCACACAGTCTCTGTATATATATTTTTTATAAATGCAGTATGTGTTTGCTTGCTAAGTATTCACTAGCTCTAATTGTTTCTGCAGAAAAAGAGACATTGTTTAAAAGTGGCTGGATCAAAAGCAGCTCTGTGTGGCGGCGTCCAGGATTGGAGGAAGCAGTTGAAGGAGCCTGTGCCATCAGGGACTCCTTCCTGTCGTCCATTCCAGGCAAAAATGCAGCTCAGTACGACCTCACCATTGCCATTGAACCAGGCTTGCTGTTTGAACTCATGGAGGTAAATCAAATGGTGTTGGCAAATCACTATACAGGGTTTCCCCTACCATTAAAAGGCGTAGCACCCAAGCCACCACCTAAATGGAATGAATGTAAAATCCATGGGAGCATCCAAACAAACAAACTTTAAATGACTTTTCTTAGATCTAATGATTGTAGATGGTCCCCAGTTATTTATTCATTTTCTGCTCTAGACAACGTTTTAGACACAGATATGGTAATAATAATGGTCCAAAAATGATGTTAAATTTTTTTATTGAAAACCTAATATTTTCTTTAGTGAGGACCCCTTAACCCTCTGTTGAATACTTGCACCTAAATCTTCCACAAACCTAGAAAAACATTGCTTATAACAAATGACCTTATATTTGTATAAATTCATATGTACAAATGCTAAGGCAATCCACCGTGCCTTGAAATGACTGATGAATTGTTAAACTCTTTTTTACTTATTCCAGAGTTCCAGAGTGCTAAAATCATGCACACATAATATTGAATATTATATATAATGTTTTATAAGATGATATGATAGAAATGGGCTAACTAAATGGGTCTGCAATGGGTTGTTGATAAATTATCTGACATTTACTGTATCGTGGTTTAAGAGGTGTGACAATTTGCACTGGTAATGTAACACATGTATACATTACTATCAATATATAATAAATAGAAAAGTACAAATATATAAAATATGCTGCACTCATGTATCAAAGGAATTGCAGAAATACAAACTCATACCGTTCTGTACTTTCTCCCAGTCTCTACAAGATGAAGCCACCTCCACCTCCTCCCAGCTGGCTGAGCTGATGATGGTAGCGCGGGTCAGCCTGACCAGTGAGCTCCCCCGTGACCTGCCCCCAGACGCCCTGCTGAGCCACGGCACCTTCCTCATCAACCTGGAGGGTGAGGAATGTTTACACTAAGATAGTGATGTAATGTTGCAGTATCCTTTATCCCAGCAGACATTTCCATCTGTCAAACACAGGTGTCTCTAAGAACATTGCCAGTGTCAGGGTCCTGTGCCCACTATGTCATCAAAGTGGTACCTAAATGCACTGGAGCCATTGTTAACGCTATTATTTACCCTTGGGGCATGTATCACATTGCAAGATTAACGGGTTAGCCAGCAATCTTTGGGTTTCTGGTATCATCAAGCTGGCTCCTTTTAGTGGCGTGCATCACCATGGTAACCTACGCTGTATGTTTAACCTGCAGGTTAACTTCAGAGGATTAGATCAAAACCGGCAACAGCCCTGCCCAGTATAATTATTCAGAGATAGAGAAAACGCACTATGGTATATACTATTATGGACAAAAAGTGACTCAGCAATGACTTTGAAAATACTTAATATGTGTGTATGTATCTGTCCTGTCAGGTGGTGTTATCAAAGAGGACAGTGCCTACAGTATAGCAGCAGTTCCCACCTCTGGTGCCCGGTGCCCGCGCTGCCGTCGCTACACTGCAGATTCAGCAGACTGTCTGTGCCCGCGTTGCCAAACTGTCGTCTCACAGGGTAACTGACAGGCCACACGTGCTGTCACTGTGACGACCATCAAACATCATCTTGGCTGTGTTATTTCTCTGCTCTGGGTGAAGTTCCTCGAAAGCTGAATAGAGACCAGGATTTACAATCCCTGTCGCCATCACCTGAGAAATGTAAAACTGAATCCAAATCAGCTGCTGCTTCACTCTGTTTTTTTTTCATTTATTTGACTGTCAGTTAAAAGAACCTGCAGCTTGGCACATGGTTGGCTTTGGGAAAGAACGGCCTAATAGCAGATACCAATGCATACTTCACTAAATTTGCTTCAGGCTTCACTGTTGTATGCACTCCCACTTTCCTAGAACAGCAGGTGTGAACTCTAAAACCAAAATGTCTAAGTCGGCCTTGGTCACTTTGCTGTGGCATGAATGTGGAGCTCATACATTTGATGTTGTACCACCAAACAATCTGATGAAGCATGAGCAAGACTGTGTACTTTATGTTTAGTTGGGAATTGAAGATATTGACTTGTTCTTTCAGTCTAGAAGGAATGCCTTTCAGGGGGCTTGTCAGTTGTTTTTTTTAAATGTGTAACTACATGGAAAAGAAATTCATTACAATGAGTGTCACTATGTGACAACAGTAGAGAATTTATATTGGGTGTGGATTTCTTGTGATCGTTTACCTTTGTATAATAAATCCTGTTCCCTGTAAACTTTCCCATAAAGTTGAAGGTGTATAAAAAAATGTAATAAATTATAAATAAATGGAGTTTTAGCTCTAAACATATGAGCGTCTGCTGAATTAATCAAGAAGCCAAAAACAAGTCATCATCTCAACATAAACATCTAAGCTTTTGAGAAACATCTTTATGGAGCAGCTGGTGTAGAATAAGATGTGTACAGGCACAGCTAGTCCAGTACTGTCTGCATTCATAAATAAAAAATAAGGTCTATATGATTTATGTCTTGACTATTAGAGGAAAAGAGGAAGGAGAAATGTCAAACATCTCCATGACATTGACGAAAGAGAGGCCCTTTATCATCTTTCTCTTTGTTGACCGTGTCAAACGTTGCATGTGATTACACTTCTGAAGTAGTAAATTCACCAGCAGAACTTTCCTTTTTTTCTTTTTCTATATTAAGACTTTTTTGACGTATTATAGATACTGATTTTACTGACTTTTTTTCAAGTAAGTACTATGACTTTTATGACATACTATACTATGACTTTTTCTTTTTACTTTTTTGACGTACTATACTATGAATTTTATGACATGCTATACCATGACTTTTTATAACATACTATACTATAACTTTTAATGACATTCTAAACTATGAGTTTTTATGACGTACTGTATTATGACTTTTCTTGACATGCTATGTAATGATTTTTAATGTACTATACTATGAATGTTTCAACACACTATGTTATAACTTTTTTTCCGACATTGTATATGCAGTACATACTGATTACACTGACTTTTTTCAAGTAAGTACAATGACTTTTTTCAAGAAACTATGCTATGACTTTTTTTGAAAGTTTTTGACATACTATACTATGACTTTTTTTTAAAAAGTTTGACATACATACATACTAAGAACATACTGTACTATGACTTTGACGTTTTTATGGCTTTTTTCATTGTACTATACTATGACATTTGTTGACATACTGGCCCTTGCCATTTTGTGTACTTTTTTCAACGTACTATGCTATGGCTTTTTCCAACAGAGTATACACTTACTTTTTTTCAGCATACTTTACTATGACTTTTTTACGTATTATACTATGACGTTTTATGACATACCATACTATGACTTTTTTTCTGACTTTGTCAACATACTATACTGTATGCTGTACTTTGACTTTTTTCAACCTACTACACTATGATTTATTACCACTTTTTTCAACATACCATACTATAACTTTTTTACATGCTATACTATGACTTTTTTTTAAACCTTTTTTGACGTACTTTTTTCGTCATACTGTACTGTCTTTTTTTAGTATGACTAGTAAGTCATTGTCACAGTCATTTCGACATATTATACTATGACTTTTTTCAAGACTTTTTTTGACGTACAATACTATGACGTTTTTTGACATACTATACTATGACTTTTTATAACTTTTTTCAACACACTACACTATGGCTTTTTTCACTTTATTGATACACTATACTATAGTACTACTACTATACTAAATCCAGCTGACACGCCCTCTGTGGTAG
>NC_045752.1:18234092-18234557 GCF_008692095.1 Etheostoma spectabile | reverse complement strand
CTGGAGGATGATGGGGGATTGTCGTCAGTTTCCCTGGTGGAAGTCGCTGAGGTAGTCAAACTAACTCCACAGAGGCAAAGCCCCAGGGATTGATGACATCCGTCCAGAAATGCTGAAAGCTCTAGGTGTGGAGGGGACGTCTTGGTTGACACGCCTCTTCAACATTGCGTGGAAGTTTGGGACGGTGCCTAAGGAGTGGCAGACCGGGGTGGTGGTTCCCCTCTTCAAAAAGGGGGACCAGAAGGTGTGTGCCAATTACAGGGGTATCACACTTCTCAGCCTCCCTGGTAAAGTCTACTCCAAGGTGCTGGAAAGGAGGGTTCGGCCGATAGTCGAACCTCGGGTTGAAGAGGAACAATGCGGATTCCGTCCTGGCCGTGGAACAACGGATCAGATCTTTCCTCTCGCAAGGATGTTGGAAGGGCCCTGGGAAACCAGTCTACATGTGTTTTGTGGATCTGGAGA
>NC_045752.1:18230322-18234082 GCF_008692095.1 Etheostoma spectabile | reverse complement strand
CCGGGTCCCCCGGGAGAAATTGTGGGAGGGGCTGTGGGAGTATGTGTTGTTTGAGTCTGTCTTGTGTCTCTGTCTGTTTGCTCTGTCTCCTGTTTTATTGTGGTAGTCAGCTTCCTGTCTTGTCTTGCCTTGTCCTGTCTAGCTTTACTTTCCCTTGTCTGATTGTCCTTCCCAGCCCTAATGTGAGCCACCTGATGTCTCACCTGTTCCCCATTACCTCGTTACCTCATGTATTTAACCCCCAGTGTTTCCTTTGTCTCTTGCCAGAGCCTTATGTTGTGTTGCCTCCTGCCTCCTGCCTCCTGCCTCCTGCCTCCTGCCTCCTGCCTCCTGCCTCCTGCCTCCTGCCTCCTGCCTCCTGCCTCCTGCCTCCTGCCTCCTGCCTCCTGCCTCCTGCCTCCTGCGATAAACTCCCCAGCGTTTTGTCCGTGAGTTGTCTCTGTTCCTCTGTGATTTCTTTTCCCTTTGCTGCTCCCTGTTTTTGTGTCCCCAGAACCCCAGACCTGTGTTGGACCTTTTTGTTTTTTCCCGGAGATTCCCGGATGTGGCCAGCACCCCTAGCCCTGGGGCTTTGCCATTGAACTGAACTGTGTTTCAATAAACTCCTGTACTACTGCTCCTGCCTGCTGTCTCTTGTTGCATTTGGGTCCTGTTTTTTCCGACACACTATACTATGGCTTTTTTTCAATTTATTGATATACTATACTATGTGTTTTTGTAACTTTTCCAAAATACCGTAATGTGGCTTTTTTATCACTTTTTTGACATTATATACTATGGCTTTTTTGACATGCTACACTATGGCTTTTTACTACTTTTTTCGACATACTATACTATGGCTTTTTATAACTTTTCGACAAACCATACTATGAAGTTTTTCGACGTACTATACTATGACTTTTTATTTTTTCTGACTTACTATACTATGACGTTTTCAACATACTATCCTATGACTTTTTATAACTTTTTGACACACTATACTATGGCTTTTTCACTTTATTGATACACTATACTATGTCTTTTAGCAACTTTTTCCGAAATACCGTAATATGGCTTTTGTCACTTTTTTGACATACTATGACTTTTTCTTTTACTTTCCGACATACTATACTACGTTTTTCGACATACTATACCATAACTTTTTGTAACTTTTTTCAACATACTATATTATGAGGTTTTATAACTTTTTTTGACATACTATCCTATGGCTTTTTAAAACTTTTTTTTTGACACACCGTAATATGGCTTTTTTAATCACTTTTTTTGACATCCTATACTATGACTTTTTATAGCTTCTTCCGACATACTAAACTATGGCTTTTTTTCAACATACTATACTGTGACTTTTTATAACTTTTCGACAAACCGTACTATAAAGTTTTAGATATACTATATTATAACTTTTTTTCAACATAACATTACAACTATGACTTTTTTGACACACCATACTGTGGCTTTTTATAACTTTATTAATATACTATACTGCGTCTTTTTGCAACTTTTTACGAAATACCGTAATATGGCTTTTTTTGTCACTTTTTTGACATACTATGACTTTTCTTTTACTTTTCGACATACTATACTGCAACTTTTTATTTTTTTCAACATACTTTACTATGACGTTTTATAACTTTTTTCAACCTACTATACTATGACGTTTTATAACTTTTTTTCGACATACCATAATATGGCTTTTTTCACTTTATTGATGTACTATAGCTTTTTTTTATCACTTTTTTCAACATACTGTACTATGACGTTTTTCGACCTACTATACATACTGATTGTACTGACTTTTTAAAGTAAATACTATGACTTTTTTTTCAACATATTGTACTATGACTTTTTTGACCTTTTTCGACATACTTTACTATGACTTTTTTCGACATACTTTACTATTACTCTTTTTGACATACTGTACTATGACTTATTTCAACATACTATATACTATGACACTTTTTGTCATACAGTACTATGAGTTTTGACATACTATACTGCCTTTTTACGCTGCAAATTATTTGGTTCTTACCAAGATTTAAAAAAAAAAAATAGATGTTCAACTTTAGACTATAATCTTAAATCCTGCAGGCTTGTCAAGTGAAATTATCTTGCTGCATGGGTGGATTAATTTCACTTGTTTTGAATACCTTTTCCCTTTTTTTTGCAATGTGCAGATTAATTTTTTTTCTGAAATCTTTTCCAGGATACAATTAAAAAAATTAAAAAAAAAAACACCATTGCTTAATGTTCTCTTGTAGACTGGATGCATTTAACTTTGAACGATATAACTGCCAACAAGATGTTGTGGATTTCTGACAGCGGGTTTAAGGTGCTCCGTAGAACTGAGGTTTGTCCCGTCCTCGGTAGACCAGAGAGACATGAGTACTCTCCACAGGTAAGACAGAAAATAACACAGATACAGGCTGTCTTGCAAAGCAACAAATATTTTTCATTTGTCTTCCTTTTTTTATTTCTTCAAAGGTGGTGTGCAAAGAAGTAATTTGGAACATGAGGGCCTACTGGGGGGAGGAGGAGTATTCGGGGTGGGTGGTAATTGGAGTCACCTATGAAGGAGGGCACACTCTGGGCAGTGCGGCTTCGGAGAAAATGAGGAGTCCTGGGGTCTGTGTTGGTCAGGAATGTGTTACCAGATCTGGTTCAACAGTATGATCAACATCAAGGATCTCCCATACTGCTCCACGATTGGAGTTTACATCGACCAGCCTGCAAGGGTTATAAACTTTTATATTGTGACCGGGGAGGGGGCAGAGAGGGAGGTTAACCTGTCGCAAAAAGTTAAGACTATTGAGAAAAAAAATTCTTCCAGGTTTCTGGATAGGAATTGAATCCTCATGCACAATACTGCAGAGATCAGAATGAATTGCTAAAGCTAAAAAACTGATAAACTCTGTTAATGATGATGAAGCTACAATCAGATTTTGACACTTTGACAAATGTTAAATGCTGCACCAATTCCTGTAATTATTAATACCTGAAACTGTTTTTAATCAGTTTAACTTTGAGAAATACATATTCTTTGTGTACCTTTTGTCCTATACGCCTTTATTGTATATCTGGTTTTGTAGCATCAGGTTGGATATTTATGCACGGATTATGATTTTGATGTATAAATGTTGAATGTCTTATGACGTCAAAGTCTCTCGATGTGGGGCTGGGTCGCCTGAGAGGAGGTTGGGTGACGTCCGTGGCTGTGGTGGGGTCTGCCTGAGATGATGGGTTGGTTGACGTCGTGTCCAGGTCTGCTGTGTGTGCGGTCTGCCTGAGATGAGGGTTGGTTGACGTCCGTGGTCCAGTGGTCTGCTGTGGTGCCGGGTCTGCCTGAGATGATGGGTTGGTGACGTCCGTGGTCCAGTGGCTGCTGTGGTGCCGGGTCGCTGAGAGATAGGTTGGTTGACGTCCGTGGTCTGCTGTGGGGTCGGGTCTGCCTGAGATGATGGGTTGGTTGACGTCCGTGGTCCAGTGGTCTGCTGTGGTGCCGGGTCTGCCTGAGATGGGGTTGGTTGCGTCCGTGGTCAGTGGTCTGCTTGGTGGGGTCTGCTGAGATGATGGGTGGTGTGGCCGTGGTCCAGTGGTCTGCTGTGGTGCCGGGTCTGCCTGAGAGATGGGTTGGTTGACGTCCGTGTGGTCCAGTGGTCTCTGTGGTGCCGGGTCTGCCTGAGATGATGGGTTGGTTGACGTCCGGGTCCAGTGGTCTGCTGTGGTGCGGGTCTGCAGAGTGATGGGTGGTTGACGTCCGTGG
>NC_045752.1:18219383-18230297 GCF_008692095.1 Etheostoma spectabile | reverse complement strand
GTTTGTCATTTCTTTACACGTCAAGACAAAGATCGAAATTACGTTTCCCTCAATCCCACGGTGTAGACAAGACATATTTTACCAATTAGGTCCACAGACAACATAACATTCAAGTAAACAATATAAAAAGTAAAAATCTGAAAGAATGCATTACTATAAAAAGTAATGAAAAAAATGTAAATTGTGAGTTTGTCAGATGCTTTAGTTTAGAATGTAGCTTCACCTACTCAATTTATATCCACATGTATTAGCTTTGTACATATGTAGTGCGTATAAACCAAATTTAAAATAACTGACAGTTAAAACACAGTAATGCGTTAAGTCAAATGAAAATCAGAACACACTAAATCACATTTTGCACAATATTTATTTCTGAATTACATAAGAATTAAAATATTTTTTATATGTAAAAAAACATTTAGAAAGTTAAATGTTTTGCATTAGTAAGCAACTAAACTGTCTACACAAACACTATTTAAATTCACAATCTTAACACTTTTTGATATTTTGATTCAGTCTCTGTGTCAGTGGTGACTGCTTCCTGTGTGTGAGGTGTCCCAATCACAGCACAGAAGAAGAAGCAGATGTGACAACTTCCTCTGTGTGGTCAGGCAGGAGCTCGTAGTAGTCTTCAATGGTCTTCAGCTCGTAATTGGTGCTGGAAGCAAGTAGTTGCTGAGAGTGGTCCAGTGGTCTGCTGTGGTGCTGGTCTGCTGAGATGATGGTTGTTGACGTCCGTGGTCTGCTGTGGTGCCGGTCTCTGAGATGAGGGTTGGTTGACGTCCGTGGTCAGTGGTTGCTGTGGTGCGGGTTGCCTGAGATATGGTTGGTTGACGTCGTGGTCCAGTGGTTGCTGTGTGCGGGCTGCTGAGAGAGGGTTGGTTGACGTCGTGGTCCAGTGGTCTGCTGTGGTCGGGTCTGCCTGAGATGATAGGTTGGTTGAGTCCGTGGTTGCTGTGGTGGGGTCTGCCTGAGTGATGGGTGGTTGAGTCCGTGGTCAGTGTCTGCTGTGGTGGGGTCTGCCTGAGTGATGGGTTGGTTGACGTCCGTGGTCCAGTGGTCTGCTGTGGTGCCGGGTCTGCTGAGATGATGGGTTGGTTGACGTCCGTGGTCCAGTGGTCTGCTGTGGTGCGGGTCTGCTGAGATGATGGGTTGGTTGACGTCCGTGGCAGTGGTCTGCTGTGGTGGGTCTGCCTGAGATGATGGGTTGGTTGACGTCCGTGGTCCATGGTCTGCTGTGGTGCGGGTCTGCCTGAGATGATGGGTTGGTTGACGTCGTGGTCCAGTGGTGCTGTGGTGCCGGGTCTGCCTGAGATGATGGGTTGGTTGACGTCGTTCAGCTGCCTGACGAGTGCCAAAATCCCAGAGGAATCTTGCCCTGCTAAAACGACAAAAACAGGGAGTAATGTTGAACACAGCTTTACAATATTGCACTGTTGGAAGTGTTTTGTTGAGTTTGGCCTCCAATGACAGAATGATAAACAAGGAATAATATTCAGAAGGTTTTGTAATAAATATAATCCACATGTGTAGAGGAACTTATCAAGCTTTATGTCCCTACAGGTACTTGTAGTACGACACGGCAAAACTGCTCTACGCTGGCCGTTCCATTGTTTGCCTATGGAGAGGTGGTGCCAGCTAGGCAAACCAATTCAGAACGTTCTGCGCTGCGCTTTGCCTCTCTGCGCCCTACCTCACGGTTTTGCTATGGATCATTTGTAGGCGGGTTAGTGAGGGGATTACTTACTGGCCGAGTGAAAGAAAGGCAACCCCCGCTCTTCTGCTGGACTTGTAGTATCCCAATCCTGTGGTCGTCCATCTTCTCACCGGTTCGAGTCAACACCTAGAAAGTATGACAGTATAACAATGAGTAAGATTTATTATGCCTTAACTATTTAATAAGTGTGATTACGTCAATAATTGCTAACTTACCTCTGGTATAGGCAACACAGCTATGTTAAAAAGCCAAAGAAACAACACTGAACCCTACATTGCACCAATAGTCAGGCTAGTGCCTGCACGGTAGCTTGCTGCCATTAGCGTACATAAATGCAATCAACTAATAACAGGTTTATTTGATATAGCCCGTTTTACAGACCGTCTCGAAGTGCTTCACATGAGAAAAAGTTAAAACATTTGAGCCAATAACAGACAAATTAACAAGAAAAGAAATTAAATGCCAAGGAAATGAAAATGTGTAAAAGAATACAAACAAACTTAAAACATGAGCCAAAAGCCAGTTTAAACAGCAACAATGCTAAAAAGCATTAAACGAGACAGCATATCTTTAAGCAAAGTCCCATATTTCTTTGCATTTCTGTTGAACATACTCAATAATTGGACTTACCTCTGGTATGGGCATCTGTAGTAGTTTAAAAAGTGATACCTTGGGCAAAACACTAACCCACATTGCTCCCAATGGTCAGGCGAGTGCCTTGCGTGGTAGCTTTCTGGCAATGGGGTTTGCGATTTGTCATCTGTGCTGGGATCTCTACACTGATACTTATTTGTTTTGTTATTATTATGTTGGAGTAATGTTTAACTAAAGCAATGCTTGACACCATGTTGTGTTTATACACCCATAGGGCCATATTATGGTTTGTTGCATGGTATTGTAAAGTATCTATTGTTGGTTATACATGTCTGTTTGTTTTTTATTTTTAATAGACTGCCTCATGGGTTAAGTGCCCAAGACAATTTCCAACATGGCGGGACAAAAAGTTAATCTTGATCTTGATCTAGTGTGTGAATGAAAGTGCTACATAAATGTAAGATCAGACTCGCTATCAAGAGGTTCCATCCAGTCTCTCACGTATGTGGAGGGGCCGAGGCCTGAAGAGGAGTGTGCAGACTCCCTGGAGCTGTCTTCCCTGCTTCTCTTTGTGGAGGGGCCGGGGCCTGAAGAGGAGTGTGCAGACTCCCTGGAGCTGTCTTCCCTACTTCTCTTTGTGGAGGAGCTGGGGCCTGAAGAGGAGTGCGCAGACTCCCTGGGGCGGTCTTCTGCTTCTCTTTGTGGAGAGGGGGGCTGAAGAGGAGTGCGCAGACTCCCTGCTCTTGTGGAGGGGCTGGGGCCTGAAGAGGAGTGCGCAGACTCCTGGAGCGGTCTTCCCTGCTTTCTTTGTGGAGGTGCTGGGGCCTGAAGTGGAGTGTGCAGACTCCTGGAGCGGTCTTCCCTGCTTCTCTTTGTGGAGGTTGGGGCCTGAAGAGGAGTGCGCAGACCCCTGGAGTAAAGGTGTGACCTTTGAGGGCTGGGGCCAACGAATCAGGATGTCTCACTTGCAGTGAGGATGCCCCTGCAGCGCACACCAAATGGGAGGTGCCCGAATGGCCACACCGTGGGACAGGAAGGACACGGTGGTTTAAATTCTGCCAAATCTTGGCGGTGGAAGTGCTCAATGAGAGGGAGTAAGGTAGGGTGCTGACATCATCATAATCACTATCACTATTACTATCACTATCACTATCAACGTCACCATCATTTCACCATCACTAGAATATAAACTATCACTTTCACTATAAACTATCACTATCACTATCACCGTCACCATCACTAGAACTATAACTATCACTTTCACTATAACTATCACTATCACCGTCACCGTCACCATCACTAGAACTAGCACTATCCCTATAAGTTTCAACATCCTCTGTTCTTTTGTCCTTTTCAGGCATGGAGCCATACCCAGAATCTACAGACCAGTCAGGCCAGTAGTCTTCATCCTTGAGTCTTCATCCTCCCTCGTCGTGTCAGTGTCCTCAAATTGATGTTCGTCTTCTCGTGAGGGGGAAAACGGTGACCAACGTATATATCAACTTCCCATCCACCTTCCTCTTCAGGAGGCCAGGTTCTGCAGGACGTGGGAAGTTGTCTACACGGCCTGAGGGAAACAAAGATCATACGTAAAACGTCGGTTTAACTAAAATGTTTAATGTGACTCAAATAATAAGGAGTCTCATAACATTAACTATTTGGATTAAATAACAATTAAAGTTGAAATAAGAACCGCATACACATGGAGCTAGATTTGTTCTTTAGTACATGCAAACAAGTAAATGAAGAAAAAAAAAATGTTTGAGAGAAAAAGGTTGTCACACTGGTTACAAAAAAGCAGTTATGAGAGAAAAACAATATTTGAGTGAAAAGGTTTTCAATCAATAGCAAATATTGAGACAAAAAAAGTTTAAACATAAATTTGGAAGTTTAAAATTATTTCTGAGAAAAAGAAATTTCTCTTAAATATTTTAAACTCAAATACATTTTTTGCTATCAGTGGTTTTCTTGCTCTCAAAACCTTGTCTCAATGTAATTTTTTTTTCTTGTTTCAGGATTTTTTTCACAATGTGAAAATACGTCATGGGCAGGGCCACGTTTCCTATTGGCCAATCTGGTGAGCACCGTCTTAAAAAAATGTACATGATAGCAAAAAAATATACATATATTTGAGAGTTTAACAAGTATTTGAGAGAGATTTTTTTTTCAGAAACAAATTCAAATTTCCATTTAAACTTTTGCTATTGGTATGAAAACTTTTTTCTCTCAATTATTTGTTTTTTCTCGCATAAAATGCTTTTTTTGCTACAGTGGGATCATTTTTTTTCTCTCTTGTAATAAGAAAAAATCTAGCTCCAAACTACACACTGTACATACATGTGTCATAAAGTTACCAACAGACAAAAGGCAATACCTTTAACAGTAATGCCAAATATCTGCAGTTTTTCCTCAATTATTTTTAACAGGTGACGACATGAAAATTCATGGCATTCATAAAAAATAATAATTATTTACTTCTGTACACACTAAAAACTAACCAAACTGTTGATCCGTCAAACTTGAAAAAAGTACTGTTGACTGTATTATTGTATTCAGATATGTGGCTGAAGAGTGTAACTCATATTTTATCAAATAAAAATCCCAAACAATAGTTAATGTTTTCTGGTGTATTTATCAGAGTTACTGAATAGAGAGCACATAATAAAAAAATGGTAATAATTATTATATAATCAAAAGGTGTAGGATGCAACAACATCGCTTTGTATTGGTTGGGCGAGTAAGAATCTGGCGTTAGGGCTTTTACGCACGGAGAGGCAAGTCAACTGCCGACGCAGAGGTCGAAAAAATCGTGGATACATATGATAAAAGAAGTTAATACATTTGATAAACTTTGAAACTTTAAGATTTAACCAGTAACAAAGAATTCCGCGTTCCAACCACACACATTACGTGTCCTGGTTTGATTCCACTGCGCGTCCTCACTCGACGTTCGGTCCTAACAGTTCCATCGTCTCCATGGTGCTCAACAAATACTTTTTTGGCATTTTATGAATTTTGGCCAATCGCCATCTTGTTTTAGCAAATTCAATGTAGCTATATTTGTAAGAAACTGAAATAACAGTGTTTTCACATCCATACACTAATTGTTGATACATTCCACACATGTCCCGCGATATTTAAGACATGCTGTCTAGCAAATAAATATTTACAGGAGACATTTTCAAGTAAAAGTCTGTTTTAACATCGTTTTTTTTTCCCAAAGGCCTAACGTTAATAGCTTCCACCTTTAAATTCTAAACGTGACACCAATTTCCACAACTAGCAAGCTACTGATAAAGATTGATTTATTCCATAAAAAAATGCAATGAATCAGAGATAAGTAGGCTAGACTTATAACAAAAAATCTAAAGTGGTCTTACCTCGTCTTGCAAGCATGTACAACCGGAGGGCATCCCCTCAGAAAATCCAGGAGGGACTCTCGGGTATCACAATACCACCAGGCAGACGAAAGGCCATCACCAAGTCTTCCTTTCACCACAATAGTTAGTGATTCCGAAGTTGTGTTGTTCTTTGTTCTTGTTTTTCCAAATGATCAGTTTGCAGTATGTAATCTCCAGCGGTTTAAAACTAAAAGGTTGGTTTTCCACAGGTTCGATTTGCCTGAAGCACAAGTCAAAATGCAAAGTGAGAATCAGAATGGTCTGCAGCTTTATATAGGCTCCTCGGATCGTCGTTCTGTTTCCATGACATAATTGACGTACACCTGCGTTTGATTGGCCGAATGGCCACTAAGGATTTTACAGGATACTCATTTTTTTTTTCAGAGAATGTTTGACCATCAGTTGTTTTTTTTCTGAATTCTAAGTTAACTTAGGCATTTAAACCTTTACAACCAGTTTCAATAATCAAAAATCATTACACCAAATTAAAATACAGTTCTACAAATAGCCTAGTTAAAGATTAATAAACAGGCAGGAGACTAAGCTTTCTGTGAGTATGAATGAACCTTATTTGCATTTTGATGACAATACATATCAATGTATATACACACACCACACACATGTAAGTTTCATATTACTGTTGATGAATTATATTACCAACTTTTCTAAAGTATGCTATTTAAACATTTATAATCTGGATTTTGCCTCAACTCAGATCAGTGGAGAATTTCATTGATCTATTAAACTGATATAATTATTGCATTGTTTGATTATTTGCTGCAAACAGCCTGTTGTGGCTCAGAGTTGAATTGTGGGAGAGTTTTCGTTGGAGTGGGGAGAGCAGCAACACAAGTCACCAAGAGGGTGGAACAGTTGCTAGGGAAAAAAAGTCAACTATATGGAATGTGGCAAATGCTGTGCGGTTTACAGGGTGCCTCTCATGGGAGAGAGGGACTGCGTCTACGGAGGGAGACTCTGGTTCAGATTGTATCGTAAGGCCTCATGTCTGAGCAACCCGTCCATTCAAATGTTTAAGCAGAGCTTCGATTTAGGGAAGTGTTGTTCAAAAATGGCCATGTAACATGCATTTTCATTTCGACATTTTTTTGTATCATTGAGGAATCAAGGTGTTTGTTCAGAGGTTATGGTAAACTATGTGCGAATCTTTATTATCAGAATCAGATTTATTGACCAACATAGTTACATACATTAGGATATTGAGTTCTCTCTAAATAGTAATATAGACACATACAGTACAATAGAGACCACAACCTATATGCACATCTCAACAGATATACAAATATAAAAATAAGACTATCAGACAAGTACCCATGGAGTGGGATGTAGAGTGCAAAAAGTAATTTTTGGGATCTGTAGCATCTGCCAGAGTGGAGGAGTTAAGAAAGTTTGTGATTTCTTTACTAAAAAAAATCCTTACAATGGAGATATTAATAATATGTATAGTCTAAGTAAATACTGAATTATCTTGATGAAGCTATAATTTATAAACACACCTGTACATGAAAAAAAGGTAAAAAAAAGTTAGGCTTAGTTAGGTGCAAACACTGACATTTTGGATGTGACATTTGCATCCAGCTCTAATTACTCATCTTCCTTTCCTTTAATGGTACTCCATTGGCTGTTTTTAACTGCAGTCTTCATAGCCGGTTTCATACTGCAGAATGCATGACCAGGACAGAGTAAGCCAAGCATCCAGCGTGGCCACCATTTCCTACTTCCCGGTCATAAAAGGTTGGTTTTACATTTGCATTTTGTCATGCTGGGCACATGTGGAATGCTTACTATGAAAACCGTTGATTCTTACAAATGTAATAACTCCCTCTGCGGGTAACAGGAAAGCTACAAACATTTGGGAAAAGATGTCAGGCAAGAGAGACCCAACTGCCCTGTGGTCATCAGAGGATGGCTCAACAAAAAGTAATGTTCAAACATGGTGTGCTTCACAAATTTACCTACTACTAGCGACTTTTTTTTTTTTTTTTTTTTTAAACACTATATGACTTGAAATTATACATAATGATTTACCGACTTTTGTAAACAAACTATAACTTTCTACATTTATAACATACTATACAAGACTTTATTTTACGTACTATACTATGACTTTTTGATATCCATTTAATGACTTTTTTTCAGTACTATTTATTGACTACCATCTATGACTTTTGACATATGACACTTTTCGTCATAGTGTACTACAATTTTTTTAAATACTGTACTAGGCCTATGATGACTTTTCAACATACTATACTTTTTCAACATACTATATTGACTTGACATCTACCATGATGTTTTCCGCCATACTACTGAACCAGGCCCAATGGAGGGCTTAGCCAACTTTAGCAATTAACCAATGAAACGCCACCCTGGGACTTTCACCCAAGAGTTTAAAATATGAATTCAGTTGTTACCAATCCCAGGGACTCCCACCACACAGGCAAGGCCAAAAAAAGATCAGAGCGTGGTCATTTGAAGCTACGAAAAAATTTATTACAACTTAAAAAAAAAATTAAAAAAAACAACAACAAAAAAAACACAGAAACATTTGCTTAAACATAACTATAAAAGAATTAGTGGCAATACAACCAATGTCATAGAGAAAACAAAGCAAACATTAGGCCCGGAGGAGTGATGTCCGTTTAGTTTAGTTTAGAGAGTGTTTAGGAAAGTTGAAGAAACTATTTAAAACTACTGGTTGCCATAGTGTTCACAGTGGATTGTATAACGGATTGAAACAGATAAAACACCAATGCAATTTTAAACACTAAATTCATGCAATAATTATAAAATCAGTTTTATGTCACCACCTATAACACCAAATGAAGCAACCACTTTTTCTAAAAACACTGGATTAAAAGTCACTAAAACAAAAGACGCCCAAGGCCAGGACAAACTTCCTCTATACAAAAAAACACCAATGTGTAACAAATAAAAACCAACTGCAGTACGAGCGATTACCAGTGGAACACGTGAGTCGGAATGAACGCCTTGTGTAGCAGAACATCTGCTACAGGCAGAAACAATCTGCTACAGGCAGACAATCTGCTACAGGGCAGAACAATCTGCTACAGGCAGAACAATCTGCTACAGGCAGAACAATTGCTACAGGCAGACAGCAGCGGCACTCGGACTCGGCTGTATGGACCAAACGAACGACAGTTAGTAGATAAGTTAGTAGATTTAAGTTAGTAGATTTAAGTTAATAGATTTATCGCTGTCTATGCACTATGCAACTATGCAGCACGTGTCAAACACATACTTGGCTGTCCCATCCAGCGACCCGCACACAACAGCTCGTCCGACACCGGCACGCGAGGCAGCGACAGAAGGAGAGGGACCGTCAGCGCTTACCAGCCGAGCCTTTATTCCGTGTAGGTCACGTGACATCTCACGTGACCAAATTTGAACAACCGGTTATTAATATTTTAATGTTTATTAATCCCCAATGGGGAAATTACAATTCCCACTCTGTGTCACACTTGTTAGTAACCCACACAGTCCTGAACTACACACACACACACACACAGGATCTAACATGCACTAATGGAGAGATGTCAGAGTGAGTGGCTGCCAGCTGAACCCGGCCCTGAGTGGGTGGGTGGGGGGGGGGGGGGGGGTACGGTGCCTTGCTCAACAGCACCTGGCAGTGCCCAGGAGGTGAAGTGGCATCTCTCCGCCACCAATCCACACTCCCTACTTTTTGGTCCACACGGGGACTTGAACAGTGACCCTCCGGTTTTCAACCCACTCCCTATGGACTGAGTTACGCCACCCCCACATACGTATACTTACATATACTATTACTTTTTCTTGATTTTTTTAGAACATACTTACACTATGACTCTTTTTCAACATACCATACTATGCTTTCTTTTTAACTTTCTAACTAAATGGACTCCAGTGGTCTGCTGTGGTGCCGGGTCTGCCTGAGATGATGGGTTGGTTGACGTCCGTTCTCAGCTGCCTGACGAGTGCCAAAATCCCAGAGGAATCTTGCCCTGCTAAAACCGACAAAACAGGGAGTAATGTTGAACACAGCTTTACAATATTGCACTGTTGGAAGCTGTTTTGTTGAGTTTGGCCTCCAATGACAGAATGATAAACAATGGAATAATATTCCCTGTTGCTTCCTGTGGGTGAGGTGCTTCCCAATCCACCAGCACAGAAGAAGAAGCAGATGTGACAACTTCCTCTGTGCTGGTCAGGCAGGAGCTCGTAGTAGTCTTCAATGGGTCTTCAGCTCGTAATTGGTGCCTGGAAGCAAGTAGGTTGCTGAGAGTGGTCCAGTGGTCTGCTGTGGTGCTGGGTCTGCCTGAGATGATGGGTTGGTTGACGTCCAGGTGCTGTGGTGCGGTCTGGGCCAGATGATGGGTTGGTTGACGTCCGTGGTCCAGTGGTCTGCTGTGGTGCCGGGTCTGCCTGAGATGATGGGTTGGTTGACGTCCGTGGTCCAGTGGTCTGCTGTGGTGCCGGGTCTGCCTGAGATGATGGGTTGGTTGACGTCCGTGGCAGTGGTCTGCTGTGGTGGGGTCGCCTGAGATGATAGGTGGTTGACGTCCGTGGTCTGCTGTGGTGGGTCTGCTGAGATGATGGGTTGGTTGACGTCCGTGGTCCAGTGGTCTGCTGTGGTGGGTCTGCCTGGAGATGAGGGTTGGTTGACGTCCTGGTCAGTGGTCTGCTGTGGGGGGTCTGCCTGAGATGATGGTTGGTGACGTCCGTGGTCAGGGTCTGCTGTGGTGCCGGGTCTGCCTGAGATGATGGGTTGGTTGACGTCCGTGGGCAGTGGTCTGCTGTGGTGCCGGGTCGCCTGAGATGATGGGTTGGTTGACGTCCGGCTCAGTGGTCTGCTGTGGTGCGGGTCTGCCTGAGATGAGGGTTGGTTGACGTCCGTGGGCAGTGGTCTGCTGGTGCCGGGTCTGCCTGAGAGATGGGTTGTTGACGTCCGTTCCAGCTGCCTGACGAGTGCCAAACCAGAGAGAATCTTGCCCTGCTAAAAACCGACAAAACAGGGAGTATGTTGAACACAGCTTTACAATATTGCACTGTTGGAAGCTGTTTTGTGAGTTTGGCCTCCAATGACAGAATGATAAACAATGGAATAATATTCAAGAAGGTTTCTGTAATAAATATAATCCACATGTGTAGAGTTAACTTATCACTGCTTTATGTCCCTACAGGTAA
>NC_045752.1:18207435-18219358 GCF_008692095.1 Etheostoma spectabile | reverse complement strand
GATCTCAAGAAGGTTTCTGTAATAAATATAATCCACATGTGTAGAGTTAACTTATCACTGCTTTATGTCCCTACAGGTAATCTGTAGTACGACACGGCAAAACTGCTCTACGCTGGGTTCCATGTTGTTGCCTATGGAGAGAGTGGTGCCAGCAGGCACAACCAATTCCAGAACGTTCTGCGCTGCGCTTTGCCTCTCTCGCCCTACCTCACGGTTTTGCTAGGATCATTTGTAGGGGCTTTAGTGAGGGGATTACTTACTTGGCCGAGTGAAAGAAGGCAACCCCCGCTCTTGCTGGACTTGTAGTCATCCCAATCCTGTGGTCGTCCATCTTCTCACCTGTTCAGAGTCAACACTAGAAAGTATGCAGTATAACAATGAGAGATTTATATGCCTTAACTATTTAATAAGTGTGATTACTGTCAATAATTGCTAACTTACCTCGGTATAGGCAACTACAGCTATGTTAAAAAGCCAAAGAACAAACATGAACCCTACATTGCACCCAATAGTCAGGCTAGTGCCTTGCACGGTAGCTTGCTGCATTAGCGCTACATAAATGCAATCAACTAATACAGGTTTATTTGATATAGCCCGTTTTACAGACCGTCTCGAAGTGCTTCACATGAGAAAAAATGTTTAACATTTGAGCCAATAACAGACAAATTAACAAGAAAAGAAATTAAATGCCAATGGAAATGAAAATGTGTAAAAGAAATACAAACAACATTAAAAACATGAGCCAAAAGCCAGTTTAAACAGCAACAACTGCTTAAAAAGCATTAACAGAGACGCATATCTTTAAGCAAAGTCCCATATTTTTTGCATTTCTGTGAACATACTCAATAATTGTTGACTTACCTCTGGTATGGGCATCGTAGTTAGTTTAAAAAGTGATACCTTGGGCAAAACACTGAACCCCACATTGCCCAATGGTCGGCGAGTGCCTTGCGTGGTAGCTTTCTGGCAATGGGGATTTGCCGTGTCATCATTGTGCTTGGGATCTCTACAACTGATACTTATTTGTTTGTTTTATTTTATTGTTGGAGTAATGTTTAACAAAGCAATGCTTGACACCATGTTTGTGTTATACACATCAGGGCCATATTTGGTTTGTTGCATGGTATGTAAAGTATCTATTGTTGGTTACATGTCTGTTTTTTTATTTTTAATATGACTGCCTCATGGGTTAAGTGCCCAAGACAATTTCAACATGGCGGGACAATAAAGTTAATCTTGATCTTGATCTAGTGTGTGAATGAAAGTGCTACATAAATGTAAGATCAGACTCGCTCAAGAGGTTCCATCCAGTCTCTCACGTATGTGGAGGGGCGAGGCTGAAGAGGAGGTGTGCAGACTCCCTGGAGCTGTCTTCCCTGCTTCTCTTGTGGAGGGGCGGGGCCTGAAGAGGGTGCAGACTCCCTGGGAGTGTCTTCCTACTTCTCTTTGTGGAGGAGCTGGGGCCTGAAGAGGAGTGCGCAGACTCCCGGGGCGGTCTTCCCTGCTCTCTTTGTGGGAGGCTGGGGCCTGAAGGGAGTGCGCAGACTCCTGCTTCTCTTGTGGAGGGGCTGGGGCCTGAAGAGGAGTGCGCAGACTCCCTGGAGCGGTCTTTCTGCTTCTCTTTGTGGAGGTGCTGGGGCCTGAAGTGGAGTGTGCAGACTCCCTGGAGCGGTCTTCCCTGCTTCTCTTTGTGGAGGTGCTGGGGCCTGAAGAGGAGTGCGCAGACTCCCTGGAGTAAAGGTGTGACCTTTGAGAGGCTGAGGGCCAACGATATTCAGGATGTCTCACTTGCAGTGCAGGATGCCCCTGCAGCGGACCACCAAATGGGAGGTGCCCGAATGGCACACCAGTGGGACAGGAAGGACACGGTGGTTTAAATTCCTGCCAAATACTTGGCGGTGGGAAGTGCTCAATGAGAGGGGAGTAAGGTAGGGTGCTGACATCATCATAATCACTATCACTATTACTATCACTATCACTATCAACGTCACCATCATTATCACCATCACTAGAACTATAACTATCACTTTCACTATAACTATCACTATCACTATCACCGTCACCATCACTAGAACAACTATCACTTTCACTATAACTATCACTATCACCGTCACCGTCACCATCACTAGAACTAGCACTATCCTATAGTTTCAACATCCTCTGTATTCTTGTCCTTTTCAGGCATGGAGCCATACCCAGAAAACAGACCAGTCAGGCCAGTAGTCTTCATCCTCTGAGTCTTCATCCTCCCCCTCGTCGTCGTCAGTGTCCTCAAATTGATGTTCGTCTCTCTGTGAGGGGGAAAACGGTGACCAACGTAATACTCACCTTCCTCATACTCACCTCCTCTTCAGGAGGCCAGGTTCTGCAGGACGTGGGAATTGTCTACACGCTGAGGGAAACAAAGATCATACGAAAACGTCTGGTTTAACTAAAATGTTTAATGTGACTTCAAATAATAAGGAGTTCTCATAACATTACTATTTGGATTAAATTACAAATTAAAGTTGAAATAAGAACCGCATACACATGGAGCTAGATTTGTTTCTTTAGTACATGCAAACAAGTAAATGAAGAAAAAAAAAATGTTTGAGAGAAAAGGTGTCACACTGGTTAAAAAAGCATGTTATGAGAGAAAAACAATATTTGAGTGAAAAGGTTTTCAATCAATAGCAAATATTGAGACTAAAAAAAGTAAACATAAATTTGAAATGTTAAAATTATTCTGAGAAAAGAAAAATTCTCTTAAAATACTTTAAACTCAATATACATTTTTGCTATCAGTGGTTTTCTTGCTCTCCAAACCTTTGCTCTCCATGTAATTTTTTTTTTTGTTTCAGGATTTTTTACAATGTGAAAATACTGTCATGGGCAGGGCCACGTTCCTATTGGCCAACGGTGAGCACCGTCTTAAAAAAATGTCCACACTGATAGCAAAAAATATACATATATTTGAGAGTTTAACAAAGTATTTGAGAGGATTTTTTTTTCAGAAACAAATTCAAATTTCCATTTAAACTTTGCTATTGGTATGAAAACTTTTTTCTCTCAATTATTTGTTTTTTCTGCATAAAATGCTTTTTTTGCTATCAGTGGGATCATTTTTTTTCTCTCTGTAATAAAGAAATAAATCTAGCTCCAAACATACACACTGTACATACATGTGTCATAAAGTTACCAACAGACAAAAGGCAATACCCTTTTTAACAGTAATGCCAATATTCTGCAGTTTTTCCTCAATTATTTTAACAGGTGACGACATGAAAATCATGCTGCATTCATATAAAATAATAAATTATTACTATTCTTGTACACACTGAAAACTAACCAAACTGTTGATCCGTCAAACTGAAAAAAGTACTGTTGACTGAATTACATTGTATTCAGATATGGGCTGAAGAGTGTAACTCATATTTTATCAAATAAAATCCCAAACAATAGTTAATGTTTCTGTGATTTATCAGAGTTACTGAATAGAGAGCACATAATAATAAAAATGGTAATAATTATTATATAATCAAAAGGTGTAGGATGCAACAACATCGCTTTGTATTGTGGGGCGAGTGAAGAATCTGGCGTTAGGGCTTTTACGCACGGAGAGCGCAAGTCAACTGCCAGACGCAGAGGTCGAAAAAATCGTGATACATATGATAAAGAAGTTAATATCATTGATAAACTTTGAAACTTTAAGATTAACCAAGAAACAAAGAATTCCGCGTTCCAACCAACACACATTAACGTGTCCTGGTTTGATTCCACCGCGCGTCCTCACCTCCCGACGTTCGGTCCTAACAGTTCATCGTCTCCAGGTGCTCAACTCAAATACTTTTTTGGCATTTTATGATTTTGGCCACAGCCATTGTTTTTAGCAAATTCAATGTAGCTATATTTTGTAAGAAACTGAAATAACAGTGTTTTCACATCCATACACTAATTGTTGATACATTCCACACATGTCCGCCGCGATATTTAAGACATGCTGTCTAGCAAATAAATATTTTACAGGAGACTTTTCAAGTAAAAGTCTGTTTTAACATCTGTTTTTTTTTCCAAAGCAACGTTAATAGCTTTCACCTTTAAATTCTAAACGTGACACCAATTTCCAACTAGCAAGCTACTGATAAAGATTGATTTATTCCATAAAATAGCCATGAATCAGAGATAAGTAGGCTAGACTTATAACAATAAATCTAAAAGTGGTCTTACCTCGTCTTGCAAGATGTCAACCCCTGGAGGCATCCCCTCAGAAAATCCAGGAGGGACTCCTCGGGATCACAATACCAGGCAGACGAAAGGCCATCACCAAGCTCTTCCTTCACCACAATAGTTAGTGATTCCGAAGTTGTGTTGTTCTTTGTTCTTTGTTTTCCAAATGATCAGTTTGCAGTATGTAATCTCCAGCGGTTTAAAACTCAAAGAGTTGGTTTTCACAGGTTCGATTTGCATGAAGCACAAGTCAAAATGCAAAGTGAGAAATCGAATGGTCTGCAGCCTTTATATAGGTCCTCGGATCGTCGTTCTGTTTCCATGACATTAATTGACGTACACGCCTGCGTTTGATTGGCCGAATGGCCACTAAGGATTTTACAGGATACTCATTTTATTTTTCGAGAAATGTTTGACCATCAGTTGTTTTTTTCTGATATTCTAAGTTATTATTAGGCATTTTAAACCTTTACAACCAGTTTCAATAATCAAAAAATCATTACACCAAATTAAATACAGTTCTACAAATAGCCTAGTTAAGATTAATAAACAGGCAGCGAGACTAAGCTTTCTGTGAGTATGATGAACCTTTTGCATTTTGATGACAAATACATATATCACATATTTATACACACACACACACGTAGTTAATATTAATCGTGATGAATTATATTACCAACTTTTCTAAATGTATGCTATTTAAACATTCTTATCTAATCTGGATTTTGCCTAACTCAGATCAGTGGAGAATTCATTGATCTATTATATATGATAAATATTGCATTGTTTGTTATTTGCTGCAACCAGCCTGTGTGGCTCAAGTTGAATTGTGGGAGAGTTCGTTGGAAGTGGGAGAGCAGCAAACCAAGTCACCAAGAGAGGATGAACAGTTGACTAGGGAAAAAAGTCAACTATATGGGAATGTGGCAAATGCTGGCGGTTTACAGGGTGCCTCTCATGGGAGAGGGGACTGCGTCTACGGAGGGAGACTCTGGTTCAGATGTATCGTAAGGCCTCATGTCTGAGCAACCAGTCCATTCAAATGTTTAAGCAGAGCTCGATTTGGGAAGTGTTGTTAAAAATGGCCATGTAACATGCATTTTCATTTCGACATTTTTTGTATCATTGAGGAATCAAGGTGTTTGTTCAGAGGTTATGGTAAACTATGTGCGAATCTTTTATTATCAGAATCAGATTTGACAACAATAGTTACATACATTAGGACTTTGAGTTCTCTCTAAATAGTAATATGACACATACGTACAATGAGACAACAACATACATATGCACATCTAACATGATATACAAATATAAATAAGACTTATCAAGACAAGTACACATGGAGTGGGATGTAGAGTGCAAAAAGTAATTTTGGGATCTGTAGCATCTGCCAGAGTGGGGGGTTAAAGAAAGTTTTTGTGTTTCTTTACTAAAAAAACTCCTTACAATTGAGATATTAAATTATTTGTATAGTCTAAGTAAATACTGATATCTGATCTGAAGCTATACTCTATAAACACACCTGTACATGAAAAAAGAGTTAAAAAAAGTTAGGCTTTAGTTTGGTGCAAACACTGACATTTGGATGTGACATTTGCATCCAGCTCTAATTACCTCATCTCCTTTCTTTAATGGTACTCCATCTGGCTGTTTTTAACTGCAGTCTTCATAGCTCGGTTTCATACTGCAGAATGCATGACCAGGACAGGTAAGCCAAGCATCCAGCGTGGCCACCATTTCCTACTTCCCGGTCATAAAAAGGTGTGGTTCATTGATTTGTCATGCTGTGCATGTGGAATGCTTACTATGAAACCGTTGATTCTTACAAATGATATAACTCCTCTGCGGGTAACAGGAAAGCTACAAACATTTGGGAAAGATGTCAGGCAAGAGAGACCCAACTGCCCTGTGGTCATAGAGGATGGTCTCAACAAAAAGTAATGTTCCAAACATGGTGGTGCTTCACAAATTTACTAAACTAGGACTATTTTTTTTTTTTTTTTTTTTTTTTAAACATACTATATGACTTTTGAAATTTACATAATGATTTACGCTTTTGTAAACAAACATAAACTTTTCTACTTTAACATACTATACAATGACTTTATTTTACGTACTATACATGACTTTTTGATATCCATTTAATGACTTTTTTTCAGTACTATTTATTGACATACCATTCTATGACTTTTGACATATGACATTTTCGTCATAGTGTACTACAAATTTTTTTAACATACTGTACTATGGCCTATGATGACTTTTCAACATACTATACTAGTTTTCAACATACTATATTGACTTTGACATACTACACTGATGTTTTCGCCATACACTTGTAACAGGCCCAATGGAGGGCTTAGCCAAACTTTAGCAATTTAACCATGACAACGCCACCCTGGGACTTCACCCAAGAGTTTAAAATATGATTCAGTTGTTACCAATCCCAGGGACTCCCCACCACACGCAAGGCCACATAAAGATCAGAGCGGGTCATTGAAGCTACGAAAAATGATTATTACAAACTTAAAAAAAAAAAAAAAAACAACAACAAAAAAACACAGAAACATTTGCTTAAACATAACTTAAAGATTAGTGGCAATACAACCAATGTCATAGAGAAACAAAGCAAACATTTAGGCCGGAGGAGTGATGTCCGTTAGTTTAGTTAGTAGAGTGTTTAGGAAAGTTGAAGAAACTATTTAAAACTACTGGTTGCCATAGTGTTCACAGGTGGATTGTATAACCGGATTGAAACAGATAAAACACCACATGCAATTTTAAACACTAAATTCATGCAATATATTATAAAATCAGTTTTATGTCACCACCTATTAACCACCAAATGAAGCAACCATTTTTCTAAAAACACTGGATTAAAAGTCACTAAAACAAAAGACGCCCAGGCCAGGACAAACTTTCCTCTATACAAAAAAACACAATGTGTAACAAATAAAAACCAACTGCAGTACGAGCGATTCACCAGTGGAACAACGTGAGTCCGTGAATGAACGCTCTTGTGTAGGGAACATCTGCTCAGGCAGAACAATCTGCTACAGGCAGAACAATCTGCTAAGGCAGAACAATCTGCTACAGGCAGAACAATCTGCTACAGGCAGAACAATCTGCTACAGGCAGACAGCAGCGGCACTCGGACTCGGCTGTATGGACCAAACGAACGACAGTTAGTAGATTTAAGTTAGTAGATTTAAGTTAGTAGATTTAAGTTAATAGATTTATCGCTGTCTATGCACTATGCAACTATGCAGCACGTGTCAAACACATACCTTGGCTGTCCCATCCAGCGACCCGCACACACAAGCTCGTCCCGACACCGGCACGCGAGCAGCGACAGAAGGAGAGGGACCGTCAGCGCTTACCAGCCGAGCCTTTATTTCCGTGTAGGTCACGTGACATCTCACGTGACCAAATTTGAACCAACCGGTTAATTAATATTTTTATCTGTTTATTAATCCCCAATGGGGAAATTACAATTCCCACTCTGTGTCCACACTTTGTTAGTAACCACACACAGTCCTGAACTACAACACACAACACACACACAGGATCTATACATGCACTAATGGAGAGATGTCAGAGTGAGTGGGCTGCCAGCTGAACCAGCGCCCTGAGTGGGTGGGTGGGGGGGGGGGGGGGGGTACGGTGCCTTGCTCAACAGCACCTGGCAGTGCCCAGGAGGTGAAGTGGCATCTCTCCAGCCACCAATCAACTCCCTACTTTTTGGTCCACGGGGACTTGAACCAGTGACCCTCGGTTTCCAACCCAACTCCCTATGGCTGAGTTACTGCACCCCCACCTACGTATACTTACATATACTATTACTTTTTCTTGATTTTTTCAGACATACTTACACTATGACTCTTTTTCAACATACCATAACTGACTTTCTTTTTAACTTTTCTAACTAAAATGACTTTTTTCAGACAATTTTTTCAACAAACCATACTGTGACTTCTTTTTTACTTTTCTAACATAAAATGACTTTTTTTTGGACCATTTTTCAACATACAACACTAGACTTTTTTCAACATATATAGTAGGACATCATTCGCTATCATCCGCAAAAAAATCAAACACAAGATTTAAACTTTTTTTGGGGCCAAACCATTTTTTATTGAAAAAACTTCAGTCCCACTAGTCTCTCTTGAATAAAACTCTCATTTTGCTGATATAATATATCTGGTGTGTGTTTGTGTGTAGGTCTCTGGTGGTCCGTGGCTTTGTGGTCAGTGAAGAGGAGACAAGATGTCCAAGTCTCTAGGAAAGTTGTGGATCCTGACACATTACGTCATTAAGAAGGGAAGGTAAGGTCAGGGGAGAGATGATAAACCCTGCACCTGAGCCTTGCACAAACCTAGGGAAACATGGCTATACATGGTTTACGTCATCAAAGCACACTGAACATGACTTCATAAATATTCATATATAAAATGTAAGGATCCAAATGCCTTGATAATGACCAAATATTGTAAAACTCTTTTTAATCCCGACAATACAGAGTTTACAATAAAGGATGAAGAGCAGAGAAGATCATTCATGGTATTAATATATCAATAGATTGGATTGATTAATATAAACCGTCAGAGACAGAGGATACACTTCTGTTCAAAACACTAACGCAACAATGACTGGGGATCATAGTGCATATAAATGGGCACATGTGGAACACATTGTGAATTAGCTTTGTAAATGTGTTTGGTCATAGACATTTGCCAAGCTAAGGCTTTTTTTTAATATAAATCTGTACTTTTTCTTCTCTTTTTTTGCAGCATTCACAGACTTACTTTAACATATTCATATCACTCTGTTCATTAAATATAAAAAGAACAAAATGTTACTGTTCTAAACTAGTGAATTTGTTGAAAATGCCTACCTATTTTAAATGGCATATTCAATAATTCCTGAATTAAGTTATAGCCTTATTTGTATATTATTTCTAGTGTTCAAAAGCTTCTAATTCCATTTTAGTTGTGTGATTTAATTATATTTTACCTCGCTGAAGATCATCTTGCGCTTTTTGCATAAACGTCATATTGTTCTGATGATGGTGATGGTAATTAACAACTCTCCTTATTTCACATGAACATGCTGACTTTATAAACCCAGTTTTAACTGACAAACAATAACTACATGATAGCGGTTACCAGGTCAATAATGCTAAGCTCAGTGAAGCTACAGAGGCAGACTTAGTTGGACTAGGACAAATTAAAGTGTCTGTAGTGAAAAGGTCTATACTACTATGGACAAAAAGTGAAGAAGCAATGACTTTCAATATGCTCAATATGTGTGTATGTATGTGTCCTGCCAGGTGTTGTTGTCCGTGAGGACAGTGCCTACAGTATTAGCAGCAATGCTGCCGGACCGTTGTTTCACAGGCTCCCTGACAGGCCACACGCTTCACCTGATGACCAGATCCATCATCTTGGGCAGCATGGCACATGGTTGGCTTTGGGAAAGAACGGCCTAATAGCAGATACCAATGCATACTTCACTAAAATTGCTTCAGGCTTCACGTTGTATGCACTCCCACTTCTCTAGAACAGCAGGTGTGAACTCTAAACCAAATGTCTAGTCGGCCTTGGTCACTTTGCTGTGGCATGAATGTGGAGCTCATACATTTGATGTTGTACCACCAAACAACTGATGAAGCATGAGCAAGACGGTGTACTGTATGTTAGTTGGGAAGTGAAGAATATTGACTTGTTTCTTCAGTCTAGAAGGAATGCATCTCAGGGTAATCACCCTATTATTTTTTTACATTACAATGAGTGTCACTATGTGACAACAGTGGAGATTTATATTGGGTGTGGATTTCTTGTGAATGTTTACCTTCGTAAATAATCCTGTTCCCCGTAAACTTTCCAATAAAGTGAAGTGTATACTAAAAATTTATAATATATAAATTGAGTTTTAGCTCTTAACATGAAAAAAAAACAAAAAAATTTATTACTTAAGATGTTTCTTGATATTTGGTTTGTGTGGGAGCAAGTAGTGTTTATGTCTTTGGTACCTGCTACTTTTAACTTTCCCTATTGGGATTAACAAGAATCTATCTATCTGAGTGTTGCTGAATCACAAGTAGCCAAAAAAAAGTCATCATCACAAACAAAACATCTAAGCTTTTGAGAAACATCTTATTTGGAAGGATCAGCCAGTGGGAGCAGCTAGTGTAGAATAAAATGTGTACAGGATAGTCCAGTACGTCTGGATTTAAATAAAAAATAAGGTCTATTATATATGCCTTGTCATCCGAGGGAAAGAGGAAGGAGAAATGTCCAACGAAACTCTGATATAGCACACGGTGGTAGGACACCAACAAGTGACATCTGAATTAGGGTAAATCAGACTGAAATGAAGGTAGAGCGACAAAGAAAAAACATGGCCAATCCTTAAAACCCTTCTCATAAACTTATCCTCCAGACAATATTTCATAACACAAGTACCAATATATTATGGTTACATGCACGAAAATATGATTAAAAATAGTTAAAGAATAACTCGGTGTAGGCAGCCCCGATTGTGTGTTTTCTCTCCACTGACAACACTCCAAATTTACAAACAACAGAGCTTGTTTGGAATCGACTGGAATTCTCCTTAAAAGCCTATCCTTCCCTCTGTATATACACGCTTTCTACAATTAAGTTGTGAGGACTTACAGTATTATATTTATTACATCTGCTGAATGACAAAATACAAAACTCCATGACAAAGACGAAGAGGTGAAAAGGCCCATCTTCTTCTCTTGTTGACTGTGTCATACGATTCATGGGATACACCTCTGGACACCAAATTAAATCCTGAAGCAGAACTTCCTTCTTTTCTTTTTTTATTTCCTTCCTTTCTCTCGTCTGCCTACTACAACCATGCCTTAAAAGGTGACTCCACCCCCCCCCTCACCCACCTCTCAGGTCAGTCCCGGTGGTGAGGGCTCCACAGCCTCGAGAAGGTGCAGACAGGTGTACTGGCGTGGTTTCCGGCAGGTTAATCGACGGCCGACCAGCCTGCTGGTCTTGACAGGGGAACCACGGGCACCGCAGTCCACGGGGTCCTGCAGTACAAAACACATTATAACATTTCATTGTTAGACTAATTTATGGGTGTTCCGGGAGCGAGGTGCGCCATAAAATGACTTCACCACGGCTGTTTTTCCAGCGCATTTGTTTTTTTTTAACTGACCACTGTGCGCAGCTGAACTTTTATTCAACATGGCGGTCATGTGAATCAAGTCAGTGATTAGAGTTATCAACGTAATGTTTGGCGGTACGTTGGTTGTAGATGGATGTATTACTACGTTGCCAGGCAGCCTGCTTTCCTTTACTTCCGGTCTGTTCTTTACTACTTCTGCTTATTATTCGATTATTTTGTTTGTTTGTTCGGAGAGTACCGCACCACATCAGAGTTGAGCATAAGTTTCTGTAAAGCTTGTACGCGCGTGCCACTATGGCGTCCCACCCGGTGTGTCGCGCTCTCTCGCCCAATAACTGTAGGGCTTGCCACCCCTTGCCAACAGCCCCTCTTTAATTTTCCCCCTCCCGCTCGTGATTTTCCTCCACAGCATCTCCACACCAAAATTCGTTTCCCCCAAAGTACTTCTGTAGTACGACACGGCAAAACTGCTCTACGCTGGCCGTTCCATTGTTTGCCTATGGAGAGAGTGGTGCCAGCTAGGCACAACCAATTCCAGAACGTTCCTGCG
>NC_045752.1:18207062-18207425 GCF_008692095.1 Etheostoma spectabile | reverse complement strand
CCTCTCTGCGCCCTACCTCACGGTTTTGCTATGGATCATTTGTAGGCGGCTTTAGTGAGGGGATTACTTACTTGGCCGAGTGAAAGAAAGGCAACCCCCGCTCTTCTGCTGGACTTGTAGTCATCCCAATCCTGTGGTCGTCCATCCTTCTCACCTGGTTCAGAGTCAACACCTAGAAAGTATGACAGTATAACAATGAGTAAGATTTATTATGCCTTAACTATTTAATAAGTGTGATTACTGTCAATAATTGCTAACTTACCTCTGGTATAGGCAACTACAGCTATGTTAAAAAGCCAAAGAACAACAACACTGAACCCTACATTGCACCCAATAGTCAGGCTAGTGCCTTGCACGGTAGCT
>NC_045752.1:18206662-18207052 GCF_008692095.1 Etheostoma spectabile | reverse complement strand
GCCATTAGCGCTACATAAATGCAATCAACTAATAACAGGTTTATTTGATATAGCCCGTTTTACAGACCGTCTCGAAGTGCTTCACATGAGAAAAAGTGTTAAAACATTTGAGCCAATAACAGACAAATTAACAAGAAAAGAAATTAAATGCCAATGGAAATGAAAATGTGTAAAAGAATTACAAACAACATTAAAAACATGAGCCAAAAGCCAGTTTAAACAGCAACAACTGCTTAAAAAGCATTAACAGAGACCGCATATCTTTAAGCAAAGTCCCATATTTTCTTTGCATTTCTGTTGAACATACTCAAATAATTGTTGACTTACCTCTGGTATGGGCATCTGTAGCTTAGTTTAAAAAGTGATACCTTGGGCAAAACACTGAACCCC
>NC_045752.1:18206533-18206652 GCF_008692095.1 Etheostoma spectabile | reverse complement strand
TTGCTCCCAATGGTCAGGCGAGTGCCTTGCGTGGTAGCTTTCTGGCAATGGGGATTTGCCGATTTGTCATCATTGTGCTTGGGATCTCTACACTGATACTTATTTGTTTTGTTATTATT
>NC_045752.1:18206360-18206523 GCF_008692095.1 Etheostoma spectabile | reverse complement strand
TATTGTTGGAGTAATGTTTAACTAAAGCAATGCTTGACACCATGTTGTGTTTATACACCATCAGGGCCATATTATGGTTTGTTGCATGGTATTGTAAAGTATCTATTGTTGGTTATACATGTCTGTTTGTTTTTATTTTTAATATGACTGCCTCATGGGTTAA
>NC_045752.1:18196848-18206350 GCF_008692095.1 Etheostoma spectabile | reverse complement strand
AGACAAATTTCCAACATGGCGGGACAATAAAGTTAATCTTGATCTTGATCTAGTGTGTGAATGAAAGTGCTACATAAATGTAAGATCAGACTCGCTATCAAGAGGTTCCATCCAGTCTCTCACGTATGTGGAGGGGCCGAGGCCTGAAGAGGAGTGTGCAGACTCCCTGGAGCTGTCTTCCCTGCTTCTCTTTGTGGAGGGCCGGGCAAGAGGAGTGGTGCAGACTCCCTGGAGCTGTCTTCCCTACTTCTCTTTGTGGGAGCTGGGGCCTGAGAGAGTGCGCAACTCCCTGGCTGTCTTCCTGCTTCTTTGTGGAGGCTGGGGCCTGAAAGGAGTGCGCAGACTCCCTGCTTCTCTTTGTGAGGGCTGGGGCCTGAAGAGGATGCGCAGACTCCGGAGCGTCTTCCCTGCTTCTCTTTGGGGAGGTGCTGGGGCCTGAAGGAGTGTGCAACTCCCTGGAGCGGTCTTCCCTGCTTCTCTTTGTGGAGGTCTGGGGCCTGAAGAGGAGTGCGCAGACTCCCTGGAGTAAGGTGGTGGACCTTTGAGAGGCTGAGGGCCAACGATATTCAGGATGTCTCACTTGCGTGCAGGATGCCCCTGCAGCGGACCACCAAATGGAGGTGCCCGAATGGCACACCATGGGGACAGGAAGACACGGTGGTTTAAATTCCTGCCAAATACTTGGCGGTGAAGTGCTCAATGAGAGGGGAGTAAGGTAGGGGTCTGACTCATCATAATCACTATCACTATTACTATCACTATCACTATCAACGTCACCATCATTATCACCATCACTAGAACTATAACTATCACTTTCACTATAACTATCACTATCACCGTCACCGTCACCATCACTAGAACTATAACTATCACTTTCACTATAACTATCACTATCACCGTCACCGTCACCATCACTAGAACTAGCACTATCCCTATAAGTTTCAACATCCTCTGTATTCTTGTCCTTTTCAGGCATGGAGCCATACCCAGAATCTACAGACCAGTCAGGCCAGTAGTCTTCATCCTCTGAGTCTTCATCCTCCCCCTCGTCGTCGTCAGTGTCCTCAAATTGATGTTCGTCTTCTCTGTGAGGGGGAAAACGGTGACCAACGTAATACTCACCTTCCTCATACTCACCTTCCTCTTCAGGGAGGCCAGGTTCTGCAGGACGTGGGAAGTTGTCTACACGGCCTGAGGGAAACAAAGATCAAACGTAAAACGTCTGGTTTAACTAAAATGTTTAATGTGACTTCAAATAATAAGGAGTTCTCATAACATTAACTATTTGGATTAAATTAACAATTAAAGTTGAAATAAGAACCGCATACACATGGAGCTAGATTTGTTTCTTTAGTACATGCAAACAAGTAAATGAAGAAAAAAAAATGTTTGAGAGAAAAGGTTGTCACACTGGTTACAAAAAAGCATGTTATGAGAGAAAAACAATATTTGAGTGAAAAGGTTTTCATATCAATAGCAAATATTTGAGACTAAAAAAAGTTTAAACATAAATTTGAAATGTTTAAAATTATTTCTGAGAAAAAGAAATTTCTCTTAAAATACTTTTAAACTCAAATATATATTTTTTGCTATCAGTGGTTTTCTTGCTCTCAAAACCTTTGCTCTCAATGTAATTTTTTTTTTTTTTTGTTTCAGGATTTTTTCACAATGTGAAAATACTGTCATGGGCAGGGCCACGTTCCTATTGGCCAATCTGGTGAGCACCGTCTTAAAAAAAATGTCCACACTGATAGCAAAAAATATACATATATTTGAGAGTTTAACAAAGTATTTGAGAGAGATTTTTTTTTCAGAAACAAATTCAAATTTCCATTTAAACTTTTGCTATTGGTATGAAAACTTTTTTCTCTCAATTATTTGTTTTTTCTCGCATAAAATGCTTTTTTTGCTATCAGTGGGATCATTTTTTTTCTCTCTTGTAATAAAGAAATAAATCTAGCTCCAAACATACACACTGTACATACATGTGTCATAAAGTTACCAACAGACAAAAGGCTATACCCTTTTTAACAGTAATGCCAAATATTCTGCAGTTTTTCCTCAATTATTTTTAACAGGTGACGACATGAAAATTCATGCTGCATTCATATAAAAATAATAATTATTTACTATTCTTGTACACACTGAAAAACTAACCAAACTGTTGATCCGTCAAACTTGAAAAAAGTACTGTTGACTTGATATTACATTGTATTCAGATATGTGGCTGAAGAGTGTAACTCATATTTTATCAAATAAAAATCCCAAACAATAGTTAATGTTTTCTGGTGTATTTATCAGAGTTACTGAATAGAGAGCACATAATAATAAAAATGGTAATAATTATTATTATAATCAAAAGGTGTAGGATGCAACAACATCGCTTTGTATTGGTTGGGCGAGTGAAGAATCTGGCGTTAGGGCTTTTACGCACGGAGAGCGCAAGTCAACTGCCAGACGCAGAGGTCGAAAAAATCGTGGATACATATGATAAAAGAAGTTAATATCATTTGATAAACTTTGAAACTTTAAGATTTAACCAAGTAAACAAAGAATTCCGCGTTCCAACCACACACATTAACGTGTCCTGGTTTGATTCCACCTGCGCGTCCTCACCTCCCGACGTTCGGTCCTAACAGTTCCATCGTCTCCATGGTGCTCAACTCAAATACTTTTTTTGGCATTTTATGAATTTTGGCCCAATCGCCATCTTGTTTTTAGCAAATTCAATGTAGCTATATTTTGTAAGAAACTGAAATAACAGTGTTTTCACATCCGTACACTAATTGTTGATACATTCCACACATGTCCCGCGATATTTAAGACATGCTGTCTAGCAAATAAATATTTTACAGGAGACATTTTCAAGTAAAAGTCTGTTTTAACATCTGTTTTTTTTTTTCCAACAGGCCTAACGTTAATAGCTTTCCACCTTTAAATTCTAAACGTGACACCAATTTCCACAACTAGCAAGCTACTGATAAAGATTGATTTATTCCATAAAAATAGCCAATGAATCAGAGATAAGTAGGCTAGACTTATAACAATAAATCTAAAAGTGGTCTTACCTTGTCTTGCAAGCATGTACAACCCCTGGAGGCATCCCCTCAGAAAATCCAGGAGGGACTCCTCGGGTATCACAATACCACCAGGCAGACGAAAGGCCATCACCAAGCTCTTCCTATCACCACAATAGTTAGTGAATCCGAAGTTGTGTTGTTCTTTTGTTTTTCCAAATGATCAGTTTGCAGTATGTAATCTCCAGCGGTTTAAAACTCAAAGAGTTGGTTTTCCACAGGTTCGATTTGCATGAAGCACAAGTCAAAATGCAAAGTGAGAAATCAGAATGGTCTGCAGCCTTTATATAGGCTCCTCGGATCGTCGTTCTGTTTCCATGACATTAATTGACGTACACGCCTGCGTTTGATTGGCCGAATGGCCACTAATGGATTTTACAGGATACTCATTTTTATTTTTCAGAGAAATGTTTGACCATCAGTTGTTTTTTTTCTGATATTCTAAGTTATTACTTAGGCATTTTAAACCTTTTACAACCAGTTTCAATAATCAAAAAATCATTACACCAAATTAAAATACAGTTCTACAAATAGCCTAGTTAAAGATTAATAAACAGGCAGCGAGACTAAGCTTTCTGTGAGTATGAATGAACCTTATTTGCATTTTGATGACAAATACATATATGTATATATACACACACACACGTATGTAAGTTTCATATTACTGTTGATGAATTATATTACCAACTTTTCTAAATGTATGCTATTTAAACATTCTTATCTAATCTGGATTTTGCCTCAACTCAGATCAGTGGAGAATTTCATTGATCTATTATAACTTGATATAATTATTGCATTGTTTGATTATTTGCTGCAACCAGCCTGTTGTGGCTCAGAGTTGAATTGTGGGAGAGTTTTCGTTGGAAGTGGGAGAGCAGCAACACCAAGTCACCAAGAGAGGATGAACAGTTGACTAGGGAAAAAAAAGTCAACTATATGGGAATGTGGCAAATGCTGTGCGGTTTACAGGGTGCCTCTCATGGGAGAGAGGGACTGCGTCTACGGAGGGAGACTCTGGTTCAGATTGTATCGTAAGGCCTCATGTCTGAGCAACCAGTCCATTCAAATGTTTAAGCAGAGCTTCGATTTAGGGAAGTGTTGTTCAAAAATGGCCATGTAACATGCATTTTCATTTCGACATTTTTTTGTATCATTGAGGAATCAAGGTGTTTGTTCAGAGGTTGTGGTAAACTATGTGCGAATCTTTTATTATCAGATTTATTGACCAACAATAGTTACATACATTAGGACTTTGAGTTCTCTCTAAATATAGTAATATAGACACATACAGTACAATAGAGACAACAACATACATATGCACATCTCAACATGATATACAAATATAAAAATAAGACTTATCAAGACAAGTACACATGGAGTGGGATGTAGAGTGCAAAAAGTAATTTTTGGGATCTGTAGCATCTGCCAGAGTGGAGGAGGTTAAAGAAAGTTTTGTGATTTCTTTACTAAAAAAACTCCTTACAATTGAGATATTTAAAGTATTTGTATAGTCTAAGTAAATACTGAATTATCTTGATGAAGCTATACTCTTATAAACACACCTGTACATGAAAAAAAGGTTAAAAAAAAGTTAGGCTTTAGTTTAGGTGCAAACACTGACATTTTGGATGTGACATTTGCATCCAGCTCTAATTACCTCATCTTCCTTTCCTTTAATGGTACTCCATCTGGCTGTTTTTAACTGCAGTCTTCATAGCTCGGTTTCATACTGCAAAATGCATGACCAGGACAGAGTAAGCCAAGCATCCAGCGTGGCCACCATTTCCTACTTCCCGGTCATAAAAAGGTTGGTTTTACATTTGCATTTTGTCATGCTGTGCACATGTGGAATGCTTACTATGAAACCGTTGATTCTTACAAATGTATATAACTCCCTCTGCGGGTAACAGGAAAGCTACAAACATTTGGGAAAAGATGTCAGGCAAGAGAGACCCAACTGCCCTGTGGTCATCAGAGGATGGCTCAACAAAAAAGTAATGTTCCAAACATGGTGTGCTTCACAAATTTACCTACTAAACTAGGACTTTTTTTTTTTTTTTTTTTTTTTTTTTTAAACATACTATATGACTTTTGAAATTATACATAATGATTTTACCGACTTTTGTAAACAAACTATAACTTTTCTACTATTTATAACATACTATACAATGACTTTATTTTACGTACTATACTATGACTTTTTGATATCCATTTAATGACTTTTTTTCAGTACTATTTATTGACATACCATTCTATGACTTTTGACATATGACACTTTTCGTCATAGTGTACTACAAATTTTTTTAACATACTGTACTATGGCCTATGATGACTTTTTCAACATACTATACTAGTTTTCAACATACTATATTGACTTTGACATACTACACTGATGTTTTCCGCCATACTACTTGTAACCAGGCCCAATGGAGGGCTTAGCCAAACTTTAGCAATTTAACCAATGACAACGCCACCCTGGGACTTTCACCCAAAGAGTTTAAAATATGAATTCAGTTGTTACCAATCCCAGGGACTCCCACCACACAGGCAAGGCCACATAAAAGATCAGAGACGTGGTCATTTGAAGCTACGAAAAATGATTTATTACAAACTTAAAAAAAAAAATTAAAAAAAACAACAACAAAAAAACACAGAAACATTTGCTTAAACATAACTATAAAAAGAATTAGTTGGCAATACAACCAATGTCATAGAGAAAACAAAGCAAACATTTAGGCCCGGGAGGAGTGATGTCCGTTTAGTTTAGTTTAGTAGAGTGTTTAGGAAAGTTGAAGAAACTATTTAAAACTACTGGTTGCCATAGTGTTCACAGGTGGATTGTATAACCGGATTGAAACAGATAAAACACCACATGCAATTTTAAACACTAAATTCATGCAATATATTAATAAAATCAGTTTTATGTCACCACCTATTAACCACCAAATGAAGCAACCACTTTTTCTAAAAACACTGGATTAAAAGTCACTAAAACAAAAGACGCCCAAGGCCAGGACAAACTTTCCTCTATACAAATAAAACACAATGTGTAACAAATAAAAACCAACTGCAGTACGAGCGATCTACCAGGTGGAAACACGTGAGTCCGTGAATGAACGCTCTTGTGTAGGCAAAACAATCTGCTACAGGCAGAACAATCTGCTACAGGCAGAACAATCTGCTACAGGCAGAACAATCTGCTACAGGCAGAACAATCTGCTACAGGCAGACAGCAGCGGCACTCGGACTCGGCTGTATGGACCAAACGAACGACAGTTAGTAGATTTAAGTTAGTAGATTTAAGTTAATAGATTTAAGTTAATAGATTTAATCGCTGTCTATGCACTATGCAACTATGCAGCACGTGTCAAACAACATACCTTGGCTGTCCCATCCAGCGACCCGCACACAACAGCTCGTCCCGACACCGGCACGCGAGGCAGCGACAGAAGGAGAGGGACCGTCAGCGCTTACCAGCCGAGCCTTTATTTCCGTGTAGGTCACGTGACATCTCACGTGACCAAATTTGAACCAACCGGTTAATTAATATTTTAATCTGTTTATTAATCCCCAATGGGGAAATTACAATTCCCACTCTGTGTCCACACTTTGTTAGTAACCACACACAGTCCTGAACTACACACACACACACACACACAGGATCTATACATGCACTAATGGAGAGATGTCAGAGTGAGTGGGCTGCCAGCTGAACCAGCGCCCTGAGTGGGTGGGTGGGGGGGGGGGGGGGGGGGGGGGGGGGGGGGGGGGGGGTACGGTGCCTTGCTCAACAGCACCTGGCAGTGCCCAGGAGGTGAAGTGGCATCTCTCCAGCCACCAATCCACACTCCCTACTTTTTGGTCCACACGGGGACTTGAACCAGTGACCCTCCGGTTTCCAACCCAACTCCCTATGGACTGAGTTACTGCCACCCCCACATACGTATACTTACATATACTATTACTTTTTCTTGATTTTTTCAGACATACTTACACTATGACTCTTTTTCAACATACCATACTATGACTTTCTTTTTAACTTTTCTAACATAAAATGACTTTTTTTCGGACTAATTTTTCAACAAACCATACTGTGACTTTCTTTTTTACTTTTCTAACATAAAATGACTTTTTTTTGGACTCATTTTTCAACATACAACACTATGACTTTTTTCAACATACTATAGTAGGACATCATTCGCTATCATCCACAAAAAAATCAAACACATACAGATTTAAACTTTTTTTGGGGCCCAAACCATTTTTTTATTGAAAAACTTCAGTCACACTAGTCTCTCTTGAAATACTCTCATTTTGCTGATATAATATATCTGGTGTGTGTTTGTGTGTAGGTCTCTGGTGGTCCGTGGCTTTGTGGTCAGTGAGAGAGGAGACAAGATGTCCAAGTCTCTAGGAAACGTTGTGGATCCTGACACATTACGTCATTAAAGAAGGGAAGGTAAGGTCAGGGGAGAGATGATAAACCCTGCACCTGAGCCTTGCACAAACCTAGGGAAAACATGGCTATACATGGTTTACGTCATCAAAAGACACTGAACATGACTTCATAAATATTCATATATACAAATGCTAAGGCAATCCACCCTGCCTTGAAATGACCAAATAATTGATAAACTCTTTTTAATCCCGACAATACAGAGTTTACAATAAAGTGATGAAGAGCAAGAGAAAGATCATTGATGGTATTAATATATCAATAGAATTGGATTGATTAATAATATAACCATGTCAGAGACAGAGGATACACTTCTGTTCAAAACACTAACGCACCAATGACTGGGGATCATAGTTGCATATTAAATGGGCACATTGTGGAACACATTGTGAATTAGCTTTGTAAATGTGTTTGGTCATAGACATTTGCCAAGCTAAGGCCTTTTTTTAAATATAAATCTGTATTTTTCTTCTCTTTTTTTGCAGCATTCACAGACTTACTTTAACATATTCATATCACTCTGTTCATTATAATATAAAAAAGGACCAAAATGTTACTGTTCTAAACTAGTGAATTTGTTGAAAATGCCTACCATATTTTAAATGGCATATTCAATAATTCCTGAATTAAGTTATAGCCTTATTTGTATATTATTTCTAGTGTTTCAAAAAGCTTCTAATTCCATTTTAGTTGTGTGATTTAATTATATTTTACCTCGCTGAAGATCACTCTCTGCTGCTTTTTGCATAAAACGTCATATTGTTCTGATGATGTTGATGGTAATTAACAACTCCTCTTATTTCACATGAACATGCTGACTTATAAACCCAGTTTTAACTGACCCAAACAATAACTACATGATAGCGGTTATCCAGGATCACTAATGCTAAGCTCAGTGAAGCTACAGAGGCAGACTTAGTTGGACTAGGACAAATTAAAGTGTCTGTAGTGAAAAAGGTCTATACTACTATGGACAAAAAGTGAGGAAGCAATGACTTTCAATATGCTCAATATGTGTGTATGTATGTGTCCTGCCAGGTGGTGTTGTCCGTGAGGACAGTGCCTACAGTATTAGCAGCAATGCTGCCGGACCGTTGTTTCACAGGCTCCCTGACAGGCCACACGCTTTCACCTTGATGACCAGCATCATCATCTTGGGCAGCATGGCACATGGTTGGCTTTGGGAAAGAACGGCCTAATAGCAGATACCAATGCATACTTCACTAATTTTTCTTCAGGCTTCACTGTTGTATGCACTCCCACTTTCCTAGAACAGCAGGTGTGAACTCTAAAACCAAAATGTCTAAGTCGGCCTTGGTCACTTTGCTGTGGCATGAATGTGGAGCTCATACATGTGATGTTGTACCAGCAAACAATCTGATGAAGCATGAGCAAGACTGTGTACTGTATGTATAGTTGGGAAGTGAAGATATTGACTTGTTCTTTCAGTCTAGAAGGAATGCATCTCAAGGGTAATATCACCCTATTATTTTTTTACATTACAATGAGTGTCACTATGTGACAACAGTGGAGAATTTATATTGGGTGTGGATTTCTTGTGAATGTTTACCTTCGTATAATAAATCCTGTTCCCTGTAAACTTTCCAATAAAGTTGAAAGTGTATACTAAAAATTTAATAAATTATAAATTGAGTTTTAGCTCTTAACATGAAAAAAAAACAAAAAAACTTTATTACTTCAAGCATGTTTCTTGTATATTTGGTTTGTGTGGGAGCAAGTATGTGTTTATGTCTTTGGTAACCTGCTACTTGTAACTTTCCCTATTTGGGATTAACAAAGTAATCTATCTATCTGAGTGTCTGCTGAATCAACAAGTAGCCAAAAAAAAGTCATCATCACAACATAAACATCTAAGCTTTTGAGAAACATCTTTATTCTGCGAAGGATCAGCCCAGTGGGAGCAGCTAGTGTAGAATAAAATGTGTACAGGCACAGCTAGTCCAGTACT
>NC_045752.1:18165518-18196838 GCF_008692095.1 Etheostoma spectabile | reverse complement strand
ATAAATAAAAAATAAGGTCTATATGATATGCCTTGTCTATCAGAGGGAAAGAGGAAGGAGAAATGTCAAACAGAACTCTGATATAGCACACGGTTAGGACACCAACAGAGTGACATCTGAATTTTAGGGTAAATCAGACTGAAAATGAAGGTAGAGCGACAAAGAAAAAACATGCCCCAATCCTTAAAACCCTTCTCATAAACTTATCCTCCAGACAATATTTCAATAACACAAGTACTCAATATTATTTATGTTACATGCACGAAAATATGGATTAAAAATAGTTAAAGAATAACTCGGTGTAGGCAGCACCGATTGGTTTTGTTTTTCTCTCCACTGACAACACTCCAAATTTACAAACAACAGAGCTACGCGTTGGAATCGACTGGAATTCTCCTTTAAAAGCCTATCCTTCCCCTCTGTATATCACCGCTTTCTACAATTAAGTTGTGAGGACTTTACAGTATTATATTATATTAACATCTGCTGAATGACAAAATACAAAATCTCCATGACAAAGACGAAAGAGTGTGAAAAGGCCCTTTATCTTCTTTCTCTTTGTTGACTGTGTCATACGATTCATGGGATTACACCTCTGGACACCACAATTCAAATCCTGAAGCAGAACTTCCTTCTTTTCTTTTTTTATTTCCTTCCTTCTCTCTCTGTCTGCCTACTACAACCATGCCTTCAAAGGTGACTCCACCCCTCCCTCACCCTCTCAGGGTCAGTCCTCGGTGGTGAGGGCCTCCACAGCCTCGAGAAGGTGCAGACCCAGGCTGTACTGGGCGTGGTTCTCCGGCAGGATTTCAATCAGACGGCCGACCAGCCTGCTGGTTCTGGACAGGGGAACCACGGGGCACCGCAGCTCACTGGGGTCCTGCAGTACAAAAACACATTATATACATTTCATTGTTAAGCTTAATTTATGGGTGTTCCGGGAGCGAGGTGCGCCATAAAATGACTTCACCACGGCTGTTATTTCCAGCGCAATTTGTTTTTTTTTAACTATGTGCCCACTGTGCGCGCTGAACTTTTAATTCAACATGGCGGTCATGTGAATCAAGTCAGTGATTAGAGTATATCAACGTAATGTTTGGCGGTACGTTGGTGTTAGATGGATGTATTTACTACTGTTGCCAGGCAGCCTGCTTTCCTTTACTTCCGGTCTGTTCTTCTTTACTACTTCTTGCTTATTTATCGATTATTTTGTTTGTTTGTTTCGGAGAGTACAGCAACGATCAATGAGTTGAGCATAAACGTTTCTGTAAATGCTTGTAGCGCGCGTGCCATCTATGGCGTCCCACGCACGGTGTCGCGCCTCTCTATGCAAAACTGTAGGGCTGTCCTTGACTAAAGAAATTCTTAATTTTATCAACTAACCGATTAGTTGATTTAATCAACAGATCTAAAAAAAAAATTGAGTTTCTCCACAAAGCATCATGCAAAAACCCCACTTTAAAGCTTGTGTTTACCAAAAACAAGTCACTCAGTATGTAAAACCATAACAAAATGACTGATCAACTAAAGAAATCTTAGTTGACTAAAACTAAAACGACCGATTAGTCTACTTACCAACTAAAATTATTATTATACAAAGTACATCATGCTGTAGCCAGTGTTAGTGTTCTCTCTACAACATTTTGAATCACGTCTTATTATCCTGAGGTCACTTGGGGTCGAGTCTGACTGTACTGGTGGCAAAAAAATCCTATTGAGTGAGAACGCTGAAAAACAGGTTACATTTTTCAGTAGTCTGTCAGCTCTTGCAGTCTTTATTTGCTGTAGCTAGTAATGTTGTTGATTTGAGGATTTATGGTTGAGGGTGCCACTCTAAATAACATAAGACAAGGGGTTGAACCTAATGAAGAAGGCTAGTTATACAAATGCACTTATAGAAAAGAGCATATAGCCTGTGAGATCCTGTGACTGAAATCTCTTCAGTGTATAAAATGACTTGTCTGGTGTCTCACCATAGCTTTGAGCCATGTGCAGAGGGTGGGGGGCAGGCGGGCCAGCAGCTCCATGGCTCCCTGCGTTTGGCTCTGGCTGTGGAGCAGTGAGTAACTCAGCCTCTGGCCAGTCAGCACCAGCAGCTGGGAGCCCAGCACATCCTTATCTTCCACCTCTAACATCACCTGGGTGAAAAGATGCCACTTAAGATGAAAAGTCAGAGCAGATGACTTACCAAGCACTGTGGTCAGCACAGAGGATTAACAAAAGTAGTATCATTGTAGCTTCTGTTTGCTACAAATAAAACCACAAGTTTGTCTTGCCTCTTCAGCCCGAAGGTCCAGGCCCTGGTTGTAGAGCTCACAAACAAGGTGCCGTCTCAGGATGTCAGTGTTGACCTGCAGCAGGGAGCCCAGCTCCAGACACAGCGAGGGCCACCAGTCAGCTTTGGGTCCACTAGAGGGTAGAGGGGGGGGCCTGGTGCCAGAGGCTGAGCTGGAATGATCATCTATAGCCTGCACCCAGCTAGTCAACACCCGGAGGAGGAACTGAGACCGAGTAGGAATGTGGGAAACATAGATGAGACAGCACGTATGGAGAGTGATGAGGAGATGGAATCAGAAGACAACAGACCATTTCTTTAAAACTCTTCATTTTCTATTGACTTGTAGATCCTACAAAATCCACCTCTCACCTCTTGTCGTATCGAGACCAGGCCTGGGTCCATATCTGCACTGGGCATCAACTGGATGGTTGTAAGATCTCTGAAGAAAGCATTCTTACCCTGGGACAAGACACACACACACACACACACACACACACACACACACACACACACACACACACACACACACACACACACACACACACACACACACACACACACACACACACACACACACAAAACCTAAACAATGTTGTGTGTAACAGCTCTAAAAGATTTTATTTTGTGAATTGTGTTAAGTCAACATGAGCATTTGTGTGTGCGTGTGTGTGTGTGTGTGTCAATAAGTCCATCTCCTCACCTTGCTGTCAAACAGGCTGAGTGGTTTGAGCTTCAAGCTGAATGTCATAGCAGCCTGCTGTAGGGAAGCTAACAGGCAGTGGTGTTGCACCAGAGGGTAGTGAACGCCCCTCTGCTCCAGGGCAAGTTCAGCCAGTGATGCAGGGCCCTCCGCCCCGCACCACACCTCCTCCATGGACAGCTCCGGAGTGGAAACCTCCTCCACCGCTGAGTCCGCCTGCATGAAAACACAACAGAAGAGATGGTTAGAAAGGCTTGCGTGCTTGTTAAGAACAGGGGGTTCATTCAAATTATGATGCCAACCCTGGGTTGATGCATAGACTGTATAAGTGACGGCAAAACGTCTCGATCGTCCCCTTGTGGCTGGCTGCAGTGTAAATCATAAATCGCCCCATCCATGTTAGTGGAAAGGACAAAAGAAACTACTACTAAGGTACACATCAAATAATGTTTTGCCAATATTAGTTTCTGTCATTTAAGGTACAGTAGTTATGATCACGCAGTTTGTTCAAACGCTCATTTTTCAGATAATTTTGGTTTTTATTATTTGTTATTTGATGCTATAAAAACAGTGTGTAATGTCATGATTGACAGCTGTGATGGACAAGCGACTGGTCGAGCAGGTTTAGTATATGGGCGGGATTTTGATACCCCGGCTCCACTGCCCGACAACTATTGCGCAGACTCCACCAAATTACAAGATAGCAGCGCCGGGATATTTTAGCTTCACTTTTTTACAGCGGGAGGATGTGGGGACGTGTCATCGATCTTTATATACAGTACATTCCATGATCCACACTCACAGTTTAGCTAGTTAACCCAGTCAAGTGCAGAATACAACACATGCACAACTTTTAAATTTCTCCACACAATTGTTCCTTCACTGTTTGAGCTTTACTCTGTACATGATCTTTACTGTGCAAGATCATGTACACAGTTTAAAACTAGAAGGCAGTTTTCCTATTCATTCATTCATTCGCTGAAGGGGGGAGAGTTTCTCTGTGCTCACCTGAAATCTCAGTTTAACTCGTGTACAAAGCAGCAGGATTAGGGATCACAACTAGTTTGCAAGCCAATCATGGTCCAGTGTGCAACTTCCACAGGTGGGATGTTGAAACTTGAAACCTTCAGTGCACATGCACTGAGAACGGACTTTTCAGTTAACTATTTTGTGGAGAAACCATATCAGACATATTTCTTTACTGCAAGCAGTAGGCTAGCTGGCTAATACATCAAATGCATATCAAGTATAAGTGTGGTTAGTAGTGGTAGTGATTGGTTTCTCCATGCTTTTTTTCTGGAATATCTTTACTTACATAGTAATCTATAAAAGACAAATGGCTCTGATTTTTAACAACTCCAGTCACCTCCATGAGGATCTGCAGCAACTGGACACAGCAGCCCAGGAAAGACGTCACAGCTTTGTCTCCCATTCCGATGTCCTGCCAACATAAACAAACCCTTAATATATGCAGCTTAATACTTTAATTGCAATACTTTACATCTGAAACAATCTGAGCCATAACATTAGGAATGAATAAATATTTGCATATGTATATCAAAACTTGCATCATATATTTTATTCTATGATAAATTTTTACTGAATACTTACCCGTCGACATAAGCGATCTTTGGGTGCTTTCCCCACCTAGGAAAAAAAAGTGTAAACACTTTATACATTGCCTCAGACACACAGGCATACTTTATATGCATGTATGTATATGTGCATGACTTGCCTTCTCCATGAGGTAGGCTGCTGCTGACAAACGCTTGACAATGAACGTACTCCACATCATTACAGAAATACCTGTGAGAAAGAAAAAGAAAGTCTAATGACACACTACTACGGTAATTTTCAGAAGGTACCGATTACAAAGTGGGGTCAATGACATCCCTTCTGGTGATATAGTACTTTCAATCTGAAAAAGCCCCTCACCTAGTTGGATATGTGGACTGGAGACTAGCTTCAAATGTTCCACAGCCCACCATAAGTATCGGCCCTCCTAGGAAGAGAATCAGGTGTGAGTCTAGGTTTATGAACAAAGGTGCTTTGGTTCTTTGTCATCCATGTTTCTTGGATTTATTAAAACCTGCCTTTCACCTTTAATGAAACTGGCTTGTAGCAGAAAGTAGTGATAATATACACTAAATCAACTGAGGATAAACATTGTTTTTTAATGGCTGTCTCACTTGTTTTGAACTATATTTATCATAAACACAAAAACCTATGTGTACGCATGTGTGAATGTGCACCTCTGGGTCTTTGTTCCACTGCACGACATATTCCCAGCAGCAGTGGGCGAAGAGCAAGTCGGGTGAGAGGGAGTGTGGAAACCTCTGGCACACTGCCACCAACAGCTCTGGAATACAAAATGGACAGTGTTTGACTTGTATTTAAGTTATAGGGTATAAAGAGGCTCCATTAAATAGTGTGTAGTGTGGCAGGCATTACATTGCTACAAAGGTTATTAACTACATGAACAGGTAAAACACAGTTAAATCTCTTTAACATGAGAGCCAATGTGTAATTCAATATCAAATTTGTGAATGTCAAGAGCTAACATTTTAATCAGTTCTTGTCCAGTCCTGACCTGCTATTGTGTCTGTGTCCTCTTGGCTCTTCGCATCCTGTTCCTTCCCTTCTTCTCCAGCCTTCTGCTCTAGTTTTTCATCTGCCTCTTTGTCTTCTATCTTTAGGAGAATTTCCTTCAGTCGCTCAGGGGCCAAGTTGTGCCTGAACACCCACTTGGAGACACTGTCGGCAATGCCACCTTTACAGACAGACGCGAAAAGAAAACAAGAAAAATATAAGAATTTTTTTTTTTTGTAGCCACAACCAGTATATGGATATAGGAAGAACGTACACACGATAAGAAGAGAGTGAAAGACTTCACAAAAGGAAATAATCAAAAGATAATGAAAGCATGACAAACACAATGGCAGACAAGCTAACAAAAAAGTAATGCTGCCTTACCTTTTTTTGTTAGCTTGTCTGTCTACCTGTATATATCCCTGAGGATATTTTTCTTTACAGTCTACCTGTGCCTCCCTCCAGCAGCATTTTGATGGAGCACTGTGGTGCAGCGCCCCCTGCTGCTCCCTGAGGAGGAGGTACCAACAGCAGAGTCTGCAGCACCAGCACATCCTCTAGCTGGCGAACACACACACTCCACTGCTCCAGGTCTAGGGACACCGCCTCCCATTCAGACTGCAACTGTCGCGCACAAAAGCAGAAAAATAGCCTGTGTCAGTGAGTGTGGTGTTGAAGTATATTCTCCTATTTTTGTGGCAAATTACTCGAACTACTCTGTGTTTTGAGGGTGTGGGGCTCTGGAAACCCAATTTTTTTTTTGATTGGTTTGTTTAAACTTCATCAGTTGGTAAGAAAGCTGGGAGGATACAAATGACATGCTTCAACAACACATAAATAACATATCTTGCTTAAAAAACAACCCCTTACAATTCTAGTTTGCCATGCTTTGGTTTTCGATAGCACTGCCTGATCAGTGCACTTATGTGTGTATAAGCGTGTGTGCACATGAGACTTCCCTACCTTGCTGTCCGCTCGGCTTGTGATGCTAGTCTTAGCAGCACGGTGAGCAACGAAGGCTGCCAGCAGAGCAGCGGCAGCATTGTGGGACTGGATGCATGTACAGCGAACTTGCTGCCACCAGGGAGAGATAGACTGGGAGTCCCAAGATTCCTCAATTGCACCTGAAGAGGGGGAGAAGAAGTGATAACTCTTTTTTTCATCATACATTTTCATGAACTTTCATTGGTTGACAAAACAGGACAACTTGTGCAAATGAGTCCGCACACACTGGACACAAGCCTTTACCTGGCATGTTGCTGAGGGCAATGAGTAGTGTGTGTAGATTTCTAACAGTTTCTTCTGGTTTCTGTAGCACCTTCTTCTCTCTTTGCATCCACACACTTAACAAAAGAGACTAAAAGAAAATGAAATATATGACCAAAAAAACAATTTAGGTGTCACTTCTAAAAAAAACTTTTTATATATGAAATAACAAAAAACTACATAGCATTAATATATTTGTCCACTTATTTTGTCACAATTTATCAGCTGTTTCATGTTCTTTTCATCTTTAAACCCTGAGCACATTTTACCTCTATTAGCAAAACTCATCTTAATGTCAACCCATTCCATCAAATAAAAAAAAAAAAATCCTCTATCTTACCAGTAGCTGCTGTGGACTGATGCCAGCCTGCTGAAGTGTGTCACAGACTTCATGGAGTGGGCTCTTTCCACACAGACAACCCCAGAACATAAAGTTCCCTGCAGAAGACACACAAAAGCAAATTTCTAAGTTTGGATTTCTGTGGTGTGCTCACTCGTGTGTGCCTAATGTCACTGAGATTTCTGTATACAAGGTTCATTTTTTTGATACATATACACCACAGAATGCATCACATCTGCAATGCCCCACAGTGACACGCTCACTAACATTGAATAAGTTGATTATTTGGTCCAGTCTTGTATTTCTCCAAGTGGAATAATCTTGTAATCAATGCACCTCCTCAAGTCAACATGACATTACTCTTTGACAAAAGGCATGAGCGGCACAGCAACTCAGATTTTGTATGTCTTGAAGTCTCCACTTGGCTTTGGTTTGGAGAAACACAGCAATACATCTCACTCCCTGTCAAATGAGGTTTCATACTTTTACTTATCTATCAATTCATTTAACAGTATCATATTGAGGTTAACAAAACACGAGTAGCGCCATACATTTTTGTTTGTGTCATGTTATCTATTTGGGTAACTGTGCCAAGGCATACAATGTGCATATATATGTTGCCATACCTAGCTGATTCCATTCAGTTTCAGAAGCGCGGATTACCCTCAACTCCCCATCGTGGGTGCACTCCATCTGAGACAGAAAGGCTTGGACAGGCAGGGGTGAGTCAGGAGAGTCCTGGGCAAAAGAAACACTGTGTCTCGAAGTGAGTTGGGCGTAGCGTTGCAAGGTAGGTCCAACACGAGACAACTCATCCTCTATGCCTTCGAGGGAGTCCTGCTGGTTGAGGAGAGCATGCAAGTGTTGATTATAGAGTTATGACTTATAATAATAAATCACCAAGCAACAATACTTCCCTAATTGGTAGCTTTACCACAAAACCTTAAATTAGCCTATTTTGGGCTGAATGGTTATTGGAATTCAAAGTGATGTAGCGAGAACATCATTTTCAGAAGGCAAAAACTATGATACTCAATCTAACCACGAAAAGGGTTGTACACACCTGGCACACAGGGGCCACCTTTGGGACTGTTTTCACGGTTCAGGTATTGGTCCCTGATTCCAGGGTGGTGCCCCATTTTGATAATTTGTTACTTTGGTAAAGTTATTAATACACATATTCATAACAATTTAATTTTGATGAACTATTGTTGATAAATTGACAATAACTGAATATGTACCTTCCTAATCCCCAACGACAGATAACAGGGAAGATAGAAGATGATAAGGAACTTTTAAAATATTCACATACCAAATCATAATAGCAATATTGGTTGAACAACAAAATTGCAATTTGATTATTTTTTTCCAATATCATTGAGCCCAAACCTATATTATGCAGTCTTATAGTTGGAAATGTTTATGGGGAGTACTATTAACACGCTTTTAGCATGTGTGTGTCCTCTCACATTTTTAGAGCAGGCCTCTATGTCTGCAGCGGAGTGCAGGTGCTGGATGTCAGTGTAGAGCTGAAGCAGTTTCAGCTGTGAAGAGCAGAGCTGCAATAACTCTACATCCACTGCCTCAGGGTCTTCAACGCAGAAATACACAACCATAAAGAAAGAAAGAAAGAAAGAAAAAGCATTGCCATACAGTATGTATGATAAGTACATTTACAGTACATTTCAGCCATTTATCTGAGCAAATTATCTGGAAAACCAGTATATGACATCTGTTATACTATATGTTAGAACAATCAGAACAATGTTTTTCTTAATAATAAACTGATAGTTTACCTTGTTGCTTCAGAGTGTCATGTAGGGCGCATGTGATGTTAGTAAGACATGAGACTGGAGCATACTTATTTGACAGCAGAGACTCCAAAGCCTAAAACGCAAAGACTGCAGTTAGAAATGTGACTGTTACCACAAAGACAATAACCCTCTCTATTAGTGTGTGAGGCAACTTGTACAGTGTTTTTTGTCGATACCTGCTTCTTAATGGCGGGGTGTTTAATATCTAGCAGCGCACTTTTAGCTTCGCTCTCCAAAATATCTAGGAAGAAAAGATGAGTAAGCATAGATAAACATAAAAAATCATAGATTCAAACCTCTCTCATGTCAAACAGGCATATCACTCTTGTATTCTTACCAGGCTCCACCCCTCTGCTTCTTAGTAAAGTAGTCAGTCTCTTTAACAGGTGCAAATCTTTGGCTCGCTCGCTCTTCTTGTCACTGAAATGGAGCAGAAGGAATAGATTAGGTTTGCATATTTTGCTGGCAGCCGTTATCAACAACTCGTAGACTGGGGAAAGGTATTGCTACTTAAAGTTAATGCTTGAAGGTAAACTTAGTGGCTGTAAACCTTAGTTGCAAAAGTGAAAGATGACAGTCCAGTTGCCATAAATTCTCTTCCAATTCTTTACCATGACCTCAATAAGGTTTTTGTTGAGTTAAGAGAGTAAATTAAGTAAGTAATTGAGGAATATGTTTCTATAGCTGAAGTATACAATACAAATATTACTAGAATGGTATTCCTATATACAGGGACCTACAACTAAATATTTGTTTATTTTAGTAGCAAATTTGACAATAAAAAGTATCTGCAAGCAATCCTAGAAAGAAATGTTTTGGGAGACTTGGAAGCTGGCAGAGGAATAGTCTGGGACATGAGACATTAAGACAGCAACTTGTCGTTATAACACTTTGTTTTTTGTTCAGTTTTAACAAGTGAAATACAGTACTTACAACATATTGATTATGGTGTTTTTCCATTATATGGTACCTGCTCGACCGCAGTTCCCCATCCTCCTTTTTCCATTTCAGATTAATACCGCCTCATACGTGAGGAGAGCATGGCTGGTTGTCATAGCAAGAAACTGCCGTGACCTAACGCGACACACACAGAACGTTTGAGGTGTGTTGCTTTTGATTCTCGGCACATGACTGTTTTCCACAGCCAGAAGACACATTTAGTTTCAAAAGAAGCTGAAGGCAGCAAAAAAATAAAAGATGGCTAAACTATCTAAACACGACGAGTTTGTTCAGGACACCCCGTCTGTCGCTAGCAATGATGACACAGTGAACAGTGACATTTCTCTCCGACCAATCGGTAGTCTGCAGGTTTTCAGGTCACCTTTTGGTATCACCTCAGCTTGCTTGGAACCTCGACTGAGGTGGCATTAAAAAAGGACCTGTTAGCAGGTACCAGGGACATTTTTCCGTAATGGAAAACCAAAAAAGGCGAGTAGAGTCGAGGCGAGTTGAGGAGGTACCATACAGTGGAAAAACGCCAGAAGTGTGCTTCAGAGGTGCTGAGCTATTCCTTTAAAAATGCCTGCATGACAAACAGCTGATCTACAGTGTCTTTGAGGTTGCTGTATGTGTGTTTTTGTCTGTCTATGTAGCAACCTGAGAGCCAGGTGGAAGGGGATGTTCACTGTCCTCAATGCTCCTGTGATGGGATCCAGCAGACACACCTGCTGGGTGTGGAGCTGCCAGCCCTTACTGGTCACACTGTTCACCCCCATCAGACGGTAGCCAGCATACAGCAACCTGGAAGTGCACACACACAGACAGACACACAAACCAGATAATATTTTAGAGAGACTTTATTGTGTGCTCTTGCCCAGTTTGTCTATTCATGAGTGTCAGAGTGTCCAGACTATGCTTCAGTGGTATGCTATTTATGATAACGCACAGGCTCTGCTTTGTGTTTGCGACGCTTACGAGGCTAAGAAATAGCTTAAATAAAAATGTAACATTTTCATTTTTAGAGTGCATTTTTTTATACCTGCAGTGTTTTCCCACAGTGAAGGCTCCAACTCGTGGACCCTGCTGCATCCCCCACACCTCCAGGATTCCCCTGCGGGGTGCGTAGATCACCAGGAACAAAGCATGGCGTCTTGGAAGGGGGGCCGAGGGGGAGAACTCCCGATCAACTCGCTCCTCCGGAACCTGCAGCCAGCCCAGTTGAGCATCTCGATAGCCTGCAGTTAAGTTAATACATGAATGAATATTCATATTTACATTACAGGGACACACTAAACATACTTTTTGGTGAATGCATGACTTGGCATCTCAACTCATTTTAAAAAAGGAGCAGAGGCTATGAATGTTTGATAGACAGAATGTAAAGGTTCAACATTTTGAGCTCTTGGACCACATGAATACTTCATGTACTACTATAATACTACATGGTCACTCAATTCTGAACAGAGAGAAGGTAAATGGAATATAAAAGAGAGATATAAAATCTTTCCCTTCTTAGCACGGCTCCATGCTTTACCTATTTAAATCGTTTCCAAAGATCTCTGCAAAAAACATTCATGTTACTCACCTTTCCACATGCGGATGGCAATGCCCCTGGCCAAGTCCAGCAGTGTGACTCGACCAAAGTCATCCGTCACTCCAGCCAACGTGTTGCAGGGAGACAGACAGATGGACTCGCCATGGCGGCGGGAGTCTGGGAGACCATATCTAGGCGGAAGAGGTCAGATTTATGAGAAAATGACATCAACAAGCTTCATATTGCTAATAGCAATAAGACACAATATGGCATTGTTGCATTTGTGTTGAGATGTCATTGTACAGTACCTGATCGACAAGGGCGTTGCAGGCTCCACTTTGGGCTTCTGTTTCTGAACAGCCTCTTCTTCATTCTTGTGCTTGTTCCAACCTAACCATCCACTGGGAAGAAAACATCAAGGGAGAGTGATGGAATTATAAAATATAGACACAGACAAAGTCAGCAATAGACAGAAAAGATGATGAATTCATGTAAAAAAGAGAGGATGATTAAGGGAGGCTACAGTACAAGAAAGAGTAATAAAGAGGAGGCGAATGATAGGGATATATAATACCCCATTGTATGGATTAAACTGACATTGAGGAGAGAACAGGATATAATTATAAGAGTATTGATTCGGCTGCTTTGTGCAGCAGTAGAGGGTTGTCAACGGTGAGGCATTCAGTCTTTGAGTGCGTGTGTGACAGGAAACAAGGCACAAAGAAACAATTTTTTCTCTTTTAAACAACGCACTACACAAATTGTAATGTGGATGTTAGTTTTGTCCTGTTCTTTTGCTATTATTACACATACATGTTTCTTGGACTATTGATTGTCTTCATTCCTGTATGTTTCAGAAAAGTGCTATTCAACTGAAATTATGTTTGGTTGTATTATTGTTTTATAATATAATTAATGCAGGTTATCTTCCTTATACACACATGGAAGCTGGATTTTAGACAACACAGACACAGACACACAGACACACAGACACAGACACAGACACACACACACCTGGCAGCACTGAAGAGGGCTGAGGTGAGTTTACTGGCCACAGCCATAGCCACGTGAGAGAGGAGAGGCTGGGTGCTTCCCTAAAGACAGAGATTCACAACAAACGGGTAAATGTTTTATACTCTATTATATACAGCACTGTCTCCTGTAAGTTATTTGCACCATTTGTGTAGGTACACACAACTTAACTTACTTGCTCCATCTCTCACTCACCTCTACAGCATAGTAAAAGCCTGTGTATGGGCCACCTCCCACAGTGACATACTGACTCATGGCAGGGGGGTTGCCCTTGACTGAAGCATTAAAACCCCCCAGGATAGATGCATTCTTCATCTGGTCAAACACACACAGCGTCATAACGCCTAACAGCAGGAGAGATAGAGAGACAACAGAGATGTGGGAAAAGAGAATGACAGAAATTACAGTGGATTGCTTCATGTCAATAGTTCATTCGATTTGATTTTAAATAAGATAACCTATTTCTAGCACATGAATCCATAGCACAATGCTTTTTATGTTTTATTCATTGTAATGCATACATATATAGAATGCATCATAAAAAGTCAATTTTGTTTTCTTGTCAAAATTTTGTCAGAAAGTCAGATGTGTAAAATGCTGTAATACTTCGTCAGAATGAACTCTAAAACACTTTAACTCTGTGACGTAGTAGTAAATTAAAAGATGGATACCAAAAACACAAACCCGACATGACACACAGCTGACACAATCGCGCAACGCATCCAGTGTGTAGCCGACGTAAGGCAATCAACCACCGGTAAGAACAAAAATCAAATTATTATTAAAAAAAAAGGTCTCATACCCACACTACAGTGGTCAACAATGGTATCCATGTCATGCAGACCCCACTTCTTATAGGCCAGGGGAGGAGGCTGGATCACATCACTACCTGCTGCTGCCGCTGGATGGAAAAACACAGTTGGTCATTTGGTCATCATCTGTAGCTAGCTAGCAGGCACGTCTTTCATTTAGATATATTTAAAACTAGAGCCCTGTGCTTTTACTGTGACAATCATAGATTTGGGCCACAACGCAAATTCATGGGAAGACGCACACGCACCAACAGCAAGAACAACTAGATGTAGAGAGAAACCCTTAAGCTAGGCTTCTAAACTTCTACAGACTGTATGTAGGGTTTGTGTGTGCAAGTGTGTGTGCGTGCGTGCGTGTGTGTGCGTGTGTGTGTGTGTGTGTGTGTGGTAGTTTTGCATAATGTATCCTTAGGTACCTGAATGTCTTGTGGCAAACACTATCCACCCAGCCAGCAAATGAAGAACACATCGCTAGTTAACACACTATACACACAATACTTTTAACAATAGCGTAATACTTAACAGAATTCCATGACTCCCATCCTACAATATAAACACACACGCATAAGCATATAATGTAAATACTCCCAGTTGGAAGTGTTGCACACACATACATACACACATGCTCAGGCAAACAGCATTACCTCTTGCCACCTGGTTCCTGCAGGCACGCAGAGATTGAAAGAGGCTGAAGCCATCAATAGTGACCAGAGCAGCAGGGTAGAGGATACTTAACTCTTCATGCTGTGATTGGATAAAGCCAACATTTTGTAGTTTAATTAGAAACAACAAGTTTCACCAGGGGTTACTGATTATTTATAACCCAGAGATCAGACTTCTGGGACTCACTGTGACATAATAATAATAATAATAATAATAATATATTTTATTTATAACGCACTTTTCATTCCAAGGAATCTCAAAGTGCTACACAGGAGAATAATAACAATAAAAACAATCAGCACAAAAATGCCTTTCTGAATAAAAAAGTCTTCAGTTCAGCTTAGGATCATAGGACATTAGTAGGCAACCAGCAGAGACTGTGCTAAGGTATCTGCAGCTGGCTTTTTTTTTTCTTCTGATAACTTGTATATATCAAGTAGATATCTTCTCATCCAACTCATGACAAGAAAGCATATAAGTATATTTTAATTTTTCTACCTTTGAATTTAAAAAAAATGGAAATACACAGTTCTTATAGAAATGTTCAACGTGTGAATCACCTGCTCATTTACTCCAGGATGACGAGGGATCTCATATGTGCGACACTTGAGCCTCAATACAGGGTCCTCATGCAGCAGCTGGGCCAGGAGGAGAACCCCGTGCTGACAAGAAAATATTGGTGTTACATTTAATACTGGCATTCTTCACTATTTCTTCTGCTGATTATCTGAAAATAGTGATTGTTGCCTATTAGCAAGATACCTCTGTATAAAAGCGAACATAGCCAGAAGTGAAACCCACTACTACACATGTCCAATCGGGCCGCCCTGTGGAGCTCCTACACACACACAAACACCAGAAAACACACACACAATGAAGAAGAAAAATGGTACAAGGATGCAAATATTGCCGATGCAGTACAATGCATACGCAAACTCATGGACCAGTGGCATGGTTTTCACAATATCAATTAATAAGCACACTACTAAGTTCTTAAGGATATAAGTAGTAATGTCTCCGTGGTGGATGTTAATGTAGCTGTTAGTTTGGTCCTTTTCTTTGGCTATTATTACTCATTCACGTTTCTTTGGCTATTGATTGTTTTAATTCCTGTATGTTTCAGAAAAGTTAGGTAGAATTATTGTTTTATAATTTGATTAATGCAGGTTCTCTTGCATATACACACATGGAAGCTGGATTTTAGAACACACACACACACACACACACACACACACACACACACACACACACACACACACACACACACACACACACACACACACACACACACACACACACACACACACACACACACACACACACACACACACACACACACACATACCTCTTTTGGCTTGCCAATGGTATACAGATAGAGCTGCTCACACACTCTCTGTAGTGAGAAAACACACAAAGTAGGATGTTGTTCACTGTACAGCTCTCTCTCGCTCAAGAACCTTGGAAAAAGCACTTATGCATTGGGTCATGTTTCCTTTGTTTCCCCACTGTCGAAGAACTATCCCATTGAAAGGGGTATCTTGGTTATTTTATTCGTCCTCTGTAGTTTTTTTTATTTGTCCTCTGTAGTTTTCCTATCCTATTATTTCATGTATATTCTGTATGTTTGCTGTCTGATATCTACTGTAACATTGTAATTTTCCATTTTGGGAGCAATAAAATCTATCTATCTATCTATCTATCTATCTATCTATCTATCTATCTATCTATATTCCTGACTGTAAGTTTCTTTCCTTCTGCCATCCAATATAGTGTCATTGTCCTTAATCCCTTGTCCTTAGACATAATGCTAACCCATCAACTCTTCTGTTGTCATCTTCCTTCCTTCTCAAATTAATCTAATTGGACTCTTACCCTTCGTCAGTACTAAGGGTTCCGGTCCAAGACACAGCCAGGGTCATCTCCTCTCTGCCGCTGTCATCTGTACGCCACTTAGCTGTAAGAATCAACATTAACAGCCATGTATAACACCTCTGTGTGAATTTAGTCTGCATGTGTGTGTGTGTCTGTATATCTAACCTGAGAGAAAGACAGCCTTCTGTTGGCGGGCCACAACTAATAGGTCAGAGCATGGCGACAAGGACACTACACAGTCCTGCAGCCAGGGTTCTCTCTGCCCTGTAGTCTCCTCCTCCACCTGTGGGGCAAAGAGGAAAGACAGTTGGAGGGGACCTTTCCTTTCAATCAGCAAATGATGTGAGTGACAATCCCATACAACACCTCAGGTCAGTTTCCCATTTTGGACAAAGTTGCAACTGAAGCAGCTTTAAAATGCCAATTACACCCATTTTTTTTAATATTGTAGGGAGAAATGACAATGTGAGAATCAAGAATCAAACACAAAAGGACAGACCGTTGTGGCAGAAGTGGCTCCCTCCTCTTTGTTGTCGCCACTTTCCCATGCTGACTCCCAGTCGGAGGCCTCCCACGAAAGCTCATTTTCTGTTAGGGAAAAGGGGAATAGGGAAATCTGAGGACAATGGGTATTCATTTGTGACATCTTGCTGATTTGAAATATGGCAGTGCAACCAATTGACAGTGTTTTCACATTTTTGGTAGAAAACACACAGCAACAGTGATCATAAGTTCCAAGAAAAGTGACTCATTTAAATATTAAAGTGAGGCATGAAATCAAAGGCTAAAGTCACAGAGCAGTTGCGTATGGTAGTGTTAAAGTCAACCGCTAAAAATATATTAACTTAACACAAACATCATAATGATATTCTACCAAACCATAAAAAAAAGTAAAATAGAGAGGACATGATGAAGGTTGTGCTACAGGGAAATTATATAAAAACATTCAATGACAGAACAAGTAGCAAAATCCAGGATGTAATTCCAATGTCATGGACATTTATAATGCATTATTATGCCTTGGTGTAGCGTGTGTGGTCGATTTTAATATTTTTGCACACACTGGACAAACTGTATAGCCTTCTCTTTGTTTCTTGAACAGTTATATTGCACATATTTGTTATAGTGTCTGTATTACATATTTTATATATGATATAACTACTCTGGATGTATGTTCTTGACTGCAGCAGTCCTTTGCTTTATTTTTTATTTACTTATTGATATATTTATAATGTACTGTATGCACCTAATACACCAAGGGTAATTTCTTGCAAGTACAATCTTGATTGGCAATACATCTGATTCCAAGTTTACAAGACTGAGGGGATGGCATGCTCTGTATGTCTAACATTTTAGCAGACAGAGTGCCCTTTCTGTGTGCCCGTTTTTCTTTGTTGTCATCTTTCAGTGATGTGTTCGGGTGCCTCATGTGAGATGACTCATAGCACAAAGGACAGTGCCCTGGTGGTACATGTATTGCAAAGCACAGATGGAGCTCCATCCATCATTCACTTCACAAAGTCTTACCTTGTTTTTATCAATGAAATCCTTTAAAGATCCATTGTCTTTATCTCTCAGATCTGAGCATTAGTGTATTTTTGTACAGAACAGAATTGAACGAATAAAAACCTGCTTGCAACATTTAGCCACCTTGCTATAACTTTATTTAGCTATGGTCCTTAGGTTAGTTAGCAATTACTTTGTTTTATGACTAGCTGGTTCCAGAGGTGGGAAACTGGACCGTTGTCACTTTGGTTAACGGTAACAGTTAAGACTAGCTATGTAAGTTACTGTTGCTACATGCTACAGACATGCATCTGTCCTGACCTGTTTGATTCTTCTCCTCCACTGGCTCGGTTTTCTGACTCTGGAACAAGTAGTCCCTGACCGCCTTGAGCTCTTGGAGCCGACAAAACTCCAATAAGCTGCAGGACATCTCTCTCCCGTCCCGTCAGGACCGAAGTAGGGAATCAGCCAGTTAGCCAACTTGCTAACAGTCCAGATGTAGAAGATCAACGTAACGTTAACTTAGCAGTTTGAGTCCTTTTGCAAGTCCTGCTATCGTGTTAACTTACCTTAGTGACAGCCTATTCACAACGACAATATAGGTAATTTTCTTCAACTAAGACCGACATTAATTTTAGCAAGAGTCTGGTACCCTTATTTCCTCCGACATTGGCAGTTTCCACCTTATTCGCCTTATTTTTGAGGTGTTGTCGATGACACAACGCTAGCATAATAACGCATATGTGCTTCCGGGTTAGATCTGAGTCGAAATCTTCAAAATAAAAGCTTTAAGATGCAAATTTGTTTACCAATTATAACTTAAATGATAGGCCAGAATTATAGAGATATGTGTATAGTCAGTACATACATTCGAAATTTTAAACCTACAATATAATTTGTTGGTATTTAAAAAAAAATGTAATGGTGTGTCTTTTTCACCAGAGGGCGGTAGTGGAACCATTTTCAGGTGGCTTACCATCGCGTGTGCATCAACGGCATCTACCGCCTCCTCCAGGTACATATAGCCTATATTTCTTATTTTGTCTATGCATACCGCCCTGCTTGACTTTAGTTTGCTGTAGGCTATACGTACCAGGAAATTATGTTATGTTTTTCCATTCTAGTTTGTGCAGTTTTTCAAAGGCTTGTACAGTAAGCTTGTGGCTCACTGCCAAGTCAACTTCAAACTCAGTAGAAAGAAATTCTGACGTGTGTTTATATCTTATTTATATATATTGTTTGTCCATTGCTTTACAACAACTTTATTTAGGGTATACTGCATGGGTAATGTAGGTTAATGAAATAGGATGAAATAATCAGAAAGAGGGTTACATAATTAACCTACAAATCTTGTTCTTTGAAAAGTCCTATACATTAGGCCTACTGTATATCAATTTGTGGTAGGTATTTCCCCTGGAGTTTGCTTATTGTTGGGTTTTGAGTATTGTGGTTGCTTTGTATTTTGCTTGTTTGAAGCAAATGTGACAACTTTATTTCAGTACATGACTCATCATAAAGCAAGTAAAATGTACATCAGGTAAAAGAAAATGGCCTTCTTTAACTCAAGCAAGAAGGCCTGCGCTGATTAGTTTCTAGGATTAACATTAAAACCTGGCAATTACCACCAGTGTTTTTACTACAATAGCTAATAATGTAGGTGCTGGAACATTTTGGATATATTTCCAAGTTTGGTCCATTATCAACACCAATAACATAATAATATACTCCATTATACAACAAAACAAACATTGCCAACAGAAGGGGTTTAAGGGAAGATTTGTTTTTGAATTGATCCTACTTACTGGCAACAGTAAACAGGTCATAGCCTTTATATTTACACCATCGTATTTCCCTAGATACATGAGGTGAACTTAGAGGTTCAGTGTGAATGTTCCCAGGGCTAACACATTCACTTCTTTCAAAGTAGTTTGTGACTGTTGGACTCACTTAACCCCGCATAGATTATCACATTGGTGGAGTCTCGTGGGCTCAGAGGTCAAGGTTACTATACCCTTTCCTCTGTAGTGGTTGCCTGTGGTCAACATGACCAGCTGTTATTGGCATTGTTCAACACTGCTCAGTGTCTTGCTTTCCCGTCCTTTCCTACGCTCTTTAAAAAGCAATGGGCATTTTGCCAATGTACTTCCTGTGTCCTTACTAAGAATCCCACCTAGCTCTCACATCCACAACACAAACACAAACGTACAGTACAGCATTTGCACACATAAACACACAAATACAAACTCATCTCTGGGGGGGTGCCCAAAAGTTTCCGGTCCGGAAGGCCGGACACAGAAACTCAGGAAACAATTGGGTGTCAGAGAGGTCCTGTGCCATTGCCTATTGAGCTGTTGTTGTGTTGGCTGTTTTACACTCCACAGAAACAACCCTCCATCTGGTTCCCCCTCTTCCTTTGTTGACAAGGAAGTGTCTGTCATCATTCTGTCTCAGGATTGACGTGTTGTTGATGCACAAAGAGAGATGGTATTGATTCATTCAGACACGTGAGCGTCACTATATCAGACCTTGGGCACCGTGAGGACTTGTTTACGTTGCTATTCAAGGAAACAATTGAGTTATATGTACGTCACATGACATCATTGAGATTCATTTGGGAGAATTAAAATAAATGAAATTAGGAATTAGGAACAGCCTATTTTAAAGCGTTTTGGTTGCAGTATATTACATAACTTAAAGTGTGTTTGCCAACCAGCTTTAAAAGCTGCCTTGCTGTAATCTCTTCACAAGTACACTCTACATCTGGGAAACACAAACTTTGAAGGAAGTAGTGCAGTGTGAAAGACAGGCTGGTTTCAGCACTCCTTGCATAATCTGACTCTCCAACATACGCCTACGCAGTCTGAAAACCTACGAGTGACTGAGGGACTAGCGTGCAATATTAGGCTTCTTGTCTTAAATATATTGAAGTAGATGTTGAGTGGGATACATTTAGTATCATATAAACCAAAAGTTTAAACACATTCAAAGTAGTTTTGACAATAAAAGGACAAAATAATTAGTTTGCTTTGGCCCATGGTGGCTGGTTACGTTATGACATTCTACATATATGTGTAAAATTTCAGCAGCTCATAGCACAAAGGGTTCATTTTCTGCTCTGCTTTTTTACATCTGGTGGAAATCATAGTCCTTTTGCATTCTTACATGTACAATTTGTTGATTTATCCTACTTTCCTTATATAAATAGGTGGTAGTTAACACGGCTGCTTGGAAGAGTACATTATATGACCATAAGTGCATACCATAAAACTGAAACAAGGTCTAAGGGAACTTCCCCAAACTCCATTCTGTGATTCATTGAAACTGAAAGCTTGCATGGAAAAAGTTCTACTTTTGCTCAGAAATGTGATAATTTTTTATGTGTTGCAATCAGCATATGCATGTGTTTAACATGTATTATGTGTGGAACCCAGTTCCTCATGAATAGCTTTAAGACAGTTAAGACAGTAATATAGATCCAAAGATCAAACTGTCATGTGGTAACTCTTTTATGACAAATACAATCTGTTCTCTGAACTGTGCAGTAAAAGTTTCTAGGTGTTCCATAACAATATGTAGCCAGTTCCTGCTTAATTTTATTGCAAGGATTTGATCGTTTAGTGTGGTTTTGGTGCATGTTTATGGAGCCCATCAGTATGGAAGAAGTCTACAAACTGAAAGAAGGCATATTATATCAAATGAGCAACCGTCTCCTCATCTGCTGTCCACATCTAATCTCGTTTTTAAAATTCCCAACCATACAAAATCATCACTGCTGATGTGTAAAATTTTAGGTTACTGTCTAATGAGCATTAGGGGATTCACAACCATAAACCAAGTATACTGTTGCTGTCTGTTTTAAGTTAACTAACAGTTAACACTGGTTCTGAATCATCCCTTTGAGTGCTATCACAAAGAGTGAATGAGACTAGTCAAAGGCCAAATGCCAAATTTCCCTGTCCTGAGGCATCTCAGAAATTGCAATTTGGTGATGTGTTTTTGATGACGAGACTCGCTTTACATGCCCCCTGGTCCACATGTGCTCTGTTGACCTGGGCGCTGCATACAGTACTGACTCAGTGGTGAGAAAGGCAAGGCAGATACTATTTCAGCTCAGACGCCTGAGGAAGTTGCGGGTATCCCCTCAAATACTGAGCAATTTCTACTCCTGCATCATCGAGAGTCACTGTCTGGTTTGGAAACGTCACCGAACAGGCCTGGAAGGTGTCGCGGAGAGTGGTTTGTTCGCCTGAACATACCATAGGGGGTGCTCTACCCTGCTTCTAGCCTCAGGCCACTAGGATCATGAGAGAGGGTGATGATGTGTGGACTGCCCCCCCCCCCCACATTGTGCTTTATGATGAATCATGCACAAATTCAAAGAGATGACGGGATTACATTTCATTGGAATTGTACCCCGTACGCTTTCATTGATTTGACCTCATGTTAGTCCTAGAACTGATCCTTGCAGGGCAAGCATAATGTCTGTCCTCCTCATTTAAATACAGATTTATTTAATTGTTACTTACAGGTTGAAATGCTGACCATGACCTTTTTTGCATCTCTCACCCTCCTTCCTGGTCATCTCATTACTGTCTGGCTGTAATAACAGCAAACAAAAATAACTGTTAACTCTTGAAAAATGAAATAACAATGGCCTCAGTATCTGTAGTCATCTGTCTGTATGCACTGCATCACACTTCAGAATGAGGAACTTGAACACATGAAAGATGGTTGATTTATGTTGTGCCTGGAATCCCACAGTATCAGGAGGCATTCTGGTTTCCATCAGGCTCAGCACATTTTTACAGTGAGCCCTTTCTTTAGTTTGGTTCAGTAACCATCATCAGTTAAGTTAACATTTATAAGGGCGAAGGTTCTCTAACACCACCCATTCTGGTGAAACATTGATGGTGGAAGATCAAGGAAATATGTCTCCATTGCAGATTCTTAAACTGTAAAGATGCATGAGAAGCAAAACATCATATGGGCATTTCAGAAAGTTATACAAAAGATCATCGTGTTGCTGTCTGATTTCCTATTTTTCTACATGCATGTTAAACGTTAATGTTGACAGAGATGAATGTGTCACTCAGGGTGGAACCTAGAAAGGTTTTCCCGCTAAGTCCATTCAGGAATTCACTTTTAGCCTGTGGCAGCAACAACTGACTGTTATCAACACGCTAATCTCATGTCTTTTTGGCACATCAGGATATGTCAATAGCCTGGCTCCATTGACTCCTTAAAGTTCATCCACGTTCCAATCATTGACTGATAACATAAACCAGCACATGAGACTGTGCAAAAATGTCCCCCTTTTGTGTAGGATATTATTCATTATTGGCTTTTTAGCATTGTTATTATGGCTTGGTTTGCACATCTTTTGCGTTCTGCTCCTTTTGAATTGTTGTTCCCATGTCTGACACCATGACCTTGAAGTGTGTGTGCAGAATGAGAAATGTCAGGTGTCTCTGAGATAAAAAGTGTCTATTTGTAACTTTCAGTTTGTGTTAATTGTAGTGGCGGCTTTGGACAAAAATGCTAGTGTTTTTACCACATTTGATGTCGTAAAGGTCTTTTCTTTAAGATGCTTTATTACCCATTGTATTACTGAGTTAGAGTTACCAGGATGTTGTATATTTGCAATGAATGTTTTACTCAGACAGAAAATCATTCATTTACAATAAGAGAATAAGTTACAGATGCTGCAAGTTGCAAGTGCTTTAGGCAACTTAGCCTGCTTTGGATGTCTCTGTCACTGTGTCACAAGCTATAGCAAGATTTTGTTGAAGCAACCAACTAGGGCGGCACCATAAATCGCAGTTGTTATCGAAATCGCAATGTGGAATAAGGCGATTCAATTCGCAGGGGGTGAGTGGCGCAATATTTGTTAAACCATTCTGAATTTACTACAGAGGTGCTGCAGAGACGTCCTGGCCTACAAATCCTATCCTACAGACTAAAGAAAACATCTTTGTTTGATACAGATCCTCGCAAAAATCACAATATAATCATTTTAAATTTTAATGTTTTAACATTCTTCAATGAAAATGAGAATGACACAAAAATGATCATTCCCTCCAGTATCATGAATCTTGAATCAGTCAAAACAATCGCAATTAGATATTTTAATGACAACAACTTAAATGTATAAAGCGCCTTCCATGAAATCAAGGACACTTTACACAAGAACAGGGGGACTAAAATAAAATAGTTGGCTAACACAAAAATGGACTAAAAAAAGAAATAATAACTGTGTGCCTAATGGAAGGGAGGGGCGCAATTTGATGTTGGCTACTGATGTACAACCACGTCTCGAATTGTAAAGTTATTTTATGAATGAAAAAGTCATATGACATACCTAAAGGTCAAATGGGGGTCAGTTTCGAATCATTTACAATCCCGTAATTGTCTCCATATTGTGAAAGCCAGAACGAGATCGTCTCGGGTTTTTGTCCGTCACACTCCCTTTTAGCTTTTAGTTGTTCTTTGTTTAATTTCTTTTTTTTTTCTGGGTGGCCCTGCCCCAGAATCAGCCATAACAAATAAATTCTAAAATAAAATTTAAATACAATTAGGCCTATATAAAGACATATCCTGCTACCTTTTACCTGCACGCTCACTAACACATGCTTTTCTGGTGTTAAACCAAAATCAGAATAATTGATCTTGTGTGACTTTGCAGGTAAAAATCAGACCTGGGAAAAGGCATTAATAAAAACTATACAAATGGCCTTCTTTTCACTGTAAGTCTCGTTTGCTGTTACAGGTCATTTGTGATCATTAGATGAAAAACTAGACAGTTTCAGAGACAGTTAAAAGTTACATATGGTTACTTTAATACATCATGAAAATGTACAAGAACTTGACACTGAATGAGGACTGTATACTTGGGTCTACATGTGTTGTGAAAGTGTCTATTATGGTACACTTGCATTTTGAATTAACTATAATGCTGTTATTGAAAGTAAAACTGGGTAAGACAGATTTGACTGTGCAACAAGATCCTAGAATACATGTTTAATACTAAAGAAGAAGCCTGAGAGAAGTGATACATAAACATCTCTAGATCATACAGACCTGTGCACTTATCACCATCCTTGGTCTTATATATTCTCTTTTTCATGTTCAAATACAAAAGGTGCTCTTCTTGCCGTCAGGTCAGCATGTGGATCTAGTGTTCATATACAGAACGTCTGTTAATGCAGACCGCACACTTTAGTATAGAAGCACGTCTGCTACATGCAAGTCTGCATCTGTACTTAAGTATGATCAAGGCTATAACTGAACTACAGCTGTCAAATCATCGGAGTGCCCCTTTAATGTAATGATCACAAAAAGTCAAAGTTTTATTAAACGTTTATTTACATGAAATATACATATTGTTTGGAATTCACATGCAAACTTTTAAACATGAATAATTTAATCATAAAAAAGATGCCTAAACACAATTTTACTGGAGTTTTAAAAAAATGAAGCAACATTAAGAGAAAAACTTCGGTAAATGGGTTAAACCAGCCTATCCTGTTCTTGGTCAATAATTTAGAGACAAGCTTAAAAATCAGTCCGGACAAGTACCATGGCTGTGGAACAACACTGAACTACCATATTAAGGAAAAGTTAGAGTGAGAGAGTGAGAGAGAGAGAGAAAACAGAATAACGTGGAGGCCCTGCAACGAAACACAATCAAAACACCCAGTGTGAAAGATGTAATATTTTCAGTGAACCATAAGAACATTCAATAGGTGTTACATTGTGCTGTAAATCCTCTGCTTTGCAGTGGATTCAAGGCCTGATTTCACCTGATAGCAGTCATATGTAGGCAGAGTTAGTAGTACAGATGGTGTGGCCCATGTGTTCACAGAAAGAGCTACAAATATTGGACTATATTTACAGTATATTATCCATTATTAAGGAGTTCTAAATTCAAAGTAGCTCCATCTGACACTGCAATCTTACTATTCACCGTAACATTATTTCAAGTTTTTTTTTGTGCAAGTTAATGTGTGCAAAAGGCAGCGGGTAATCAGGGTAAAAAAGGCCCCTTTTAAAAGCGAGACTGTGAGAAGCACTAGATATTATATTTTGGTCCCTCGAGTTTACAGTTTTGTGTTCAAGTGAAACAAGAGGGAACAACCGAGCACCAATAATGCTAACTATGTCGCATGGCTGAAACGTGTCAAGAGAGCATTGATCCGTTACAAGTTAACCTTGAATGTCTGTCATAAGCGGTACTTCAGTCTTTCATGCCAGTGCAAGCCCCCAAAGGCAAACATGCGCAGCAAGGCCATGTCCTGAGCAGTGCTGTTTGAGTCCAATGATGGGCTTTTAGCCAATATTTACATGGCAAACAAAATGAAGTAAAAGGGTGCTAAAGACACAAAAAGTGAGAATACTGTGGATGTAAAAGTTTTCTCATTATGCGCTGCCAGAAGCCACAGAATGGACATTTTTTGAATTTGACGTGCTGTCAGAAGCAAAACAATAAAGACGTGTCTACTCAAACAAGTTGAGGGTATTCTGCGAGACTCTACTGTAAGTCACAATGGGAGGATCCAAATTTAAAAAAGGCAAACAAATCTTAGTTTAGACTGTCTCTCTTGCAGGATATTACGATTTGTTCTAAATGCTTCTCCGTTCATAAAATGTTCAGCATTTTCAGGTTTACTCTCAGCTGGTTCTAGACATCCAGATGTGGCTATGCATCACTGATAACCTCTAGTGCAGTCACAATTATATTGCTTTCAGTTAAACTAAAACAAATCTCAGACACAACAAGTTAAGGACTTCACATAAAAAACAAGTGAAAAAAGAAAAAAAAAAAGGAGCAGAGTTGGCCCTTAACCACTTTCATTTTCTTTAAGGTTAAATGTTTGGCTCAGGTTTTAAACAATACAGTCTGCACAGAAATGGACTGTGAACTGTCCTCATTTGGTGGAATTGTGCAATGGGAGACATAAACCCATGTAGCCATTGAATAAAAGCTACCGTCCTTCATTTTAATAAATATTATAGAAACACCAATATGGTGAATATGCATAGAAAAACTATGGAGATCAAGTACATTTCCACATATAACTTCTTATCAGCCTATGAGTAGAAAAAAAATGCACTCATGGTAAATAGGTTTTAGTTTCAACAATACAATAAATGTGTGGCATATAATTTCTCAAACCATATACAAATATATAAATAGAGCAGATGTTAAATACTCACAGGGTTATAGGTCATGCTCTGTCGTCCATTTTCATGAAGATGTTTCAAGAGTTTATAGATAGTTCACCTCCTAAATATAACATAACATGATTGCATTTATCAGCTATGAACAGAGCATTCATTTGAAATTTGATCTTGGTTTCATTATCAGACCCCCAAAAGTGCAATGGGACTTCTGATGTTCATTCAAACAATTCACATTATAATACATGTACTTCAATGCCAACCAAGAACTAAAAACAACAGAGGACCACGCAGATGTGGCAACTTTGCATAGTTAAGATTCTGATATCTTAACATTCTGTATTTTCTTCTTTTGCATATTCCTCTACAAGTTTCTCATAAGAGTGGCTGTGTTCTGAACCGTCACTAGTGAACACAGACCCTTCAGAGTCAGAACTCTGCTCCTCCTTGGAGTTTGTTTCAATGTTTTCATCACACGTAGTAATTGATAGTTTTGCTTTAGAATCATCATCTTCATCCTCCTCCTCCTCCTCTTCCAAGTTATTGCTAAGAAAGTTCTCCTCGTCAATAAAAGTAATGTTTGCATTTTGGAATGTTAGGGGATGGTACTCTTTAGAGTCCCATGTCCTTCGACTACCTGCTCCATAATCTTCCACCCCTCCATTCTCTAGGACAACGTCTTTGTCAAGCTGGTTCTCATACATCTGGCCCTGGTCAAGATCTAGGTCACCCTCTACTTGGTCCTCTGTTAGCAGCAAACCGCTGTCTGAGCCCAGGAGGTAGTTCTTAGACTTTGAAAAAGCAACAGTGACACGGTCACTGAAACTATAGCGTCTCTTTTGGCGAGGTGAATGGTCCAGACTAAGAATGGTCTGACCATTAAACAGGGGAGCGTCATTGCAACTCTTGGAACGACCAATCTCTTTGGAGTTATTAATGGTTTTGGCACTATCGCTGTTGCTTCCGCCATGTTTTTTGGTGCCAATCTGCTTAATCAAGTCATTGTAGCCTTCCTGCTTCTTGGACAGGAAGCTGAAGATGTTGACGTCATTAGGAGTGGGTGGCAAACGAAGGGCGGCTTTGTGAGTCTCTTTGTAGTGCCGGAGCTCATCAAGAGATAGTTTGCGCAGCTTGCGGCGTTTCTTCAGTGCCTTATGGGCCTCAATCACCATCCGCACTTTCCAGTTGAAAAACAAAGAAAGCCAGGCCAACCCCAGATAAATCCACACTTCCACAAAGTAACGGTACAGAGTTGGGTATTCTTTATTTGGTTCCACACCTGGAAGGACAAATAAAATAATCAAAGGGTCATAAAACAATTCCAGCCTGGTTTAATTTGATTGATTCAATCAAAATAATGTGATTTGTTTATTTCTAATTTATTTCTCAGCTTACCTGCTACCAAGTCCCCAAAACCAATTGTGGTCAAGGTGACAAATGAGAAGTACAATCCTTCAATATATGTCCAACCCTCTTGGGACATAAATACAAAAGGTGGAAGGACTAAATGGACCAGCACACCCCAGAGAAGAAATATAGCTGTGCAGGTAAATTGAGCCTTTCTCTGGAAAACAAACAGAAAACAAACATTACTTCAGGTGCAGGTTTTGTGCCACAGAGAGATGCAAGAACTTCTTCCAGAAGTGGAATAATAGCTTCTATCAACCTACCAGTGAAAACCCTTTCTTGGTTAGATACTGGCCCAAGTGCTTGGCCCTGCCACCGAAGAACTTTCCTAGCTCACTGATCCAGGTAAGACATAAAGGCACACCAAACAGACCGTAAAGGATGCAAAATACACGGCCTGCTGGCGTTTTAGGGGCAATGTTCCCATATCCTTTAAAAAAAGGAAAGTGAGTGGTTAGGGTAAGGAAGTACAAACCATGTACACACGTTTATGTCTTTTTAGCATGGCTTTACAAGAGGACAAGGGAACTTAAAAAAAACATGCCCTCAGTACGGGTTGTCTTAATCCAAGGCCATCCTGTACATTTGATTTATACACACTTTATATGATTTTAAACATCCAGCAGTTGGCTGCATTTGAGTTTGTCCCAATAGAACAAAGTAAAATAGTTCTAAAGTCTGCTTGACTGTAACATTACTATCTCATTTTCTCTTCAACATTCAAGTCTGACAAAAACTAGATCTGTCACAGTTGAATCTAGAAAAGTACTTACCGATAGTGGTGATAACAGTGGCGGCGAAAATAACAGCATTTGGCCAGTTCCAGTTGTTGAAGGTCTTGCTGCCAGTTATAGTGATCCCTTGGCCCGCAGCATCAGACACCGCCTAAGGACAAAGAAAAAACACAATTGAGTACATAAGGCTTGAATTCAACTTAAAGAGAGAAATTGATGGACGGCAAACAAATGAATGCTGTCAATTGGCAGTTGTACAAAAAAAAGAAGAGAAGGCCGGAAGTTTGGGTTTGTTTATAAGCTCCATGTCTTCCACTACATCCTTCCTGTGATATGTTGATGTCCAGTGGTACTGGAGAGCTGAAATGAAACTCAGGCACCCTGCTAGTGAAACAGAAAGGTCTGAACAGCTATTTCATAATACTATGATGATGCATGGATTAAAAGCTCACTACGTGGTTCTTCAGTGATTGCTCTGTTTGTTTTTCATTTTTAAGATCCAATGTTGCCCTTAACATACACAATAGAAATTCTTTAGAACAAAAGGTATTTTTGGGGCTTAGTCTTGCATTGCCAGACCTTCCTCCACAGCGCTGCACAGCCAGGTCTGGCTAGTCCACACAGCATTCCGGGATGGGAGAAAAATGTGCTTTTGTTTATTGGCATTTCAAAAATATTCAATAACTGTTCAACAATCTTCTTGGGCGGCGCCAAGTGCATGACGCTATGACTGTGCCTCTGAAAAATAGCCTTGGGAAGGAACTCGTTTTGGTGGAACACACACGTTCAAAAGTTGTTTTAGTTGGAATTGTAGTCTAGCTAGCTGTCTGGATTTACCCTGCAGAGATCTGAGGAGCAGTTCTTATAATCATAATCTTCATAAATCAACAGGAGGAATGTCAACACAAAGAAAGCGGAAGGTAAGGGACATCTGGCTGAAAATGACGAACATTCGGCAGAATTTCCGACGGCACCTTAACAATCCCGGAAATTAAATGTTGTCAACATAGACTTTTTTGTGCTCAATCCACAGGTAATATGTGTCTCTAACTTTTTTCTATATATTTTCTATACAAGTCTTTTGTAAGCTGCTGAAATCTGCAGCTGGAAATTCAATTTCCTTGCGGGAGTCATCCCAAAAGGATCAATAAAGAGAAGCCTAAGTCCTAGATCATGGGATAGATCAGATCAATCTTGCAAGGAACTTTCAGTGTTGACAGCGAAAGGAGAAAGAAAATGTTTAATCAATCATTTCAAACCACATGTGTGCTTAACAGACTATAGAAACTAGATTCCCCCTGTGGGGTATTCACAAACACCCTGCCATGTGTGGTGGGACAATGCTCTACCCCCCCACAGCAATGTTCTTCTTTTTCCAAATGTGCTTTTAGCGGGAAAACATGCAGGGGTTGGCTAAATTCATATAAGCCCTAAAGCTGTGGAAGATGCTTGTTTTTTTTTTAAATAATAACCGGTCTGTGACAGTTCTACTCTGTAATTACCAGCACATGGGGAGGCAATTCTTTTGTCTGCTGAAACAACAGAGTTTCTCCATTGGGCTTTAGGGCAACAGCAGCGATGACCGAGTTTGTGTTTGAACCATGACTAGAAATTAAAGCCTCCTTTATGCCCTTTTACATTTGACAGTCGTCTTGAGCCCACAGCATCTGTAATAACTGGTTACATTTATATGCATGCATGCATTATATTATGGGACATGTTCAGGCTAAAATCTTATTTGCATAAACTAATTACAGAAACTTTTGATACTCCACAACGGCATATTCCTGTTGACCTTATGACGTAATTTAACTGTGAAAAGAAAAAAAGAAATTGTTGGGCTGTATTTACGCAACAATCGGCTACATTTAATTTGGGCTGCACGATGTGAGGAAATCATGAGGAAATGATCTAATTGCGATTATTTTGACTGATATTACTGGGACGTCTCTGCAGCACCACAATACTTCATTCAGAATGGTTTGACACATAGTTTGCCTTTAAAAGTAATACGCCACCGTTTGTTGAAAAAGGTCTTATCAAAGTCTCCCCCAAGCCGTAGATAGGTGGGCCAACGCATTTGTTATCTCAGTGCATGCATTGTTTTAGTCCGGTGCAACACCGGCAGCGCTGCCACTAGTTAGCTTAGCATAGTGAATGGAATCCTATGTTGCCGGTTAGCATGTTGTGAGTAAATGTGAGCCAACAAAAAACAACAACAACCTAATTACTTATTGTACCCCGTGTATTCACGAATACAAATAGATATGCAGAGTAAGACTAAACGATTTCCTAGCCAGATATTGACTTGGGACTATATTGGGTGGAAGCACAACCAAAGCACTGCTACATGGGCACAGAGATCACGCAACACCTAGAACCCCCCACTTCCGTCAACATTCCTGGCATGTACTTATGGAAAGTGATGAGGCAAAGTTTATATCATGGAAGAAGACTTGAAATTCATGAAATTTCAATCACAGACTTTTGGTAAAACCCTCAAAACCACCATTCATTTATTCCTCTGTTGCAGCCAATATTAAATTGTACCCCACTAGCTAGGACTGTAATAGTTTGAGGTTTGTTTGCTATGAAAAAGTGACAGATGTTATGTTTGTGAGTCGTGGTGTGTGTGTGTGTGTGTGTGTGTGTGTGTG